>NC_090742.1:24400776-24459555 GCF_036898095.1 Palaemon carinicauda
ACTTTTAGGGATGAAACAAAATCCAAAATTATTTGACGATTTGGAGGTAAGTAAAACTGTCCATTAGGCTTATTCATATCGCTGCACACTTTAGCCAGGCGTGTGTTTGCTGCAATTCCTAATGGAAAATTCAAAAGCACATAAATAAGAAAATTATATTGAAAAGTTGAATAAACCACAATCCTAAAAAAAAACCTGATGAAATTAGTTACTATGTGGCAAATAAAGGATGACACTTTCAATGAACTAAGAAACAGAATTTCTTACTCGCCTGATGCTCATTTTGGTTCTACTCGAAGATGTGCCAATGTCTGCCACAAAATATATTAATCCATCCATATACCAAGGCACTTCCCCCAATTTTGGGGGGTAGCCGACACCAACAATGAAACAAAACAAAAAGGGGACCTCTACTCTCTATGTTCCTTCAGCCTAATCAGGGACTCAACCGAGTTCAGCTGGTACTGCTAGGGTGCCACAGCCCAACCTCCCACATTTCCACCACAGATGAAGCTTCATAATGCTGACTCCCCTACTGCTGCTACCTCCGCGGTCATCTAAGGCACCGGAGGAAGCAGCAGGGCCTACTGGAACTGCGTCACAATCGCTCGCCATTCATTCCTGTTTCTAGCACGCTCTCTTGCCTCTCTCACATCTATCCTATACTTACCTGATGTCTATAATGAGTCTTTACCAGAAGCTCAGTTTAAGCCTCTGCTTTGAATTTAGGAAATTCAGATTATTGCATTTTTTTGCTATGACTGTATTTCATGTTTCAAATAGTTTTTTTTAATGAAAATTTGTTTCATGGTTAAAACACCCTTTTCTGATGGAGGTGGGGTAGTGAAGGAATGATAAAGGAAAAGAATAATCATGATTTATACATTTGACCATAACTCGAGATTAGTTTAATAAGTAACCAATCCTATTCCAAGTCAACTCGTAATCACTCGAGTTTCTTAGTTGTACTCCAAACCTGTTCTTACTATCCACCTTTTAAAGCTAAAGTCTTATAAAGTACAATAAATAAAACATTGAACTTTCTCATTGCGGAAAATAAAGTTAAAACTTAAAAAACTAGGTATAAGCTAATAAATAAATAGCAGTCTTATTTTCACCATATCTCTCACAATTACCACTGCACTTGATGCCCAGTAAGTTCTAATAGAACCATTCTTCTTTTAGACAGCACATTGCAAGAACTATGTAAACCAGCTAACAAACTTGAATGCTTTTCATTTCAAAATTCATGGGTGGCACATGAAAAGATTTCTGTATATATTAAAGGGTAAAATCCACAGGAAACAGGAAAGGAAAAGACCAGGTACCAAGCGCTTTCGTACCCTGAAGAAGTGTATGTAATACACGTAAGCGCTTGGTACCTGGTCTTTTCCTTTCCTGTTTCCTGTGGATTTTACCCTTTAATATATGTCACGTGCAGTTTTGTGACTGATAAGTAATCCTGTATATATAAATACATGAAATTCAGTGCCTTAAAGAAATGTAAACTGGCTAAGGCTGAATCCTCACTGAAGGCCATTCTTAACATATGTTTCCTGACTAAACTATTTCTGGTACAACACTTCTATTTTAACAATGTAGATATGAGCTATCTAATCACTCACCTCTCTAAATCCAGTGAACAACAAAAGTAGTACCCATTTATATTGCTAAGTTTATACATACATACATATACCAAAGGCACTTCCCCCAATTTTGGGGGGTAGCCGACATCAACAAGAAATAAAACAAAAAGGGGACCTCTACTCTCTACGTTCCTCCAGCCTAACCAGGGACTCAGCTGAGTTCAGCTGGTATTGCTAAGGTGCCACAGCCCAATAGATGATTTCTAAAAAGGACCAGGTACTGTATAATGAATTAAATACCTAGCTTATTTCAAAGGGATGGCAGCAAAATATATAAGAAAGAAACGGCATGCTCAACTACTTAAACCAAAGATTTAGATGATAAATCATCTAAAGCAGTTCAGTCTCATTCTTATTATCACTTATTATGTATCAACACCAAATCCTTACTAGCTAACTATAAAGAAACATATACGAAAAATATGCATTACAGAAGAATGTACAAACCTGCACTTGCAGTTAATGAAGTTTTCTTATTAATCTTTTCTCTAAGCTCTTTGACAATACATTTAGCTAGGTGTCCATCACTTGTGTCTGAAAGAAAAAAATAAATACTGTAATGCATTACCTCCATCCATCCATATACCAAGGCACTTCCCCCAATTTTGGGGGGTAGCCGACACCAACAATGAAAAAAAACAATAAGGGGACCTCTACTCTCTATGTTCCTTCAGCCTAATCAGGGACTCAACCGAGTTCAGCTGGTACTGCTAGGGTGCCACAGCCCAACCTCCCACATTTCCACCACAGATGAAGCTTCATAATGCTGACTACCCTACTGCTGCTACCTCCGCGGTCATCTAAGGCACCGGAGGAAGCAGCAGGGCCTACCTAAGATGTACTTTTACAGATTCAAAAGATATCTTTAGACAGGTTCTTGCTTTTGTGTTTCCTTACCAACAATTTACAGAACAAGCAGACAATGTTTGGTAGGGGAATGTGTGAGGATCATGATTTCTTAAAATTTAAGTTTAGTCAAATACCTCATCCAAACTCCAGATCTACATCATGTACAGTAGTATTTCTTTGTCTGCATTCCATCTGTTGTACATGTAATACTGTATTTTCTTATATACTTTCCTCCTCTTGCAAGTGCTGAGGGCAAAATTTCCACTCACAACATGTTATGATTAAAGTTATTCCAAGGCCCCCCCCCGATCATTTACAATAAGCCCCTATGATGACCATAAAATCATGAGGACAAATCTTTGCAGATCCAGATTTTGTGTAGATCCGGATACTATTTTCTGGGGGTGTTTGTTTACAAACCAAAGATAATTCATGAGAAAAAGTGATCAAGATCAGGAAAGCTGAAATACAAAGCCAACAGGTGAGATTGACCAAAGCCTCCTGTGCCTTTGGCATGAGGAGCGATGGCTAACTAGTGGTTCTTCAAACAGTATTTGAAGAGATCCTGGTGAAGGCGCTTGTTTAAGGCATGAGCTTCTACCATGAGGAACAGATTCTGCCCATGCCGTTGAAGTTCTATATGACAGAATGGACCCACTACCTCCTTAGGCTTGCTGATGCAATTATCTAACTGATCGAATCTTGCTGTTACCAGCTTATCCAAGTGCTTCAACCATGGTTTGGCTACGAAATTTTACTTTTCTCGATTATCAAAAACTCCCCATCATGACGAAGCGGAAAGTTGAACTCAATCCTGTCGATACCGCCACACAATAGAGACCAGGATCACCAGTCGAGGGATACATCCACGGTCGTACCTATCCCTTGAGGTCGACCCAAATTACTACTCAAGTGAACCTCTGAAGGAACACCTGAGGAGCAGTACCCAGTCAGGAGCACAGATGCCTGAATTGGTCCATCAAGCTGTAGTGGGAGAAGAGAGATACAGTACTAACAACGAACTGATGTACAGGTAATAAAAGTAAGCGTCCTCCAGAGCCACGGAAAACAAGAACTATTCCTCTGATGGAATTCTACGAGCAATTCCCTACAACATCCCTCCTACCTCCTCGTCCATTAGCCACCAGCAAATGTTGTCCCTTACTGCGTGTTCTACCAGAAATGTGGTGAGGGGGATTGTAGGCTATTGACCAGTGTTTCTTTAGGTGGCACAAGCTTCTACATGGTAGAGAAGTGATCAAGAAGCTGTTTCCACTGTGGTTGCTTGTATAGGAATGGTTGCACTACAGAACTCTCCTGAGTCTGCTGGTAAGGTCATTGGATGGGAAAACTCGCTACTGTCATGTGAAACAGTATCCCTTGGTACTCTATCTTCTGCCTTGGGCATGAGAGTGAACTTCTCTAGATTTACCCTGATACCAAGTTCATGGCAAGAAGAAAGAAGCTTGTCTCCATGTTTAAGGAACTGTCTCCAAGAGGAGGACAGGATCTTAATAGATGTATCAAGTTAGTGTAAGCCCAAGTCGAGATGAGTGAGAACACCCAAGTGAACAATTGGTGGGCGGTTGACAGTCCGGAATAGAGGACTTTGAACTGAAAGACCTCCACCACCAAGAACGAAACGGAGGAACTTCCTGAAAGACCAATGAAATGGTATGCATTTTTTAGATCCAGAGAGAGCATGAAGTCATTCCTCCTGATGGCAGCTAGTATGGTGCTCACTATCTACATCTTGAACAGGATATATAATACAAAATCGTTCAGGGCGGAGAGGTTGATGATAGGTCTCCAGCCCCCAGTTGACTTTTCCGAAAAGAATAAGCAACTGTAAAAGACTGGAGACCCATCCCATACCACCTGCAGTGTGCCTTTGTATAGCATCTTCCTTACTTCTGTTTAAAAAGTGAGAATCAGAATGAGGGGAGGACGAGAGCCAGCAAATGGGAGGCCGTATCCCTCCAAAAGACATCTAGCCTATACTTCAATCCTCTTCCCTGTGATATTGCCTCCTTGGCCAGTGGCTCAACAGAGAAAAATAGCCCACTGAGGAAAGGAAATAAGGAGATAAATAAATGAGAAAAAATTAACAGTAAAATATTTTGAAAACAGTTATAACATCAAAACAGATGTCATATATAAACTATAAAAAGACTTGTGTCAGCCTGTTCAACATAAAAACACTTGCTGCAACTTTGAACTTTTGAAGTTCTACTGATTCATCTACCTGATTAGGAAGATCATTCCACAACTTGGTCACATCTGGAATAAAACTTCTAGAATACTGTGTAGTAATGAGCCTCAAGATGGAGAAGGCCTGACTATTAGAATTAACTGCACACCTAGTACCGTCGGCCCTCCTTTATCGCAGGTTCTTTCTTTGAGGTTTCGTGTTTTTGCGGCCAAGAACAATGCAATACCTATTAAATAAAAATTCTCATAAAAATCTCGATAAAATTCAACCTAGGCGATGATTTCAAATAGCCCGCGCTCCTTTACACTGGGAGCCCTGCGCGCAACTACCTATCTCTACACCCAGCTGGTCCTCGCCCTCTCTGTACAGTGTATGTCCATTTACTGTGGTAAAAAACTACAACTATATTTGGTTAAACTGGTATTTCACTTAACTGTATCCAATAATAATACATATAATATTCACATTTTAGTATCGTATTAATAATTAATATCATAGCGAATTCTAATCTTATGCATTGTTTACATTCAAATCACCTGATCAACCCTGCATAGTCCGTTTTCAACCTCAATTTTCGGATTAAATAACTCTCTTATTATTAAGGCATGCTACCAAAGGATATTTCATATTTACTAAAAGAAACAATTATTACTTGATCTATCATTTCCCAATTAACATACATATTAGTTTCAATAGTTTTATTTAAAATGCTTCTCTCACATTTTATTTACTTGTACTGTGAATTGAATCGCATAACGTTAACCGGAGTTTCAACAGTTGAAAAGTAATTGAATGCACTGTTTTTGATTGTTTATTTAAAAGAAACATTTATTATCGAGATATTTAAGTTTTCAGTTTATGAAATAAGCTGTATTTCTGTTTAAGAAAGTATAGATGTAACATACTACACAAGAGACGACACTTAACCCTTTAACCCCCAGGCTATTTGGAAATTTCCAACCCTTAACCCCCCGGGGGTTATTTTTTTCCCAGCACATTTTGCAGTATATTTTTTTTAAATTGCTCTAACAGCCTTATTTTTGTCATAGAGAGGTCAGGTTGGTCTCATTCTCTTGGAAAATACCTGAATTTTTTCAAAAAATTATCAAAAATATGAAAAAAAAAATTTTTACACGTATAGCATTTTTTTGCAAGGACGTACCGGTACGTCCATGGGGGTAAAGGGATGGCTTTTGTGAAACGTACCAGTACGTCCTTTGGGGGTAAAAGGGTTAAGAAGTTGCGTCATGCTTCGCTTCAAGAAAACGCGTGGGCTACAAGTTTTCTGAACAAAAACACTGAACACTTACAGTAAGTACAGTTACGCTGTACTGTATTAACATTATACTACATATATTACAGTAATATACACTACAATATCAGAGAGTATTAGGTTACAGTACAGTATTACTAGATAGGAACAACTTTTGTTATACAGAACAGTAAGGGGAGGATGACGATTTGGTAAAACTTTACCTTAGCACAATACTGTACTGTAACATTACTGTGTCCAGTACGTAGTGTACATGTGTGTACATGTACTGCACACTACACATACTGTATTATTATAAACTGTTGTAGAAACCAAACTAAAACAATATTAGGCAGTATTTACTATGTTAATCATCAGCTCGGGCACCCGCTCATGGCAATGGGCAGTGACTTTTTAGGTTAGGAGTTAGCCCACCCTAGTGCAGCATTTACTCGCAAAAATCCCCTTTTTGCAACTGTCTGTAGCCTAACTACCGCGAAGAAGGAGGGCTGATGGTATTACGAACAGGACAGAACTGACCGGGAAGATCTGAATGTAAAGGATGATCAAAATTATAAAAAATCTTATGCAACATGCATAACAAACCAATTGAACAACAGTGCCATAGATTAATATCTAGATCAGGTATAAGAAATTTAATAGACCATTAGTTTGTGTCCAACAAATTAAGATGAAAATCCGCAGCTGAAGACCAGACAGGAGAACAATACTCGAAACAAGGTAGAATGAAAGTATTAAAACACTTCTACAGAATAGATTGATCATCAAAAACCTTAAAAGATTTTCTCAATAAGCCAATTTTTTGTGCAATTGAAGAAGACACAGACCTAATGTGTTCTCAAAAGTAAATTTGCTGTCGAGAATCACACCTAAAATTTTAAGTCATACACCTTTCCCGTCTGGCCTGTCTATACAGGTGTTGAAAGAGCTGAACAGTCAAAAGAACTTCAAGAGGAAGAAACTGCCAAAGAAGTGGATCTAGTTCTGGATATAATGGATGACATCTCTGATGCCGACTTCAGGGGAAACAAGTGTCTTTGTTTTCGAGATTGGTCTTGCGATCTCTTTTTTTAAGGTAACAACTCGGTGGAAAAGGGAGTCTTGGCTTGTCTTCCTCCACGTTTCCAACATTTTTCTGACTTCGTTGGGGGAAAGAGAGCTGGACTCTGACTAATCAGTGCATTTCTGAGTACCAGTGTTTCCCACTGCCCTATCTACCTAGCAAATTTTGCAGCTACTGCATCCCCCCATTTAAAAATCTAGTTGGTCCACTGGTTAGCTTACTTATGGGCCAGGAAGGTGACAGTCTTTGCCCCTGAAAGAACCAAGTTTGTAAAGTTCTTTTTGTTCTCAGAATTTGTTGGATACTGTGAAAAGGTGAAGAAAGCCAATGTTCCTGACCAGTGATCTAACCAGAAGGCTGCCAGGAGGCTTGCCATGGCAGTAGCTTTCATATTGGCAGATTGGACACTGAAAATATCCTGTACTGTGTCCCTAGTCTCTCGACTGACATCCCCGTTGTTAGGGTCGTGATACTGGCATCAATTGGTAGAAGTGAATGAAATGCCTCCTCTGGGATGTAAAATTTCCTGTCGGGAGGGTGCCGGAGATAGAATCCTATTGGAGCGGCAAAAACATAATGAGTTGTTCTGATCAGAGACCTGTGTGTTGATGCTATCTGTTGTCTCTCAGGCAAGAACTGACCAGGGAGCTACAGGGCAGTCTTCAAACTTTGCGGAGTGCTGAAAAGCTGATCAATTGAGGTCTTCTCACATTATATTGGAGCTCTGGTTGCCTCTCCTAGTACGTTGACCTCTGATAAGCAAAAGCCCTTTCAGGAACATTGACTAGGTTCCTGGATTTTCTGCCTCTGCCAAGGAGTGGACCAGAATTGGGTGCATATGGGTTAATTGTGTCCAAGAATTCCTCTCTCCTGTCTGGTCCTAGGACTAATCTGGACAGTACTCCAATCTCGATGGAGTCATTATTGGGCTAGCCTTCTTTGCGGCCTTAGTCCTCACATGAACCTTGGGTGACGGAGCAAATGCCTGCGCTACTGAAGGATTCCTGCAATCACATTAGGAAGACTTGTGGACCGAAACATCTTTAGGCTGCTTCTCCAAAGCTAATGAGGAATCACTACGATGAGATTGTGGAGACCTTGTGCCTGTCCTGTCTACACACCATGGCAAGCCTTTCTTCTTAGTTGGGGATAAATGTCTTTCCCCATCACTCAAGGCTTACAGTACCTTGGAGTAGATTCCTTAGTTCTCCTGGGACTCCTAGAAGTATCATGCATAGAGTAGTAATGTTTGGTCCTCCCTGACTAGTGTGTGATGATCTAACACTGGGGGAATGGCAATGTAACTTATACTCCTTAGTCCAGTACTATATGTCCTAAAACCTGAGGAATCAGAGGGAGCAATATCTGCAGGTGAGTGAGCTCTTGAAAAACTACTGGTTAGGGCCTTAGCACAAGGTGATTTAAGGCAAGGTGGGTCTCTCTTCTGTTGGAGCACCTGTGTGAAGATGTGCGTGGCGATCGCTCACGTGAATATCAATATAGACTTCTTGACTCTCTCTTTCCTTACAGGGGAATACACAATCAGAAGAAAGGGAGGGTAGGGGTAATCATATTCATGAGTGTGTGCTAGGAGATCACTGAAGTAAAAAATAATTGGAGGTACCCTTTTTGTCCTTCCGTGAAGGAGTCTGGGTACCCCAAAGGTGCTTTCTCCTTTTCGTCTTTGGAAGGCATGCAGCAACAGGCGACTCTACTGCACAAGATGAGGAATCAGGCTGGGAGAAAAGCGAGGTCGAGGGAATTTCCTTCTCTTACTAGATATTGTCATCAGGGAATCTTTTGCTGATGGTGACTACACCACAGAAGATAAGAATTGTAGATTAACTGCACTTGTAGGAGTCAGGGGCTATACAAAGGGGAGTCATGTCAGTCGCTTCCTCTACAGGGGCAGCAGGGGAAGAACTAACAGTGGCAAAATAATTTGTCCTAGATGTTGCTAGGGCTTGAAGTAGCTTCTTTCTAGTCAGGATGCCCTCAAGACCTAAGGACTAGCAGCATCGGGCTCACCACGAGGAGAAGGGCGGCGACTACCTGCTTCTCGGGGAAAGTAGATAAGGACGCTTTACTCGTAACTTGCACCAAAGGTAGGTAGGAGTCATCATTCTCCTTTGTAATCTGGCCAAAGGAGGGAGACAGAGAAGGTCCAGAAGCTAGAGTACCAGAAGAAGAGATGTGATGTCCTGCTGATTTCTTCGATTTCCAGAAGGACCCCGAAGGTGAAGAATGTCACCAATCCCCACATTCCTCCTGAGGGTGACCTCTGCAAGAAGGGCACAAAAAATGGGGATCCACTTTGATTCTGCTAATCAGGCAGGATACACCTAGGTAGGACCGCATGCCTGCACGTGGTTTCTCCATAACATTAATCAAACAATCACTCAGAAAAGAGAAAGAAAATGGAGGAAAAATAGCCATGTATGGTTGCACCAAGAGTATGTCTGTACTGCTCGGTGTCTAAAGCCAAATTGACTACTCGGTTGCTTACTAATGTCAGCAAGATCAGCTGACTCAAAATAATGGAGAGTAGGTGATTGGGGAGTTATGACCTGGATGCCTAAGTTAATTATGTCCTATATTCTGATTTTTTCCAGGAGAGATGGTGCTTTCTTTCTCTAGTGCATGATTCACCTTTCTTTAACATGTAGGTGTTTTTATTATATATTGGAGTCAAAACTATCCTTGATCAGACAGAGTGGCTTCTTAGAAATAACTTCACTAAATTCATTTACATATCATAAATGTGCTAATATTAAGTCTTCAAAGGTGGTAACTGTTTATATTTAATATGTAAATAAATGTGCATAAACATGACAAAACAAACTTACCATCTTCAACATCTTCTACATAAAGATGACCATTCTTCTGCATATATTCTGTAATATTTAGATAAGCCTCATCTAAGGACATAGGACTGAAGTTTGGATCATATTCAGCAAATACTTCTTGAACTTCTTTACTGGCTTTTCTGTACTTGGTGAAGTTTGTTGGTACAATTATAAGTTCTGGACAGAGCTTTTTACCAATAAATCCAGGCATAGCTGCTCTTACGCCATATTTACGAGCTGCATAATTACTCGTAGACAGCATGCCTGTACTCCCAACAGCCATCGGCTTATCCCTGTAAGTTAATAGTTTAAACTAAATACTTGAGTGATACAGTATTCACATAATAAGGGACACATCTATTAGTATACAGTCAATCTATCATTTGCAGAGTAAGGCAACACACACCACAGAATGCTGACAAACCATGAATACTTGAAGCACCATTAATGACACTCCCAGACCCTTGTTTTCTCATATAACAAGAAAAAACTAGTGAATTTCCAACTTGAGTAGAATGACAAAAGTAACAGTATTCACAGTAATATAACACTAAATACTGGAAAACCTTCACCACAAACATGTAACACCAAATAGAAAAGATAAGAAGCCTTTATTGCACCATAGTTTAAAATTCACTTAGATGACAATATCAATCTCAACTTACTCTCCTTGATATATACTGAGTATGCTGTGCTGTGTTTGGTCTTACATAACTGAATGCTCTTTTACCTTTACAGCTAGGATGCATTCACAATAATATAAGTGTGAGCGCACCATGGCTAGCATTGAGTTATATCGTACTATGACCAAATAGACCACAGTATACTGAGTAATATAACCAGAGAACTACTGTAGTGCTATTATATAAGTGAATTTCCAAGCCCTTGTGTCATACTGTTATGGCTTTCTGCTTTTTTCTATCAAGGCCTGTTCTGTATACTACTATATAAGTAAATAAATATCCATAAATGACATATTTTTAAGTACTGTACTTCCCGTGTCATAAGACGCCACAAGTGGTAAGACACCCTAAATTTAGCTAAGAAATTTTTGGGAAAAATAAATTGAAGTTTTTACAACCTATCATAGCAGCAATTCCTAGTTGGCAAATTCTAGTGTGATTTTTCATCTGGCAAAGTAAATTTTCATATTTTGGGTGTATTATGAAATGTTTAAGGTAATATTAATTAGCTGCACACCTGGTATCACAATTTTGTCACATACTCATATAAAAACCACCAAACTACAGTTGTCGTAGTTGCTACCATTGTAACAATGTTTTCAAATTTTTGTTTACATGAAGGCAGTGTTGCCAAATGCTCCAGACCGAATTTTGGCATTGAAGTAAAATTCCAGTAATATTTCGTAAATTCCAGTAATATTTCGTAAATTCCTCATGTACACATTTTATACAAATTCAACTATTGATCAAATAAATAATTCTCTAGAAATTTCATAAGGAGGATATTTTTTCTGTTGTTTGTATGTTTGTCTACTTACGTTACAGCTAACTCGGTAACACTGCACTCAACTAGCAGTGAGATATTTTTTTCAAGTTTTTGTTCAGCAACAAGTATCTGTATAATTTCAGAACATATGCAACAAAGTTTCTGTTCAGTAAAAGTATCTGTATAATGTCAGAACATTTGCAACAAAGTCATTACCAACATATTACTTTATTATAAAATATCAACAAAATATGAGGAAGCATAAATACTACATAAACAATAATACATCCTAGCATCGTCTGCTTGGATAACGTCAATTGGTATGTTTGCATGTAGATAATTTGGCGAGTCATCATCTGTCCATGAAAACAAAAACAAATATCTAGTTGCCTTCACTAATCAAAGAAAGTCATGAAAAGTAAATCTATTTATTACATATGAATGATAATTGTATGCTTATGTCTTATGTCTGGTATGTGTGAGTGTTTGTAAGTCATTATCTTATAGTTAGGACACAGGGTAATTTTGGGGGGCATTTTTCAGGAAAAAAAGAAAAAGTGTGTCTTATGGCACGGGAAATACGGTAAGTTGTATTTTTCCTAGTCATGTAAACCTGAGTCCTTTAAATACAAAGATTACTTCAGTGTATGCTGGAATTGTTTGTGATAGTTAGATAACAAGCAGTTATTCAACTGGTGAGGGTGACACGCAAGGACCCTCCTCCCTGTTGGAGAGCCTTCTGTGACGGTGCCGAGAGAGGGTTGTGAACTCAAAGGCAGGATGCAATCAACTGAGTTATATTATAATAGAACACTCTCCTTTATATACAAAACCTCAAGCCAACAGGACATAACAAGTTAACAAGACAGACAATGTTACAGAGGAAAACAGCAGACATGAATTTTCATGTTCGTTTAGTGCGAGGGAAGAGCGAAGATACAAGCATAATATATGCAAAAGGAATTATGTACAATTGTGTGACACACGGTTGGTACACTTCACTTTTGACCTTCGGCCAAGGACTGAGAGGGGCGGTTGAGGAGGGAAGTTGGATTAAAGGACTCGGGTTTGTTTGGCTACGAAAAATAAAAATGTTTAATTTATTCCTACGCAACATACAGACCCTTGTCCTTTAATTAGGGAGACTCACTGCCTGGTGGGTTGTAAGTACCCTACAACCCAAACTGGAACGTTCAATTTCTTCCCTGGAAGTGATCTACATTTAATCTATGAAGAAACCAAGTGAAGACCATTGCCACCCCTTATCCTCCTTTTATATGAATGAAAGGTTGATAGTACCCTGAGTTGTACATGTATACATATACTGTATCCAATCAAAATTGGAGGATGGGGAGAGATACTCCTTTAAACATAATGAAAAAATATACATAACATTATTTATCATAAGTGCACTTGATGAAATATTACAAAACCCATTTTAATACAGTAATTGTGCCTTTTTCTATCTTCCCCATGTGTACGTTGATTTTGTGCGGAAGCGCCACAAGAAATCATATTTAGCCTGGGTTCATTTATAGATCAGCATGTACTTCCACACTCCAACATAAATATACTACCAGTTTACTGGATGCATAATAAGGTGTAGCTCTTCCTGAATTTGTTTCATTACTGCTTCGTGCCGGAGGTTGAGCTGTATTTGCAAAAACAAAGGATTGGAGTTTAAGGTCCTGTTCACCCTTGATAATACTCCAGGACCCCCATTCTATGTCAGGGTACTGAATCCGAATGTGCAAGTGGTGTTCTTTCCTTCAAACACTACTGTGCTCATCCAGCTGATGGACCAGGACATAAAAAAAAACTTCATTGTTCATTTCAGCAGACGAGTGATTGCGCGACTCCAAGTAGCTCTGGATAATGACCCTGACCTAGATGTTACCCAGTATTGGAAGCAATTTACGATCACAGACTGTCTTTCTGTCTGTTGTTGATGAATCATTCAACAACATCAGGTTCTAAACTCTGAGTGCTTGATAGAAACATCTGTAGCCGAGGTGTGAGAAGGACTTTGCCAGCTTCAGTCCCGATGAAGCTTCCCAACACTGTCAAGAGCGTGATCTTAGTGAGGAAAGTGGAAGATGAAGGCTTTGAGGAAGGATCTGAAGATTCTTGGGAGTTGCTTGATAGCCATGATGAGATGACTGAGGAGGACCTGGCTGAATTAGTCAGTTCAGCAAGTGAAAAAGGGGAGGAAGGCGATGACCCTGATGAGGAGGATGAAGTCATTATGCTCGAGAAGTTGGCAGGTTGAAAGCAAAAGGCCAACAGCAGGGACCCTTAATCGTGCGTGCCCTGAATTTCATGCATTCCATAAATGAGGGTTGTGTAGCCTACAAGAGCATTATGGATGAGATGAAGGTGGCTAAAAAGCTTCCCACCATGGTGTTCTTCACCCCTCGTGTGAAACAACCACCACCACCTACTCCTCCAACCACTTAGCCCCCATCACTTCCTCCTCCAGCCATTAAACTCCCATCACTTCCTACTCCAGCCACTGAGCCCCCATTACTTCCTTCTGCAACCACTGAGCCACCTTCACCTTTTCCTCCAACCAATGACTCTCCTGAACATGAAACCTCTACAACCACTCCTCCAGTAACTCCAGAGAAGCTCAGTGATGATGATAGCATAGACGATCCTCCTCCCCTTGTATTATAAAATTTTCTAAAAATCAATGAAAGTTAATACAGTAGTGTACTGAAGAAATTAATTGCTGTAATGTTAAGTTAATAAAAATTAATAAGTAAACTTGAATCTAATAAAAATTACAGTATGTAACATAATACTGTATAAACATTTTTTGTAATTGCTTTTTTAAGTTAACGTAACTTTTGCATATGTACTGCGGCGTACAGTAACAACTTTAAGTATTTTGCAATTCCATTACTACCTCCGCCAACAAAATTGGAAGGATGTTATGTTTTCCCCTGGGTTTGTGTGGTTTGTGTGTGTGTGTGTTTGTTTCTTTGTTTTAATCATAGAGTAATGAAACTGGCAGGGATTAGCTGTTATGTAAAAAGATAGAAATGATTAAATTTTGGAAAGTCAAGGTTAAAGGTCAGGGTCACTGTCAAGCAAAATGTTCAATTCACATAATCAGCCGGAAGTTTGGACATTGTTGTCACATTGAATTCAAACTTGGTTCATATTTGAGTGTATGAAAATCCACGTCAATTAATACATGTTAAGATCCAAATGGTTGAGATATAAGCTGCCGCGGCAGAAGTCTGCATTCTACCGAGTGTCCTCTAGTTAGTACTGTACTAATTTATCTTATTCATTTTATCTTTACAGTCTTGATGCTTCGTCCGCATACACGTGTTATGCCATGAAGTTATGTCCCTTCGCTGTTCATCCATTTGTAACTGCATGGCTTATCCTCAGTCACCTCACCAACTGAGCATCTTTGCAGAATATTTTCCAGTAAGGAACTGGCTATCCTTTGATGAATTTAGCTAAGAAATCCTCTATGGATTTAGTCAGTTTATGGAAAACAAACATGACAGAATGGCCCCAGATCCGGGCATAGCGGGGTGCTAAGAATCTCCCAGTTTATATATACTAAAGAAAAATTGAAAATTGGTAATTAGAACGTTAGAACCATGAATCAGATTGGGAAGTTACAGCAAGTGGAGAATGAATTTATAAAATATATTTTGGATATCTTGGCCCTAAGTGAAACACGTTGTAAGGCGATTGGTAAAGGAAACCTTAGACCAAGGCAATTTATATATCTATTCAGGAGGGACAGATGGCGTTGGAAGAGAAGGGGTAGGAATGATGATGACACCAAGAGCAGAAAAGGAATTAATCAAGTGGAAAACTGTAAATAGTAGAGTGTTATGTGCAAAGTTTAAATCAAAGCAGTTCAATATAAGTATTATAGTTTGTTATGCACCAAAAAATTATTCCCCTGAAGAAAGGAAAGATGAATACTATGAAGATCTGCAGAGTGTAATACTGTATATGAGATCCCAGAGAGAGATGTGAAAATTGTAATTGGTGACTTCAATGCTAAAGTTGAAGGGAATAATCAAGGTATAGAGAATGAGATGGGTGCTGAGGGTCTTAGCAAAGTTGCAAAAGAAAATGGAACACATTTCATAAGTTTCTATTCAACAAACCATCTTGACATTGGAGGTACTCTTTTTCCAGCACACGACATCCACAAATATACAGGGACTTCGCCATGTTGCAATTACAAAAATCAAATAGATAACATAGTCATTAATAAAGAAAGATGGATGACTCTGAGAAATGTAAGAAGCCATAAAGGTGCAGATATTGGAAGTGATCACCAGCTAATTGCCACACTGAAATTAAAACTAAAAGCACCCAACAGAAATGTAGATAAAATAGGTCATTTTGATACAACCCAGATCCTGGAAGATGAGTAAAGATAAACATTTGCAATTGAATGTAGGAATCTATTTGCTGTCTTAGAGACTTTGAAAGACTAAGATCAGACAATAAAGAATGGTGTGACATTAAGAATATATATTAGTTAATTGGTAGTGAAGTTTTGGGACAAGCAGTTACAAGGAGAAAGCCATAGATATCAAATCATACTTGGGATACTATAAAAAGGAGACAAAGACAGAAATTGATTGCTGACAGTTTTCAAGGAAGTAATGAAAATTACTACAAGGTAGAGCATGCTAAGTATTCCAGTATCGATAGCAAGGTCAAAAGAAAAGCCAGGAATGACTGGAGAAATATTTATACAGGAAAGCAGATGAAGCTGACAAAGCTATGAATTCAGGCAGTGGCTATGGTGTAAGAGTCATTCATAGAATTATCAATGAAATATCTATAGCAGCAAAGGAGAAGAAGCATATACCCATAAAAATGAGAGATGGATCTGTTTTAACAACAGAGGATGAAGAAAGGCAACGTTGGATGGAACACTTTAGTGAGGTCATGAATAGGAGATACGAAGGGAATAATTAGATTGATATACCTAAAGCTGATGAAGACCTTGATGTGCCCTTGAATAAATTCAGTGTTTGAAGTCAAAGCTATCATTAAAAAACTCAGGAGATGGAAAGCCACTGGTTACAATGGAATAACTGCCGAGAGGATACTAGCTGAAAATGAAGTGACTCCCAGGATACTTATAAGAGTATTTTGTAGAATGTACCATGAAGAGGCAAAACCAGATGAATGGGAGCTAGGAGTATTGGTGAAAATGGCAAAGAAAGGAGACCTGACTTACTACAATAATTACAGAGGTATCACTCTTACGTCAGTTGTCATGAAAATATATAGCATGCTTATTCTAAAGAGACTAGAGAGAAAGATTGATGAAAAGCTGAGAGATGAACAAGCAGGATTTCGAAAAGGTATAAGTTGTACTGACCAAATTTTCATTTTAAGACATGTGGTACAACAATGTGTAGAATATAGAAATCCCCTTTTGATGGTATTTGTAGACTATGATAAAGCCTTTGATAGTGTGCACCAGCCAATTCTGTGGAGTCCTGTGTTATTATGGAAGTCCTCTTAAATATATAAATTTAATTAAGTCTGTTCATGAGCATAGCAAATGCAAAGTTAATGTTAATGGAGTCCTAGCGAATGAATTTCCAGTGATCAGTGGAGTACTCTAGAGGAATGTGTTGTCACCTATGTTGTTTATCCTCCTCATGGATTTTGTAATGTATAGAACAGTTAGAGATGGTGGAGAAGGATTGGACTGGATTGGTAATAGGAAATTAGCAGACCTAGAGTATGCTGATGATGCTGTTTTTATTAGCAGAACACCACAAGATTTGCAATGCTTGCTTACCAGAATGCATGAAATATTACACGAGGTTGGGCTCAAGATAAATAGAAGAAAGACAGAGATGATGAGAACGGAATATGCAATGGAAGATGAAATATCATTGGAAGGGGAATGGACTAATGAGGTAGTATTTGGGAACTATGCTCTCCAATAAAGGGTCATTAGAATTGGAGTTCAGTGAAAGATTGAAAAAAGCTAATCAGACAATGGCTAGGTTAAGTAAAATTTGGAAATCAAATCGCCTGAAATTACATATAGAAATCAGACTACATATCAGCTTAGTGAGATCTGTGTTACTGTATGGACATGAGTCCTGGTATGGCAATGAAACAATCCCCAACAGATTTAGCAGATTTGAGAACAAAGATCTCAGAAAAATCTTCTTCTTTGTCTACATCTTTTCCCACTTCTATGTGGGGTCGATGTTTCTGATCAGCTTTCTCAATCTACCTGTCCCACACTTCATCACCGGTTAATCCCTTTGATCGAAGGTCATCCTTGATACAGTCCACCCACCTTCGCTTTGGTCTCCCTCTCCTTCTCGTTCCCTGTACCTCCATTTCCATCACTCTCCTCCCAATATACTGTTCATCTCTTCTCATGATATGACCATACCACCTCAGTCCACTTTCTTGGATCTTATCTGATAGTCTTCCAACTCCTGTGGTACCCCTAATTACTTCATTCCGTATCTTATCTCTTCTTGTCACCCCACACATCCATCTCAACATTCTCATCTCTGCCACATCCATCTTCTTCTCTTCTGTCATCTTTATTACCCACGTCTCATTTGGGAGTCCATCTTCAAGTACTGTTCTTAGGTTCTCCTCATTCAATACTTTCAAAATAAGTTTCCCACCTTCTTTTAATTTCATTCTCTTCTGCTAGAACTATACCATTGCTATCTTTTATTTGCCTTATCTATGTCAGGTCTTTAGATGCAGCATCTCAGGCTTTAGCAATTCGTAATATTTTTTTCTCTCCTTCTGGTGTTTCCATCTATATATATACTTCATTTATTGTCTCTGCCTTTGCCTTTGCTACTGCTCTCCTTAAAGCCATCGGAAAAATATTGGGAGTTAAATGGCCGGACAGGATTAGTAATGATACTTTAAGAGAGGTTACTCGAGTGCCATATGTGGATGAGATCATGGTGCGTGGTAGATGGAGATGGTTTGGGTATGCTCTTCGTACTACCAGTTCACTAAATGTTCAACTGGGCTCCACAAGGCACTAAAAGAGTTGGAAGACCCAAGCCTCCATGGCTGAGAACTATGCAGTGTGAAATGGGAGATGATGAGTGGAGAAGTATTGAATTAAAAGCTCAAGATACAGACGACTGGCGAAATCTGACCAAGGTCCCTTGCATCAATAGGAGTAGGAGCAGATGATGATGATGATGAAGTTATGTCATAATATTTAAACTTTATTTTTTCTAAATACTACTTGTATTATGTTGTGTATATTAACAATACATATAGATATAAGTACTTACTGTAAATATACAGTACTATACATATATTTGTAAAATATGTGTACATTATAATTACTATATGATTTCTACAAGTGTTTGTACATATTGTACAGTACTGAATTGTGTTTAGTGTTATGTTATTACGTGTACATACACTATATAAGTCAAAGAACGCAACAATCAGCTAATTGACACCTTATATATTGCATCATTCATCACAAGATGTCACTGCATAGAACTTTGCACAAAAATGGTTAGTTGTGTCACTATTACTTTTCTTTAATATTTATATTCAATGATAAACAGAGTGTATAGTACATATACAAAATTAGTACCGTATTGAACAGTACTGTAGATAAAGTACTGTACATCCTTCATTGTGATGAGTTGGTAGGGTTGTGAGTCTACCTCGCCAACAATTATGAGTGATAAGTCATTTCACCTTGATAATTAAGCTGTACTTTAGTGATAGTACTGTATACATAATACCGCAATATACACTCCAGTATCAGCAACTGTAGTAGATAGGAACAACAGTGTTTTGTTGTTATTATAAGTACAGCGATGACTCAAGTTGAGTCATCTCAGAGTGTAACTAGTTTACAGTTTCTGAAGTGTGTTCATACACTATTACAATACTAATACATAATTGAATAAATCTTGAAAGTAATATAAAACTACAATACTATGGTCAGTGAGTTGGTGGGTTATGATATGGCCCACTCTAGGGCACCCAGTATTCACTGATTTTCGATCCTCGTGGGTGTGTCTTACCAAATCCCTGCAATTATGGAGGACCAACTCTATACTCAGGAACAGTATTCTGTTTCCTTATCTCCTTTCCTCATCAGGCTATTATCCCTGTAGGAGCCCCTTGGGCTTATTGCACCCTGCTTTTCCAACCAGGGTTTTAACTTAGCAAATAATAATAATAAATATCTAAGTCGTAACAAACTTATGTTTATAAAATTTTTTTCATATTTCCAATAGACCAAACTTCTAATCCTCATGGACCCGAGCGCTACTTTGATATTTCCTCACATACCATTGTTAATGTAGGAATTTTTTTGCATTTACTCAAATTCCCTTTGTCTTTTACAAACAACATTTTTCAAGTTTAATTTTACCATTTTACTTTGCTATTTATAACTTTGTAGTTTACAATTGGAACCAATCTACATAAAAATCTATACAATTGCTTACAGCTTTGTACTGAGTGGTTATCATTGAAGTTATTGCCGTACAACAGTTTGTTTTCGTCGCTTCTGTCAATGTATAGATTATTTCTAGCCGGTTAGTTAAGTATTACATGGAAGAGGAAAAGAAGTTCAAAAGAAATATTTTGTGTTATAGATTAATAAATGAAATTTGATAGAAAGCAACTTGAATATGGATTTAAAAAAGATACTGTAGTATTTTTGTTCTTTCAATGAATTAATTTTTTCAATATGTATTTTACTTAATAATTTTTATATCTTATAATCTCCTGTATAAAAAATCCTGTGAGACAGCAACAAATGCAGTTCCGGTAGGCCCTGCTGCTTCCTCCGGTGCCTTACATGACCGCGGAGGTAGCAGCAGTAGGGGACTCAGCAGTATGAAGCTTCATCTGTGGTGGAAATGTGGGAGGTTGGGCTGTGGCACCCTAGCAGTACCAGCTGAACTCGGCTGAGTCCCTGGTTAGGCTGGAGGAACGTAGAGAGTAGAGGTCCCCTTTTTTGTTTTGTTTCTTGTTGATGTCGGCTACCCCCCAAAATTGGGGGAAGTGCCTTTGGTATATGTATGTATGTATATTCAAATAAATGGATAAAAAGAAATTACCGATGTTTTTTGGTAGCAACGTCAAGGTGCCATAAATTCAGCCCCTTTTTTTTACCCCGTTGCGGCTAGTCCCTGTGCGTCGTTTTGCTGTCTGTATGTTTACAAATTATTTATGTACTTTAGCAATAGAAATAGACCCATTAATTAAATCTAAACGCTCAAAGTAGATTATGAAAGGGTGATAGTGTATGAGATTTTAAAATTACCAAAGGAAAAACTGAAAGGTTACATAATCATCGGTTTGTTTACAAAAATTGAAGATTAGCCTATAGCTTCAAAAAATGTTATTTTTATTAGTAAAATAAATTTTTGAATATACTTACCCGATAATCATGTAGCTGTCAACTCCGTTGCCCGACAGAATTCTATGGAGGGATACGCCAGCTATCACAATACTAGAAGGGGGTGTACTTACCAGCGCCACCTGTGGCCAGGTACTATAGTACTTCTTGTTGACACCTCCTCAATTTTTCCTCGGTCCACTGGTTCTCTATGGGGAGGAAGGGAGGGTCGATTAAATCATGATTATCGGGTAAGTATATTCAAAAATTTATTTTACTAATAAAAATAACATTTTTCAATATTAAACTTACCCGATAATCATGTAGCTGATTCACACCCAGGGGGGTGGGTGAAAAACCAGTGTACAAGACTAAAGGATAGCTAAGTATCCCGTATTTCATATAATCAGTTATCCACAATAACAATGAAATAATAAGTACCTGGTAAGGAAGTCGACTTGAACCGTTACTCTGCCTTTAATAAGATCGTCTTCCTTACTGAGCGCAGCGTTCCTCTTGGGAGGCTGAATCAACTCAAAGGTGCTAAAGTATACAGGGCTGCAACCCATACTAAAGGACCTCATCACAACCTTTAACCTCGGCGCTTCTCAAGAAAGAATTGACCACCCGCCAAATCAACAAGGATGTGGAAGGCTTCTTAGCCGACCGTACAACCCATAAAAAGTATTCAAGAGAAAGGTTAAAAGGTTATGGGATTATGGGAATGTAGTGGCTGAGCCCTCGCCTACTACTGCATTCGTTGCTACGAATGGTCCCAGGGTGTAGCAGTACTCGTAAAGAGACTGGACATCTTTGAGATAGAATGATGCGAACACTGACTTGCTTCTCCAATAGGTTGCATCCATAACACTCTGCAGAGAATGGCTCTGTTTGAAGGCCACTGAAGTAGCCACAGCTCCCACTTCATGTGTCCTTACCTTCAGCAAAGCAAGGTCTTCTTCCTTCAGATGAGAATGTGTTTCTCTAATCAGAAGCCTGAATAGTAAGAAACTGAGTTCTTAGAACTTGGAAAAGAAGGTTTCTTGATAGCACACTATAAGGCTTCTGATTGTCCTTGTAAAGGTTAAGACCTTTTTAGATAGTACCTAAGAGCTCTAACTGGGCAAAGTACTCTCTTCAGATCATTCCCCACCAAGTTGGACAGGCTTGGGATCTCGAACGACTTAGGCCAAGGACGTGAAGGAAGCTCGTTTAGCAAAAACCGAGCTGCAAGGAACATGTAGCCATTTCAGATGTGAAAACAATGATCCTGCTGAAGGCGTGGATCTCACTTACTCTTTTAGCTGTTGTCAAGCACACGAGGAAAAGAGTTTTTAATGTGAGGTCCTAAAAAGAGGCTGATTGGAGAGGTTCAAATCTTGATGACATAAGGAACCTTAGGACCACGTCTAGATTCCAGCCTGGAGTGGACAACCGACGTTCCTTTGAGGTCTCAAAAGACCTAGGGAGGTCCTGTAGATCTTTGTTGGTGGAAAGATCCAAGCCTCTGTGGCGGAAAACCGCTGCCAACATACTTCTGTAACCCTTGATCGTAGGAGCTGAAAGGGATCTTACTTTCCTTAGATATAAAAGGAAGTCAGCAATCTGGGTTACAGTGGTACTGGTTGAGGAAACTGCATTGGTCTTGTACCAGCTACGGAAGACTTCCCCTTGAGACTGATAGATTCTGAGAGTGGATGTTCTCCTTGCTTTGGCAATCGCTCTGGCTGCCTCCTTCGAAAAGCCCCTAGCTCTTGAGAGTCTTTCGAAAGTCTGAAGGCAGTCAGACGAAGAGAGTGGAGGATTGGGTGTACCTTCTTTACGTGAGGTAGACTTAGAAGGTTCACTCCTAGAGGAAGAGTCCTGGGAATGTCGACCAGCCATTGCAGTACCTCTAAGAACCATTCTCTCGCGGGCCAGAGCGGAGCCAACCAACGTCAGCCGTGTCCCTTTGTGAGAGGAGAACTTCTGAAGTACCCTGTTGACAATCTTGAACGGCGGGAATGCATACAGGTCGAGATGGAACCAATCCAGCAGAAAAGCATCCACGTGAACTGCTGCTGGGTCTGGAATCGGAGAACAATACAACAGGAGTCTCTAGGTTATCGAGGTAGTGAACAGATCTATGGTTGGCTGACCCCACAGGGCCCAAAGTCTGCTGCAAACATTCTTGAGAAGGGTCCACTCTGTGGGGATGACCTGACCCTTCCGTCTGAGGTGATCTGCCATGACATTCATACCGCCCTGAATGAACCTCGTTACCAGTTAGCTTTTGATCTTTAGACCAGATGAGAAGGTCCCTTGCGATCTAGAACAACTTCCACGAAAGAGTCCCTCCCTGCTTGAAGATGTAAGCCAGGGCTGTGGTGTTGTCAGAGTCCACCTCCACCACTTTGTTAAGCTGGAGGGACTTGAAGTTTATCAAGGCCAGAATAACCGCCAACAACTCCTTGCAATTGATGTGAAGTGTCTTTTGCTCCTATTCCATGTTCCCGAGCATTCTTGTCCGTCCAAAGTCGCACCCCAGCCCGTGTCTGATGCGTCCGAGAGGAGACGGCGGTCGTGTTTCTGAACAGCCAAAGGTAGACTTCCTTGAGAAGAAAGCTGTTCTTACACCACGCGAGAGAAGACCTCCTCTCTTCGGAAACAGGAACTGAGACCGTCTCTAGCGTCATGTCCTTTATCCAGTGAGCAGCTAGATGATACTGAAGGGAGGGGAGGTGGAGTCTCCCTAACACGATGAACAGGGCCAGCGATGAAAGTGTCCCTGTTAGACTCATCCACTACCTGACTGAGCATCGGTTCCTTCTCAGCATGCTCTGGATGCATTCTAGGGCTTGGAAGATCCTTGGGGCCGACGGAAAAGTCCGAAAAGCTCGACTCTGAAGATCCATACCCAAGGAGACAATGGTCTGGGATGGAACGAGCTGAGACTCCTCAAAATTGACCAGGAGGCCCAGTTCCTTGGTCAGATCCATAGTCCATTTGAAAATCTCCAGACAGCGACGACTTGTGGGAGCTCTTAAAAGCCAGTCGTCTGACGGAGCCGGACACAAGATCATGGTACTGCTGCACAGTCTGTGAACTGTCAATCATGGGCAAGCGAGGAAGTACAGTGACAACCCGAATCTGTCTAGACTGTCTGGGTCGTACAGACAACTCCTTATCGGGTTGCTGAGGTTGCCGCACTGCGTCACAACAAGTCACTTCTGTTGGTTGTTGAACGTCTTCCCCGTGACACATTGACTCGGTAAACAAAAAATCCTCTAACAAGGACTAAGCTTGGACTGCATGTTTTAACCTCGGCGCTTTGTTATGCTTAAATAAAAGTCCATAGGAGGCTATGCAGCTAAAGGCTCCCTCCAAATGACAGAGTCCTCAAGGGAATATCAGAAGGAGGGAGAAAAGAACTTTCTCATCTACAGGGACCATATCCTAGAAAAGCTAAGTTCTCTCAGTGAGGGTTCACTGGTGCAAAAGCAGCAGACTAGAAGGCAATGTTATGAAACTGCTTGACAGTCTAGTGAGTTGGCAACAACCAAAGATGTGTGACTGAGAAGCATGCGGTAAGGTAGGCAGAGCATGTTGTATGCAGAGTATGCTGTATGCAGAGCATGCTGTATGTAGAGCATGTTGTATGCAGAGCATGCTGAATGCAGAGCATGCTGTATGCAGAGCATGTAGTATGCAGAGCATGCTGTAAGCAGAGCATGCTGTAAGCAGAGCATGCTGTAAGGTAGGCAGAGCGTGTGCATGGCGTTTAACATTTCTCAGAAATTCCATGACCAGTGCTAGAGTGCTTTATGCATGCTTGCATGGGGTTTTAATATCAACATAATATTTACCTTACATTCATAACTCATGATTCATATTTTTGCCATATTTTGCGATATTGTTAAAAATATATTGCAAGGAATACAAATATATTTTTATAAGTAATACAAATAACCTCCATTATCATAAGGTTTGAAAATGGAGGTAAGGTATGCTGAACAGCAGAGTCAGAACGAGCTGGAACAACAATAGTTGTGGTTTCCTCTTCAAGACTCTGTTGAGGGAACACCTGAGGCTCAGTCTGCAAATGCTGATCAAAGGAAGTAGCAGAAGGTAGGCGCATGGGTGGAGGAGGCTGACTCCTAGCATGAGTGGTTGAACCCAAGGGTTGCGCTTGCTGAGCGGTGGGCGGAAGCGGAGTAGCAAGTTCCTGTTCCTGTGGTGTGAGCGGAGCGCGATGAGGTAGAGGCTGCGCAGAACAAGGTAAATGTCTCGCAAGCTGAGGCTCCTGAGGCGCAAGGCTAAGGTGTAGTGGTGCTTGCCTTTGTGGAGGGTTGAGCTCGCTGCAGCGAGAGCTGAGGAGACTGACTCATGGACGGGAGAGGTTGTTGTACCTCAACCGAGAGTTGCATCACTGGTGGAGCAGCAAGTGGAGGCGGAGGAAGAGAGGTATAATCCTCCTGATCCCATTGTAAAGGTTGCCTTAAGGAAGGCGGAGGCTGAACACCACTGGGAACAGCAAACTCAGAACGTGGCTCAACATCGTACGCCTGGCAGGTGGTACTGCGATCAGGCGGAGCGAGCGCAGGCGGAGGGAGTGTAGGCGGAGGCGGAGGCGCAACACTCTCAGCCCGACACTCACGCATCAAGACCGAAAGTTGTGACTGCATGGACTGCAGTAGAGTCAACTTGGGGTCGGCAGACACTAAGGTCTGCTGAGGTAAAGCCTTAACAGCAGAGATCTGTTGCGGCAGAACCTTACTCCTCTTAGGCGGAGTGCATTCAACAGATGACTGAGGAGAGTCAGAGCTAACCCAATGACTGCATCCGGGTTGTTGAACTCTAACTTCGTACGTCTGGCATAGGTCTGGACTTTACGTTTAAGAGGTCTTGAGACCTGAGACCAGCGTTTTCTCCCCTAAATTTCTTCTGCAGACGAGCAAAATAAGGGCTCAATCGTCTGCGGGTGGGAGTGACGGTCTCGGTAAGACACGCCCACAACCACCGAGGATACTTCTGTGTGCCGATCAAGGCCTGCTGAACCCTTTTGTCCTTCGACATTGCTTCTCCCCTGGGCTTGGGAGCTTGCAAGAGGTCCCGGACTGGGAGGACGACTGGCGCGCACAGAAGTACCCTCACGCACAACACTGACACACTTTGCGCTAATCACTTATCACTTTTGATTTTCTGTTTGCACTTATTTCACTGAACTCGAAACTTTAAGTGGTTTGTACCTGAAACACGCAATTCTATCCTTTCTCAAAAGTTAGTAATTGCGAAAACAGAATTACAATGTAACAGAAAAATCTAATGAAAGATAGATAATTCAGTGGCTGGAAAGAGACTAAACACTAGATCACTCTAGAAACGTTTACCTTCTTCCCCTAAAGAGACTAGGGAGAAGAGCAAAAACGATAACAACGTTACTCGCTTGAATGAAACGTTTATCCTCCTCTTTCTCCCTCCGTCTCTATCTCTCTCTCTCTCTCTCTCTCTCTCTTGACTTAGAATCTGAGAGAAGAGCCCAATCATATATATCGTTAAAACATATTATTGTTAAAGGAAAAAACTGAAATATTTCCCAAAATGAAAAGTTCCTTTATTAGGATTAAAACCATTAAGTTAAGAAAGAATGAACAAAACGCTAGACACGGTTACTCTTACTGCAACGTGAAACCGTGAAAATTCTTTCTCTATCGTAACGATAGAGCGCAAGTTGAACGTTCTGAACGTCAACAGCTGCAGAGACAAAACAAAACGTTAGTTCAACTTTGAAAACAGTACTAGACTATCAAAGAAATTCTTTCAAAGACATTAAAATAGCATAATATGTTAACAGGTAAAACCGAAATGACGGGCTCAATGTTAATTAACTTCGGTACCAAGAAAAGACCGCCTACTATTAGGAAGGTCGAATATAAACAAATATAAAAATTAATTTAAATAAGTTTATAATAAAAGGAAGTTAATCGAAGAGGCCTATAAGAGGCGGAGAGATTATAACTTTTGTTAAGCAAAATTAAGAAAGAGAGTCTATACTCTCTTAGACACCAACACTTCCGTCTAAGGGAAGGGTCGGCCATTTAAAGGTGAAAGAGAGTTCATACTCTCTTCGTCACCATAATTAATCAAATTAATTCCAAAAGCTAACTAAGCTAATATAGAAGTTTCCAGTAAAGCGACAGCCGAAATCAAAGAGAAATACTTCACCAAAGTCGTGAAAATACTCCAAGAACATAAGCGTATCCCAGAACGTCTTGCCGGAAGCACGACAGAGGAAAAATTGAGGTGGTGTCAACAAGAAGTACTATAGTACCTGGCCACAGGTGGCGCTGGTAAGTACACCCCCTTCTAGTATTGTGATAGCTGGCGTATCCCTCCATAGAATTCTGTCGGGCAACGGAGTTGACAGCTACATGATTATCGGGTAAGTTTAATATTGAAAATAATCTATTGCAAATGATAATGCATTTTGTATACAAACCTACTTCAGACAATTTTGGGTGAGGAAATAATTAGAATATTATGCAATTTTCACCAGAATGATACAAAAGGTTTGTAATTCCGTCACTATAGGAATATTCCGAAATCTGAAAAAATGTCCAGTACAAGGAAATCCGGATAAGGGATACTCAACCAATAGTAAGACATCACACAACAGGGGCAGGGTCTTCTAGACCACCAGGCAGGCTGCATAAGCCTTGACCTGTGCTATCCATCAGCAAGTGGTCTCTGAAGGGAAAGTTTAAGTGGCGAGAGAAAAATGTTTAGAATATAGTACAAGGTCGAGAAGCTCACAACTTTAGGATGTTACCGATGTGACTTACAGGTGCAACTTATAATAAAATGTAATACTAAAAGTGACTAAGCAAAGCAATTAAATAAACTCAATCTTTCACCACTTCTGATTCAAATCTGACATTACACTAGAATTTCTTAACCTTTAGCGTAACCACAGTGACGACGCCAAAACAATATCACTTTCTTCAAGGGAACTTTTAATCCAATATGCCAAAGAAAAAAATTACCTTAATGATGGATTATCTCTCATTTCCACTGCAGCATAAAACATGTCCATATCCACATGAACGATTGTTTGGGTCAGGTCCCGCTCCACTTCTAGTTCCTCTATCAACTGGTCCATCTGTAAATGAGAAATCTATGAATTATTTCTAATTATATCTTACTGATTTTACCAATATACTGTGCAAACCATTGTCTTATATACCATTAGATTTCCTTTCAAAACATTAACCAAGTACCCACATTTATTGATAAAAGCGTAAATAGCAACTCCTTAAGAATGGTCAACAATATGTCCCTGCAACTGATATACGGTAAACGTCTTGATAACTCATAACGGGTGAGTTTCTCACTAAGTTCTCACTACGTTTGCGGCTTCTTTTTTATGTTGCCTCTTTGTCTCCCATCCTAATATAGGTTATAGGTCAACATTTCTAAACATCAGGTTTGGTAACCTGTATAAGCTATCATTATATTGGGCTTCCATCTGAGTGTAACTGATGTTGAAAAACTGACCTTAAGAAAGCTAGGTCTTCTGTCCCTATCACACTGACTTGAGTTCGTTCCTAAAACAATTAGCAATGAGCATCAGTATTATCATTACTGTATTACTATTATCATTATCCTTATAACTGCGTTACCATTTTAGTACCATCATTACTACTGTATTTGCAAAGCTGGGAAAAAGAATGCTACATACCCAGGGGCTTTAATTGGAAAAGCAGCTCAGTACGGAAAAAAAAAGAGAAGGCCAACTGCATACAATAACGACATAAACAGTAAACAAGATGAGTTCCAAGAGTTCTCAAATTGAAAAGTTCCAGTCCCACAAAATTTTTCTATGCATTAACCTCAAAACCAAAGCCTCTAACCTTCACGGTTTTCAGTCCCCTGGTATTGCTAACACGATGAGGTATCCAAGTGTATCCTCAAGCAAGAGAACTCTAACCCAAGACAGTGGAAGACCATGCTAGAGAGGCTATGGCACTAGCCAGGACTAGAGAACAATGGTTTGATTTTGGAGCGTCCTTCTCCTAGAAGAGTCTCTTCTACTCTTACCAAGTGGAAAGTAGCCAATGAACAATTTACAGCGCAGTAGTTAACCCCTAGAGTGAAGAAGTATTTTTCAGTTATCTTAGTGTTGTCAGGTGTATAAGGAAAGATGAGATTACATAAAAAATAGGTCAGACTATTTGGTATACACGTACGCAAAAGAAAATTTAGCTGTAACCAGAGGGATCCAATGCAGTACTATACGACCTGTCAAAGGACTCAATAACTCTCTCGCAGAAGTATCTCAAAGGGTGGCTGGTGCCCTTGCTAATCTACACAGGTACCTATCTTCTGGCAATTATCATTGAAATTAGATAGCTTATTCTTCATTACTACCATTCTTTCTAAAGGTCATTTCAGTTATCTCAAGAAACCTCCTTCAAAAATTATTGTTTTATGTTCAATATAGATATGCTTCTTTACTTTAAGGTTCCCTGACTGTTAGGCCTACGTTTTATGATTCGATCTATAGGGTAATTTCCCTTAACTTTACCTTACACTTTGATCGTTCCAACATAGAACTAACGGTGCTATTATAGTATGCTATCTACCGCCGATTTTGCTATCTACCACCGATTTTGCTATCTACCACCCCTTTCTGAAATTTTGGAATTGGTTTATTATTTTGTTTATGAGACCCCAATTAACGCTACTTTACAATTAAATGGGAAATCACCTAATACTGTCACTGATTGGTTTAATGTGTCTGGAAGTGTGTAGTGTAGTGGTTTCAATTGGAAAGTTCTGAGAAAAGGCGAAGATGTATTTACTGCTTTCTTGAATGATGTAAGATATGTTTACAAGCAGTAATAGAATAAATTTTTGATTGAATATGTTTCATAGATTATTTTCTTTCAGTTTTGAAATATTTGATTTTTCATTTGATTAACTTGTAACATTGTTGTATGATGAGCTTTGAATAATTTGTAAAAAAAAGTTTCCCTACAAACTGTCTATAATTATGCACCCATGTTGTCCAGCCAATAAATATTATTAAACTATAATTAAAGTCCAATGAGGATAACATACTTGTGGTAAGTAATCTGTTTGATAATCCTCATCAAACAGGAGGATTAACATTGACGGTAGTTAACATACTTTGTGGTAGATACCATACTATAGTAGAAATTCGACAGTAGATAGCATACTATAATAGAAATTCGACGGTAGATAGCATACTATAATAGAAATTCGACGGTAGATAGCATACTATAATAGCACCGAACTAACTATAACAAAGGCAACTATACGTCTTGCTTGCTTCCTTGAGCTGAAATTATAATTGAAGATTTTTATTTTACCAACTCAAGGCATTCTAGCTCATAAGCCAGATAATCTGATAGTTGCCTTATAATAAAAAAAGTTCCCCATTAGAATTAAAAAAATAGTTTCACCCTCAAAGTATTAGTATAATTTGTATGATACCATTACACCACAACACCTGCTTAGGCTCAAAATATTTAGGATGGATGACATCCCTTTCCAAAACATTCCATAATTAGCTTTAGATGAAAACTCCTTCCACGTTATAGAAACAAGCCACATTCATGAAATTGGGAATGTGTCGGGAAGAGGGAAAAGCCTTGAAAACTGATGGTTTCTGCTGTAGAGCAACCAATTTATGAAGGCACACCCAGAGTGATGCATTTGTAAAATCAAACTGAGCGGCATTCCATAGCTGATAATATATTGCTCTGCACATTTATATAAATTCTGAAAAATTACAAATTCGTAGATAATTTGTATTTTTCCTAACGATACAAACCTTAGCTATTTGTTTAGGGATATTACTTTCGGTGAAGCTGAAATGATGAGCCATTAAAATTTAGCGAGGGTTAACTACCCTTACCACTAGTTAGCGGGGGGTAGGGGGGTAGCTTGCTACCGCTCCCACTCACACACCAGTGATTTAGCTCACTTTGCTTGGAGTGAGGACTTCAAAGGAGATAGGGCTGGTGGGTGGGCAAGTTTGTATAAATAGCTAAGGTTTATATCGTTAGGAAAAATACAAATTATCTACGAATTTGTCATTTGTTCCATAACTGGAATACTGTACAAACATACGCTACTTATTTAGGGGTGACTCACCTATTAGGAAGGGTGAACGTCCCTGCCAATCTGGCTTTTGGCTTTAACTGGGGGCTCCTTAAATGAGTATTTTAGTACTCAAAATAAGGAGTCCCTGCACCTCGCTAAAACCTTGCTATGTAAGGTACGCGGAATACGAGAGCTGTGTGTTGAAATATTTAGAAATGTGACTGGCTAGGTAAAGTTATTCTGAGTCTTTTTGTAGGAAAAACTGTTGTAACCAAGACTTTCCCAATACCACCTTGCCAGGGTATGGGGACACAACAGCATTAGCTTAATGCTCGGTACACAAGGGAGTATGATTTACCTGCAGTGGTTTGAGGTCAGCTTAAGCAGAGAACCCAGGATGCTGCTTTCCCCAAGAGATGGGAGGATGAAGAAAAGAATAAGAGCCAATCAAATCTTTTCATTCACACAGACTAAAACTGGGTAACAGTGCCCTCAACCGTCTGCTACTTGTCCAATAGGGAGCTTGAGGTATACAACCAGCTGTTGTGCAGCCACCACAGGACTGATAGAGATCGTATCGAGTTCCTATAGGTCCCGTCTTGCAGGAAAAAGGTTGTGAAAGTTACCTGGAGCGTTCACAACCTTACTAGTAAAACCTGCGTCACAGAGTAACCTGCTTAGAAGTCGACGTGTTGGATGAGGACCTATATTCAGAGCGTAATTGATGACTGTGAATCCAGCAGAGATGATGTTTTGGTGATCTTCCTCTTGTCTCTCTCAGAACTGATGACAAGAGAAGGGAACCGGGTGGGCTGTTGCCGTTCTCTTGAGGTAGAGCCTCAAACCTTACCCCGAGTACAGTAACAGATGATCTGGATCGTCAGTTATTGAGTGGAGACTTGTTGTCTAGGATCCGTCACCTCTGGAGACTGTGTCTGGCAACATATTTGGGGACGAAACTGAACGTTGCCTTACACCCTTCTCATTAGTGGGCGATGTCGAAAGAGAGACCATGAAGTTCCTTGACTCGTTTGGCTGCCGTCAAAGTTTGTAGGAACACTGTCTTCTAAACCAGGTGAAAATTTGTTGCCTGGTGAAGTGGAACGTAAGGAGGTCTCCTTAGAGACCGGAGAACTCGAACCATGTTCCGAGAGGGAGGTCTCAATTCCGACTGGGAAAAGACAAGTTGTAATTCCGCATGGGTTAGGAAAGATCTAGCGATGAGGGGATGTCCCTTCCTTTCATTTTGAAGGCGAGGCTCAAGGTTGGGTGATCAGCTTTACCTACTGAAACTGAAAAGGGGGTCTTTTCCTTCTGCATATACTCGAGGATTCTGCTATTGCAGGAATAGAGGAATCGAGTGGAGAGATACGCTTTCCCATGACACCAACCACAGAAGACGTTATACTTTGCCTGGTAGACTGATGCTGAGGAATTCCTCAGATATCTAGACAACCTATTCGCAAATTATTGTGAAAAGCCTCTGTGAGAGAGGGGGTACTGGGTAGTCTCCAGGCATACAATCATAGCAAAGCTATAGTTTGTGGTAGTTGTCGAAGTGTATTTGTCTGTGACATGGAGAGGGTTCTCTTCTAGGCTCTATCAGGAGCTGCAAAAGGTTTGGAAACTGTTCTGCGTAATGCCATAGCGGAGCTATGAGAGCCCTTGAGAGACTGACCGACGTTCTAGCCTTGTTGAGTACCCTCTCTTCAGACAAAAAAAGGGACGAGATGTAAACATCTTGCCAGAGAGCCTTGGGGTCTAGGACTGGGGATCAGCGGAGGTTCAGGGGTGTTGCGAACAGATCCATAGTTGGAGAACCCCGTAAAGTCCGGACTTTGTTGGCTACAAGGCGATCAAAAGACCATTCGGTACACCTTATCTGAAATGCTGTCCACAGATTGTTGGCAAGCACATTCCTCTAGTCTGGAATGAAGCAGGTTGATAGGGGTACTGAGTGGACTTGGCCCATCTTAGTACTTATAAATGGGAAGAGGCTGTGAGCAAGTTCCTTCTTGCTTGTTGATGTGAGCCCCTATGTGGTGTTGTCACCCATCACACCACTGAGTGGCCTGTTAGGAACTGATGAAGCTGTTGAAGGACCAGAAAGTTAGCCTTCATCTCTTAAGAGATTCAAGTGAAGGTACTTTCGGACTCTGTCCAGAGGCCTGAGGTCATGTGGTGCAGCACTATGGTCCCTCCTCCCTTCTTTTGATGTCTCTGAGCAAAGTATCAAGTCCAAGGAGTGGGGCAGGATGAGAAGGTTATACCACTCTGTAGATTCTCGACTGATACCCATCCCTTGAGGTTCGTCCAAAATTCTGGTCCCATGGGGATCAGAATGTCCGGGGATTGAAGGGCTGATTCCAATCGGACTCAAGCCGCCACTGGAGAGAACAAATAATGAGGAGCCCGTTGGAGGCTAGACAGGCCAGAGATGATAGGTGTCCGAGGAAAAAATAGTCACTCTGGGCTGGGAGTTCTTCTCGTTTTGAGAAAGGGTCTTGTGACTTTTCTATGCCTGTCTTTGATGAGAAGGTTTTGTGGAGATTGTTGTCTAGAATAATTCCCAGATATACCAGTCTTCTGAGAGGGAAGTAAGGAAGACTTCCAAAGGTTTACCATGATCACCCGATCTTGGTAAAAAGACTTCAGAAGTTCCTGTGCTAAGTTGCCACCGAGTCTGCAAAGGTCAGTCAGTCGTCCAGAAACGGAGACGGAAGCCGATCCTGTGAGTCCAGGATGGGTGCTGTAGAAAGACCGAAGCACAGTCCCCTGAACTGGTGTTTCTTGTTTGTCTAGATTGAATCTTCAATCCTTTCTAGAAGATGGATGATTTAGGCCTGGAAGCATGCGTCCTTTGGGTCCAGCGTGCAAATGAAGACCTGTGGTTTTAGCCCTTGTCTGAACTCCAACATGGTGTGGACATCAACCCAAAGGGACAGCTCCTTGCGGATCCTTTCGCGTGGGAGATTGTTGACGCTGGGGTCTTGACTTGTGGCGGAAAGGATGGGATGCGATACCCTGTGTAAGGACTCTTCCCTGGGAGAGAACTCCTTAAACTGATAGAAGTAAGACAACGCTTAACCCTACCATGCGCTCTGATGGGATTGATGCTATTCCTTAGAACAGCATCGGTCTGGCGAATGTTAATCAATGCTTAACGGCTGTGTATCGTGGTTACTGTGCAATTGGAGAGTTCTCGCGAGTAGTCACCTGTCGACAAGCCGCTGATTGGGGCTGTTGATCGTTTGCTGATCACTTTAGTGGATTGGTGTGATGGCGAACGGCGAGTAGCAAGAAGTGTGTTGTATGCCTTCTGATCTAGGGAACCACGGGCAAAGGTCGACTAGTAAGTCTGAGTGACGAACTGCTGGTGAACGGCGAACTGCCGATGATAGGTAAATCAGCGATCTGTGAGCCGAAGATGGTAACTGACAGGCAGATGAAGGCTGTCTGGTCAGTCAGCCAAAGGAAGGCTGGTGATTAATGAGTTGGGTGATCGGCTTGGAGAGCCCTGAGACACAGCAGAATGGTTTAATGATCGTCATTTGGTGATCGGTGAGCCATCGATGATCAGCGATAGATTGCGGACTGGCAATCGGTGAGTTAGAGATCAGCAAGGTGACGATTGGCTAGTCAGAGATCAGCGAGCTGAGGTCGATGATCGAAGAAAGAAGAGCTGCCCATCGGCGATCTAGTGATCAGCAAGCTGATGACTGGTTATTGACTAACAATCGGTGATCGGCACGCTAGCAATCAGAGATCGTTAGCAATTGGCGAGACTGAAGGTCAATGATGAGAGAGAGATGAGCTAGCAATTGGCGATCTGGCGATCGGCGAGCTAGCAATCAGCAAGTGGTAATCTAGCGATCAGTCAGTTGATGATTTCTTATTGGTGGAAGATGAGCTAGAAATTGGCAATCGGCAGTCGATGAGATAGTGATCAGTGTTCTGGTAGTTAGAGATTTGCGAGCTAATGATAGGCCATTTACAATGTTCAGATCGTGTTTGCTGACAGGAAAAACTCCTGAAGAGAAGGGGACCAAGGGTTCCCTGTGAGGAGTCTCGACCGATGGTAAATGTGGTTGATTCCCCTTAGAAGATGGAATCTTTAGGATCTTGAACCCTTCTGTGAAGCCTCTTCCCTCTTTTCCCGGCGGGCATGTTGTAATGCGTTTGCAAGGAGGAAAATGGGGCAATGGTGCCTATCAAAGAGTTTTCATTCTTTTTCCCTATTGTGTGAGTGCGCAGGAGAGTACTGGAGTGTTGACACAAAGGATGATGCTGGTGCTCAGTTTCTGCTGAAGTGCAGTTTTCGGTGAATGTGCAGAAGACTGCTGGCGAGCAGGCAAGCGCAAGTGCGCAGGAGAGCGCTGGTGTGCCAGAGCGTGCAGTAAGGCACTGTGCAGGGCGTTGTGCAGTCTCCCTAGAATGTGTAGGACCGCGCGGGTGTGCAGGCTGGAGGGGGCGCGATCGCGGGCGAGAACTCGCGCGTAGGAGAGCGCTGGCACGTGCGCAAGAGTGTGCTGGCACGCGCGGGGGAGAGAGCTGGCGCACGCGTAAGAGTCCTGGCGGGTGCGGAAGAGTTCTGGCGGGCGCGCGGAAGTCTGCTGGCGCGCAGGAGATCGTTGGCGCGAAGGACAGCGCTGGCACGTAGGACAGCAATGGTGCCCGCAGAAGTGCTGGTGGGAGCGTGGAAGTCTGCTTGCGCACAGGAGAGCACTGACGAACAGGAGATCATTGGCACGTAGGAGATCTCTGACGCGCAGGACAACGCTGGCATGCAGGAGAATGCTGGCGCACAGGAGAACACTGGAGGGCAGGAGAACGCTGACGCGCAAGATAACGTTGGAGCGCAGGAGAGTGCTGGCAGTAGGACAGCGCTGGCGAGCAGGAGACCGAAGTTGCGGGGCCGTGCGCTGAAGTTTCGGTGAGCTCTGTTGCGCCGGCGATCGTAGGTTGGCTAGTGAGCGCTGGCGAGCTGGCAAACGTTGCTCTCTGTGGGGAGGTTGCGCTGGAAGTCGCTGAGGACAAGCAGGTGAAGGCGCACGCCAAAGCACAGTAGAGTGGTGACGAGCTGGAGAGCGTGGGCACTCTATAAAGCGTGATGGAGCAGGCTGGCGCTGACGAGATGTTGGTGAGCGGTGGTGTACTGCAGTGCGATGGCGAGCTGGAGCGTTGGCGCGCAGCTGCACGCTTAGGTAGGGCCTCAAGAGGCTGTACCGGGGACAGCAACGGTGATGGTAGGTCTGCAAGTCAGCTAGTAGGACGACCAGGAACTGGGATGTGAACTTTGGAAGGGCGAAGATCCACCGATGGAGAATGCAAACAATCCACAGAAGAGTCCAGGACCGAAGTCCGAAGACTAGCTGCAGCATCGTCAGGAGAAGGTCTTGGAACAGATGACGCCCATGAGGGCCAGTGTATCAGCTAACTGACCTTCAGCAGTAGCAATCCTCCGAAGAAGAGTCTCTATGAGTGGCCCCTCTCGCGAACAAGAGAGGTGATCACTCTGCAGGAGAGACTTGCCTAAGACTATGCTCCGCCCCCAAAGGAAGAGAGACTCAGCAGTCGGAGTCGATGAAGTAATGAAGACGCAGGAAGGGAAGTTCTTGCGCAGGAAGGGAAGTTCTTACGCAGGAAGGGAAGTTCTCCCTCGCAAGGGAGAAACCACCCCACACCTGGGGACGAAAACCCTCCCTCAGAAGGGAAAGTAGTCCAACCCCTGGAGGCAAACCTCCTGGTAGCACTCTAAGATGTTCTGACAAGAGCGCTGCCTGAGGAAGCGTAGCCATAGCTAGTTCCTCAAAGATGAAGTGCTGATCAAGTGCTGCCACAGGCGTACTTCTAAGAGAAGGGATCACGCCCATGATGACATCCTATGAGGGTCAGCAGTGACAGCAGATTCCCCAAGCATGAACAGAACAGCTCTGCTTCGTCGGCTTTCTTAGTCGAACGAAGAAGAACTGCATCACTAAGGAAAAATAAAATAAATTATGTAACAAAAAACTCCCTCGGGAGGAACACCTAGTCCGCGAAGGAAAAGGAGATCACAGAGGGAACGAACATAAAATATGAACTACCCCCTGCCTTCCCCGGTCATCATCGATGGGAGAAGGGGAGCAGAGAGTAACTGTAATAAAACAAGAATTAAAATGATTTAAATCAGCTAAAAATATTCACTAATAGGAAGAACCACTGATCCTCCGAAGGGAAGTGTTCCCCACAGAGAAGAAGCTGAAAAGTTAAATTACAAACAATTATAATTTCACTTAAATAATTAAGAAAACAATCGGAAGCGCAACCTAACCCGTTAGTACACTGCCGGAAGCCCATCAAAGGTGAACGGCCTTGAGAAGAGAAAGACCGAAGTCAATCTCTGAAAGGCCACACTCCCTTCTCTCAGTAATCCATATGTTCCCCGTGGAAGAGGGAAAGGCGAAGACAACAGTTGGACGAGGAGGGTCCAAACGATGACAATTCCCCTGCACTGGCGGCCGAGTCAACGGTAGGTTATCCCCCAATAGGGAAGACCGATGGACAAGGGGGTAAAGGTTGGAAGGGAAGGGAAGGTATACGTTATCACACGCACAGCACAAACACTGAAAAGGAAAATTAATAACATTTCTATATATATTTATACATAAACATTAAGAATGGCAGTCCAAAATAGACGAGGAGGAAGAGCGGTTACAACCGGTCTCCATCCGAGCCAAAAGTAAAGCGAGCTAAATCACCGGTGTGCGAGTGGGAGCGGTAACAAGCTACCCACCCCCTAACCCCTGCTAACTAGCAGTATGTGTAGTTAACCCTGGCTAAATTTTAATGGCTCGTCATTTCAGCTTTGCAGAAAGTAATAACCCTTAATAAATAGCGTAGATTTGTATTCCAGTTACGAAACAAACTTATTTTCTTGACCCATAAAGAGTTGATGGGAGAAGTACAAGAAGGCGGCCAAGGTTTGGGTGGATGGATGGTGTGAAGAAAGCTCTAGGTGATAGGAGGATAGATGTGAGAGAGGCAAGAGAGCGTGCTAGAAATAGGAATGAATGGCGAGCGATTGTGACGCAGTTCCGGTAGGCCCTGCTGCTTCCTCCGGTGCCTTAGATGACCGCGGAGGTAGCAGCAGTAGGGGAGTCAGCATTATGAAGCTTCATCTGTGGTGGAAATGTGGGAGGTTGGGCTGTGGCACCCTAGCAGTACCAGCTGAACTCGGTTGAGTCCCTGATTAGGCTGAAGGAACATAGAGAGTAGAGGTCCCCTTTTTGTTTTGTTTCTTTGTTGGTGTCGGCTACCCCCCAAAATTGGGGGAAGTGCCTTGGTATATGGATGGATAAAGGAAAGCAAAAAGTAGAAAATATAAATACTGTATTGGCAATTGAGAGGACTAGTGCATTTTTACTTACAGTATTCTTATGGTACCCTACCTGAATTACTGCCTTATTGATCTGTTGTTTAGAGAATGATTCCTTGACTCTCATCATTTCAGCTATCTTGGCATCTAATCTCTGTTGACATTTCTGTTTATGCTGATAAAATTTTGAGCCTTCTGATGCTTTCTTGATAATTTCATTAATTTTCTCTGCATTCAGACCTGAAAAAATAGTATCTATCAACTAAATGATCCTTCTAATAGTCAAAATTTCCAGCTCAAAATTAAAATTCATATTATTGTTTAAAAAAAAAATACAAATAGAATGATTCATTTCAATGGAAAAAATCTTATAATAAAATTAATTATTACTACTTAAAATATTCACACTTGTTCTTCCTATGGAAAGAACTACAGTAATCTGATCTCTTAATCTAGAGAAAAACAGAATTTCCAAGTTCATTTTAATACTTACATTGTCCACTTTGGATAAGAAGCATGACAATGACTCATCAAGCAGTTGTACTTGCAATGTGAAGGTGTAAGTAAGGGAAGTGCCCTAGGCCCTACATTTGCTTAATTTTACATGTGTAACTTAGAGAATACGGTGTTTGAAAACAACCCTCTTTTAAAACCTTTTAGGTATATTCAACATGTAGACGATTGTTTTATTGTTATTGAAACGAAAACTCTATTTAAAGGTTGAAATCTAAATTTGAAGGAGAATCTGTATTAAAATTTACTTATAAAATGCAAACAAACAATTTGCCTTTCCTGGATTTTCTGGTTACTATGTCCGAAGGTGTTCTAAGATCCTCTATTTACGTTAAGTCCACTAACCTTGGAGACTGTATCAATTTCAATAGCATTTGTCCTGACAGATACAAATTAGAAGTAATCAAAACATTATTGCACAAGGGATATCAAATTTGTAGTGACTGGGAATCATTTCATAATGAAGTTTTAAGAATCAAACAAATGTTAACCAACAATAACTTTCCTATGTAAGTAATTGATAACACTGTGAGGGAATTTCTTGATAAAATGCTTGTGAATGGTCATTACTAAAAAGGAAAACCAAGTAAACTTCTATTTCCAAGGTCAGATGTGTAGTAGCTACAGTACAAGGTTGAAGAAAATATACTGAAAAAGGTTTTATCAGACCATATCAAATCAAGCCCTAACAAAACTCTAAAAGCATGTCTCGGTGACGAAGAAGGATCGTCTCCGAGTTTACTAGGATCAACCAGTCGACCAAATATCTGAGAAGACGGATGCCGTTCCTGTGAGCCCAACATGACACTAGGGTGAACACTCTGGTGAATACCTTAGCTGTCGCGACACTGAATCATAGAACCTTGAACTGGTATGCCTTTTTCTCGTGTATGAACCTTAGATACTTCCTTGCATACGAATGGATTGGGATCTGGAAGTATGCGTCCTTCAGATCCAGTGTGCACATGAAGTCCCTTGGATGAACCGCTTGGATGACCGTGTCTGTCATCTCCATTCTGAACTGAGTCTGTTGCACAAACTTGTTCCGAGGGGAAATATCGATGACTGGTCTCCAGCTTCAAGTCACCTTTTTCACCACAAAAATTCAATCGTAGAAGCCTGGAGACCCTTCTGCAACCTCTTGGAGGGCTCCTTTCTGCAGCATAATCTGGACTTCGGCCCTGAGGGCCAGCTCCTTTGTGGATCCCTTCACATAGCAGCTTAGATGCACTGGATCCCAAGTGACAGGAGGGAGAGATTGAACAAACGGGACGATCACTTCGACCGTCCAGGATTCTGCCCCATGAAGCTGCCACCTCTGCCAGCAGCGCTATAGGCATCCTCCCACAAGTGGTAGGTGAGGAGGAATGCTATTCCTACTAGGAGTGACCACCTCGGCCATCTCCCTTTCCTCCCTTCTTTCCTCGGAAGGACTTGGTCCCTTTCAGGCCTTTGGATGGAAAGGGCCACTTAGACACCTTTGAAGGTCTGGAGGACCTAGAAGTTGACAGGTAAGAAGAGGAAGGTGCTTGCTGAGTCCGGGAAGACTGGGAAGGTCTACCATAGGGCCTCGATGTTATGGTTCTACGAAGGAGAGAATCGTTTGACAATTTCCTCCATCGCTCAGCAGCCCTCTCTATCTCTTCTGGAACGAAGAGAGAAGAACCCTTAAGGGTGGAGTTCCTCAACTGGGAGACTTCAACCTTCGGCACCTGTTTATGGAATTTTACAATGATGGCATCCCTTCTCGAGTATGGCATTCGCCCACAAGTTGACGACGTGGTGCGACAGAAACTCAAGAGTTTGGGTACCTAACAACAAGAAAGACTCCAAAGTCTTCCAGGCTGACTCCTTTGAAAGATCGAGTGAGTGGACCATCAAGGATCCTAACCATAGATCAAGCCACGAAGCAGCCTGCATGGCGTACTTCGCGCCTCTCTCTATATGCAGGAGTTCAACTGCCGAGAGAGAGGCCCTCAGAGAGGAGAGGGTTTCAGCCAGGAGACCCTTCATTACAGACTCTACTGAAGGGTCGAGGGACATGGTGAAATGAAGTTCCCCTTCGATCTCGTAATACTTCCTTTGTAAAACAAAATGAAGTACAATGGACAGAGAGGAGGAACCTGCCCTCAGGGAACTAGAAGTTCCAGCTATCCGGGAGGATAGCTTTCCTTTTGGCGGCTGTAAAACCCTTAGACCAGGGCAAAGCGGCATTGGACCTGGAAGGCTTCTGCGTCTTGAGTATTTCATCGAGAATCATATCCTTCCCCTCCTGGATGGTGGAACTAGGCGTAGACAGCCTATTGATGGCCCTCATGCATGTGAGCACCTGCCAGAGTGATGGTTCGGACTGGCTGTCTTTGGGAGATTCTCGTCATCGGAATCTAAGGGATCTTCCACCTCCAGAATCACATCCAGTCTAAAGTAGGTCAGAGTTGTTAACTGTATCACTAGAGGGTACCTACCACAGGGGACCGTCTCTGTGCTTCAGCCATTTGAGCTTCCCTTGCCGGAGCGTTCTTGGGTTTCGTCTTAGTGTCCTTCGATTCCCTACGCACAGGACGTTCCTCCGCGGTCTTGGGATGGGGAAACCTGCAAGGGTTTCAAGTGACTTGACGAAGCTTTGGCAGTAGGAGTGGAAGGCTCCTCTTCTAGAGGAAGCAAGGAAACCAGTCATTGGTCCGGAGGCATTACCTCAATCTCTTGAGGGTTGAAGGGATGGATAGCTATCTCCCTGGGCGAGCCTGTCCCTACTCGTCCTAGGGCGCATGTTGTCGGCGTAAGGTGGTGCTACGCCTCTCATCCTCCTTTTCTGTCTCTTAGTTATGACCTCCTTTACCTTCACTGGAGTACTGTAAGGGGGAAGTTAGCCATATAAGAGTCAGAGGCTCGCGGACCTTCAGCAGGCGGTAGGAATGGAGGTGACCTGCGTACCGGTACCTTGTCTGCCGTTGACCACCTTCTAGGGTCCTAACTCCCAACGGACAAACTCGACGAGGGCTCCAAGGGAATCCTCGGGGTTGCCTTGACTGAGACAGTCAGAAGTTGTGGCGGTGGAGGAGCCAAATTCAGGGACTTCACCAGGGTGGTGATGAAAGTTATCACCCATGGGAGAAGTTCTGATCCTCTAGGTAAGCCCAGGACTTCCTTAGGAGGTTTAGGAGGAGAGGGTCCCTTGGGGGGAACTCTAGAAAGAGCTCCAGTCGACGGATATGATAACCTCTGAGGCAAAAGAACACTTTCCTTCGGACTAATAGGTACGTTAGCAAACCCATTAGGCGGCTCCTTGAAACCCTCTGGAAAGGGTGTTGGTCTTCCGCTGGAGGTGGAAGAAGCTGAGGGTTGAAGGGAAGGTGATGGTACCACACCTGCTCGCGGTTCCGACACATCTGCTCGTGAATTCCTCGCGGAAATCTTCGATTTGCTCGCGAAATCCCGAGATTCGTGTGTAAAATCACGAGTTTTACGCATCAATGGATGAGATTCACAAGCAGAAGTGCTCACAACAGGAGCAATAGGAGCCACACGGGTAGAGGAAGGTCTAATGCCTTCTTGCTGCCTCAGAGAAGCACCTACGTCCGACGAAGTTGGCAGAGGAAGCCTTTGAGTAGGGACAACTCTTGTTGGAGAATGTGTCATAGCGGGATACGTTTCCAACCGTCGCATAGGCAAGCACTTTGCTAATACTCCCCAGGTGGTGAAAGGCACTGGGAGTTTAGCTGGACGCCTGTCTGAGGAGTGGTCATTCTCATGATCAGGTCCGGTCCGAGGTCATTTGGAAGGAGGTCTAGTGGAGGGGCTACGAGCTGATGGACTGCACGAGTACTTACCTCTACCTCTAGACAAGGAACATCTAAACCTTGATCGCAAACGTGTGGTTTGTGATCGTGGACAAGATGTTTATGAACAGGAGCGTCTAGCTCTTGTTCGAAAATGGCGCGAACATCGCGAATGCCTATCTCGCCAACATGAGCGTCGGCCTTGAGAATGAGAACGTCATTATTGTGAACGGTACCCTCACAAGTGTGAATGCCGCCCTCGTGAACGGGTGCGTCGTCCTCCCGAGCGCCGTTCTTGTGATCTAGAACGCGAGCATCTGGACCTAGGTATAGACTGTGCTTGTGATCGAGAGACTTCTCCTAGTGAATGGAACGCCTCCGAGCATAGCATTGAGACCTGCGGTCTCGTGAGCGCAAAGCTCTAGAGCGTGAAATCCTTCTAGAAGAAGAACGTTCGGATCGTGAAGACCTACAATCAATCAGATCTTCCAATCTTCGCGAACGGTGATCAGGGGAAGAGTGTCCAGAAGGGCGAGGCGATGGCAATGCTCGTCCTTTAGCGCTGCTGGTGGTAGGAGCGCTGGTCCCCGGAAGATCTACACCTGCAACCTGCGGGGAGAAACAAAGGGTTGAGGGTTTCAGGATGACGAGGTCCCAGGATGGCGAGCGGGTTCGTCGTCAGCAGGAGACCGTTGGAGAGGCGAATGCGAGCAATCCCCTTGTTTGCGCATGGAAGGGGCAGGAGACGGTGAAAGATGAACCTCGCACAGTTCCAGAGCGTGAGATGTTGATGGCTCAGGAGAAGGGCCCTTCCTAGCACCATGCTGAAGAAGGCACAGCAGCCCCTCCTTCGAAGTGGGTCCCGAAATCCCTAAGGTCGGCTACACTGCAAAAGATCTGAAGGGGAGAATGGCTTCCCGTCGGCAGGAGGTGAAGTTGCTCCTCTAGGGGAAGCAACAACACCCTAAGTACCCCAAGGTTGCCAAGGAGATAGTCGGTCTGTGCTCCTACTAGATCGTCCCTCGGAAGAGCGCGAGCAAGAAGGAGCTTTGGAAAGAGATTTGGGGGTACAAGAGGAAGAACGTGCTTTCCTCGCCCCTAAGGGAGAAAGATCGCGCTTCGCTTTCTTCTTCCTGCATCGCCCAAATTTCTCCCATTGGGAGGCAGGCCATTACCTACACTCTGCGTAGGGCGAACCCTGCTCTCAGCTATGCCCTCTGCATGAAGGACACAGAGTTCGGGTCCATCTCCAACGAAGACATGAAAGTACCGCACGCGACACCCTCGGGCCCTGGACAGGTTCACATGAAGGCGATCGTAAAGAGAACACGCACACCTGAAAAAGAGAAAGCAAAATAAAAAAAAATCCAATGACAGTCACGGACAGAGAGGACACGTCCGATCTCTACCTAGCCAAAAGAAAAAGTGACGTCTCACTGCTGTGAAAGTATATACTGTACAGAGGCAGCTGGGTACCCCTAGCCTACCCGCTCAAACGGTTAGGCAGGGTTGTCCCCTTGCAATTAAAGTCTAATAGCTACCTTCCTGCTCCGGTGAAAGATAATCCAAATAAATAACGGAAAGTTTGTTAGTATGTGAACAATTGAAGATATCCATTACTTCAGCCATGGTTCATAAATTGTAAACATACCTTCCATCCCAGCCTTATGGGTGTTGAGTGCCATCATCTGGGGTCCTGCAGTGCAACCACTGCTTCCACTTTTGATGGGTTCTTCCATTTTGTTTGAATGGCCAGAAGGAATTATTACCCTAAACTGCAAGTAATATGACAAAAGATTACAACTTAAAATATGGTACAGTATACAACAATAAATACAACAAAAGATTAAAACTTGAAATATGGTATAGAGTATAATAGTAAAAAATACAATTAGGCAATGCTCGAAAAAACTTAACATATTTTTATAAGTAAATATAACCATATTAAAATATTCCTATTATGATTGAACACAAAACAGGTTCAGAAGATGAATACCCTGTACTCCTCTAAAGACTGAATTGAAATTTAGAAAGTCTTGAAATTTAAAGCATTAACAACTTAGTAGATGATCACTATTTTCATCAACTTACCCCACACATCCTACCTAACTTCATCAAGAAAATATGTTGCTATAGTTACTTTTTTATTCTGCTTAACTAAACGAGATTAGTTTCTCAACAAAAGTATGGAGTAACCTAATTCTAAAAACTTAACTATCCTATCTAATCCATCCATATACCAAAGGCACTTCCCCCAACTTTGGGGGTAGCCGACAACAACAAGAAACAAAACAAAAAAGGGGACCTCTACTCTCTACGTTCCTCCAGCCTAACCAGGGACTCAGCCGAGTTCAGCTGGTACTGCTAGGGTGCCACAGCCCAACCTCCCACATTTCCACCACAGATGAAGCTTCATACTGCTGAGTCCCCTACTGCTGCTACCTCCGCGGTCATCTAAGGCACCGGAGGAAGCAGCAGGGCTTACCGGAACTGCGTCACAATCGCTCGCCATTCATTCCTATTTCTCGCACGCTCTTTTGCCTCTCTCACATCTATCCTCCTATCACCCAGAGCTATCTAATACTAACCATAAATTCAGGTGCTACATATTAATTCAAAGAAGGGAAGAGATTTCGCTATAAGATAATAAAATACAGAACTCTCTCACTTTGTGTGGTAGGTATCCTCCTCAGCTACCTCAAAAGTAAGCAATTCAGTCCTTTATAGTTACCTGGAACTAACTAAAGAGCAAAAACTCACTAAAAGTTGGGGGACATGGGTCTATGAATTTCAGGTATCAAAATAATTTATTTCATTAAAAAAAAAATCAGGTATATTTTAATGATTCTTAACAGAAATTCATGTCCTGATTACCATGATACCCATGTTACCCAGGAAATGACAAATTCGGAGATAATTTGTATTTTTCCTAACTATACAAACCTTTCACTATTTATTAGAGGTACAGTAATTAGTTTTAGCGAAGCTGAAAGGACAATCCATTAAAATTTTAGCGAGGGTTAACTACCCATTCTGCTAGTTAGCGGGGGGTAGGGGGATTGCTTGCTACCGCTCCTGCTCACACACCAGTGATTTACCTCAATTTGCTTGGAGGTAGGACTTCAACGGGGATAGGGCTGGCGGGTAAGTTTGTATAAATAGCTAAGGGTTTGTATTGTTAGGAAAATTACAAATTATCTCTGTATACCTACACTATTCATTAAGGGTGACTCACCCATTAGGAGGGTGGACATTCCTGCCAAACAGGCTTTTGGTTTCACCTGGGGGCTCCTTATTTTGAATAGGTTTGTACTAAAAATAAGCAATCCCTACATCTCGCGCTAAACCTTAAGCTGCGTGTTGAGATGATTAGAAGTGTGACTGTATAGGTAAAAGTTATTCCGAGTCTTTGTAGGAAAACTTTTGTAACCAGGACTTTCCCAATACCACCTCGCCAGGGTATGGGGACGCAACAGTATTAGCTTAATACTAAGAACACAAGGGAGCATGGTTTAACTGCACTGGTTTGAGGTCAGCTTATGCAGAGAACCCAGGATGCTGCTTTCCCCAAGAGAGGGAATGATGAAGAAAAGAATAAGACTCGGTCAAACCTTTTCATTCACGTAGACTAAAACAGGGTAACAGTGCCCTCAACCTTCTGCTACTTATCAAATAAGGCGCTTAAGGTATTATACCAGCTGTTGTGCAGCCACCACAGGGCCGATAGAGAATGTATCGAGCCTCTTCTGTGTCATGTCTTGCAGGTAGTGGTCTGTGAACGAATTTTGACGTTTCCAAACCCCAGCCTGTAGAACCTGTGTCACAGAGAAGTTTCTTTTGAAGGCCAGGGACGTAGCTACGTCCCTGACATCGTGGGCTCTGAGCCGACGTGAAAAAGGAGGGTCCAAATTCAGGGCATGGTCTATGACCTTGTGAATCCAGGCAGGGATGATATTCTTAGTGACCCTCCTCTCGTTCCTCCCATTGCTGATGAAAAGTGCAGACACGCAGGGACAGGCTGCGGCAGAGTAAGAGATGATCGGGGTCATCAGTTACAGAGCGGAGACTCAAAATCCGGAAGGAGTCGAATCGGGGATCCGCTACTCCCAGACTCTAAGTCTTGGCTACACACTCAAGGACGAAGCCGAACGTTACCTCTCCCCATTTCCTTGAATGGGCAATATGGTATGAGAGACCATGAAATTCACTAACTCGCTTGGCCAAAACTAAAGCTAATAGGAACACCGTCTTCCAAGTGAGGTGGCCATCAGTTGCCTGGCGTAATGGTTAATAGGAAGGTCTCTGTAGAGACCTGAAAACTCGAACCACGTTCCATGGGGAGGTCTAACTTCAGACTGAGGACAGGTAAGTTTGTAACTCCATATGAATAACATAAGTTCTAGCGATGAGGAAACATCTATTCCGTTGAGTCTAAGGGGTAGGCTTAAAGCTGAGTGATAGCCTTTAACCGCCGAGACTGAAAGGTGTATTTCCTAACGCAAATACACAAGGAACTCCGCTACTACTGGAATAATGGCATCGAGAGGAGAGATACCCCTTTCACGACACCAACTACAGAAGACCTTCCCCTCTGCCTGGTAGACTGCTGCTGATGATTTCTGCAAGTATCCAGACTTCCTAAAGGCAACTTGTTGCAAAAATCCTCTCTGAGTTAATAGATGCTGGATAATCTCTAGGCGTGAAATCGTTGTGAAGCTACAGCTTTGTGGAAGATGTTGGCATGTGGTTGTTTCAGTAGATCGTGTCGTGGAGGGAGTTCTCTTGGAGACTCCGTTAGGAGATGCAGAAGGTTAGGAAACCATTCTGTAGGATGCCATAGCGGAGCAATGAGTCATTGAGAGGTTGACTGATGTTCTTGCCTTGTTGAGTACTCTCTTCATCCAACAGAACGGTGAAAAGGAATAAACGTCGTTGTTCCACCGTTGTTGGAATGCATCTTGCCAGAGAACCTTGGGGTCTGGGACTGGGGAGCAGTACAACGGGAGCCTGAAGTTCTGGGCCCGTGCGAAGAGATCCAAGTTGGAGAACCCCACAAAGTCAGGACTTTGTTGGCCACTAGATGATCCAAAGGCCACTCAATACTCACTATCTGAGATGCTCTGCTCAGGCTGTCGGCAAGCACATTCCTCTTGCCCAAAATGAAGTGTGCTGATAGTGGTATCGAGTGAATCTCGGCCCATCTCAGTATCTCTACTGCTAGATGGGATAGGGGCTGCGAAAAGGTACCTCCTTTTTTGCTGATGTAAGCCACTACTGTTGTGTTGTCGTTCATCACCACCACTGAGTGGCCCGCCAGGAACTGGTGGAACTGTTGAAGGGTTAGAAAGACAGCCTTAATTTCTAAGAGATTTATGTGGAGGTACTCTTCTGGCTCTGACCAGAGGCCTGAGGTCGTGTGGTGTAGCACGTGGGCTACCCACCATTTTTTTGAAGCATAAGAACAGCATAAAATTTGGGAGGCGGACGAGAAGATCAACTCCCTTTAGTAGGTCATCGTCCGACACCAACCATTCAATGTCCGTCTATTCCACTGATCCCATGGGGATCAAGAAATCCGGGGAGTCGTAGGCCTGATTCTACCGGGACTTGAGTCGCCACTAGAGATATCGAATCCTGAGGCGACAGTTGGGAACTAGAGGGGCTAGATGAAAGGTGTCTGAGAAGACATAACCCCGTCTGGGCTGGAAGTTCTTCCCGTCTGAGAAAGGGTCTTGCGACCTTTATCAGCCTCATTATCCTGTCTTCTCATGGGAAGGCTTTGTGGAGATTGGTGTCTATTATCATGCCTAGGTATACAGTACCAGTCTCTGTGTAGGAAGCAGGGCAGACTTCTCGATGTTTACCATGATCCCCAGATCTTGGCAAAGCTCCACTGATCTTGGAGTGCTTCTGAGTACCAAAGACACTTTCGAATACTGTGTCTTTGCCCTCTCGTGGGGCTATCTCCGGGTCCGAAAACCTCGAGTACCCAAATAAGTGTCTCTTTCTGCTTCCCCTCCAAAGTGAGACTAGCAGCAAAGTTTCCTTCTTCTACCCCAGAGCTCCTCTCGGGCATCCCTAGAGTGACTGGAGGTTCCTGTAGGCCTGGAGGTCCTTGAAGAAGACTTTGGGAGAGTCTTAGAATCCTTAGATTCCTTCCGAGGAAGGAGGTAGGACTCAAGCAACGAAGGCCGGATGGGATTGTCCCTCCTGACTTCCGTCGGTGATGGAGAATTCTCCATGCGAGGAGAAACTTCCTCCGAAAGTGGAAGGGAGGAAGTTTGGGGCTCGCGCGACTCCCTTGGCAGAGGTGAGGTAAGAGAGTGTCCAGCGGGAGAGACAGGAAGGACGGGCCTTGAAGGCCTAACAGGGATGCGATTGCGTCTGAGACTACTCTTTTCCTCTTCAGGGGAGAAGAAAGCCAAGGTTCCTTACGGTAGGTCTGCTGGTGCCGTTGGAAGGGAGATCAGTGACGAGCGTGATGACATGGCAGGCTCGAAGGCTTGCCCTACTGCTCTGACCATGGCACCAAATCAAGGCTGCTTGCTGACAGACACACTGTCAGACAAATCCCATGAAAGGAAAGGGCCCGAAGGTTCCCTGTGAGGAGTCTCAACCGATGTTTGCGGTGGTGGGTCCACCTTTGTACATCGAATCCACGGGATCCTGAACCCTTCTGTGGAGCCTTTCCCTTTCCCCTGTGGTCGCGCTGTAAAGCGTTTGCGAGGACGGGAATGGAGCGATGGTGACCTGTCGCAATCTCTATTGTGACGTTCCTTGAATCTTAAAGTCTGTAGAACCTGCTTTGATGTTTTGCGCAATTGTGCAGGAGAGCAGTGACGTGCGGGTGAGCGCTGGCAAGCCGGAGAGCGCTCGCGTGCAGGAGAGTAATGGCACAGTACAACGCTGCGTAGGAGAGCGCTGGTGCGCAGATAAATGTGAATGCGCAGGTGAGCGCTGGCAAGCTGGAGATTGCTGGTGAGCCAGAGAGTGCCGAAGAAGCAAACGCTGGTGAATTGGAGAAGCAACACTCTCTCTCAAGAACCAGTACTGGCCAAAAATTAAAGGGTCTACACTACTACTCAACGGTCTCCCGGAAGAGACCAAACGAGCATGAGCTTCGGAGGAAAGTCGGGAAGCGGAAGAGGAGATCTTGGGTGTTTCCTTTTTGAAGAAACCTCCGAAGGAGAAAAATCCTGCTTTGACTTCTTATTCCGCCATCGCCAAAACCTTTCCCAATGGGAGGCCGACCACTCCCAACACTCACTACACCTGTTAACACTGACACTGTTGACCTCTGCAGGCAGGACAAAAGGTATGGCGATCAGTCTCCACGGCCAACATAAAGGTTCTGCAGGGCTGACCTTCGAGTCCAGGACAAGTGCACAAGGTCACTGAAGTCAACACACACACACTAATAAGAGAAAAAGAACAAATAAAAGCATTAATGGCATTCCAAATAGGTAAAGGATAAAGAACGACAACGACTGTACACCATCCAAGCCAAAAGCAAAGTGAGCTAAATCACCGATGTGTGAGTGGGAGCATTAGCAAGCTACCGCCCCCTTCCCCACTAACTAGCGGAATGGGTGGTTAACCCTTGCTAATATTTCAATGGCTCGTCCTTTCAGCTTCGCTAAAAGTAATAACCCCTAATAAATAGCGTAGGTTTGTATTCCAGTTACGGAACAAAAGAGATTTAGTGGCAACTGGTATCAAAAAGATATACATAAGTTTACTTTTTACCTCAGAAATATGTACAGTACTGTATTATCACCAAAGCCGTAGCACAGGAGTAGCATATTCAATATTCACTCTTAGCAAAATTTTGACACAAAGAAAAGGAATTATTGAAATAAAGACCAATAATTTCATGAGAGACATTGGTCTCAGGACAATAAAAAAAATGCTACCACAAAAGAGAAGTAAAGTCCCAACAACTACTGTATTCAGCAAGTGACTTTATCTTCTAAAAAAAAAAAAATTAATGATTCTCAATTCCATTAAGCCAGCATTGGCATATGAGAAATGTCTAGAAAAAGTTTAGCGCAAGTAAGACCAAGCATGAAAAAAAGCTCCTATCACAATGAGAAGTGATCCAATCTTGAGATTTTTTTCTGAAAGTTTAGGAAATGTGGACCGTGACGTAGTCTAAAAGCTTATGATAAAATTTTGTCTCATGTTGCATTGTTCATACGGTACTTCCTCCTTATGGCTACAAAGGTGCAAATGAGTGATTTGCTCTCACTCGATTACTGTACTTCTGGGTCATTGCAAAGTTTCATGATTATCGAATGGAAAGGAATGACAAGACACAGTATTAGGCTTTTCTGCAAGAACATTCCCTTGACTGTCCAAAGTGTAATTTGCCTTCAGCTTTCCAAGTGGACAAACATTTGTGGTATAGTAACAGCTCTCAAATAATCCAAAATGTAACTAGTGATGTTATTATCAGCAACTTGTAAAACACTTTCCTTGCCTACTGTCATCTATGACTGGAAATTAATGTTTTTTTGTTCATCACTGCACAGTTTATGTAAGTTCTAAGATACTGTACTCATAAGAAGTTCCTAGAAATAAAACTGGAGAAGCTTTAGTTCAGAAGTCACGCACTACACGTTCAATAGACAAGAAGCCATCAGTGGCATGGGCCTTGTCATGGAGATTGATAAATGTCTCTTTGGCGAGAGGGAACATAGTTAGGGTAGGCACCTCACCGACATCTTGCAAGGGCATTCAGTGGTATTGAGCGTTTCTAAAGCCACTGCCTTTGTGGCTGCCATAAAGCCATTTCTTTTTTACACTGTACTGCTGCCAAGCATGTACCTTTGATTCTAATGTATAGGCATGTTAAACAGCTTTAAATCGGCTGCTACAAGTCTTTTACCAATCTAGCTACAATCATTGTATGATAATCCACTCTTATAGCTTAAATGGATCCCTCTGACCCCAAGACTCATAATAAAAGTATTGAATGTCTTTGAAGCAGAAAACATTACCTGTCTACTATAGTCGATTCTTTTTAGTGAGGCAGATTTGCACCGACATGCAGGGGTGCCCTATTAGCTCAGAAATGTTTCCTGCTCGCTGATTGGTTGGAAAAGATGATTCTAACCAATCAGATACCAGGAAACTTTTCCAAGCTAAAAGGGCACCACTGCGAGTCAGTGCAAATGCGCTTCATTGTAAAAAATTGAGTATAGTCACAGCACTTTTGAAAATGTATTCGGATAAACTTTCAATAGTAAATTCCAAGAATATAAGCGACTTCATCAGTTTTTTTTAATACTGCTGGTTGGTTATACCTTCAACCTAACATTCAATGTCCTCTGAAAGCACAGGGCAAACCCTGGTACATATGAAACAGTTTGTTGGTGATTTTAAGATAATGTAACCTCAGCCTAGTTAGTTTTACACTTTAGGTTAGGCTATGATAGCATGCATCCCTGTCTTTAAAGTTTTATATTTCTCCCAGCAAAAATTCCCATTTTCTCACTGAGATACCCCATTTCTGCTAATCTTGTAAGAGGGTTCCATTCTAAACATATCATTTTCCAATACTAATTGAATACAAGACCACCAATGCCTACCTTCAACAGAAATCTAGATTTGCTTTTGGATTTGACTTTGAGCCATAAGGCCTGGGAGGCCATTCACAGTACCCAAGTGTAACTGAAGAAACACTACATTTGCAGTACGAGGTTAAATGGATGGAGTGCATGATGGAAGAAAAAAGCAGAAATGGAGGTATAGGAAGCTAAAAAGCAAGAGCAGATTGGGGCTAAAGGGACACTGCAAAGCCCCTTCAGTAAGGTTTTATTATAGTCACGAACAGGGAAAACTTTGCTACTTTTAAGCGACTGGGGTGTATATATGATAGCGGCCACCTGTATGTATTTACACGGGAATGTAAAGGGGGTCGCAGGGGGACGTTAGCCCCCCTGTTAATTAAGTAGGTAAGGATGCGGCTTGTAGGTTAGGTTATGGGGGTAAGTTTATATTAGTTGACGTCCATTTTTAATCCATGCGGTAGGAACTGGCCGCTGATATACAAAGGCTCCGAGCGACACTTATTTTTACCGCAAATAAATACTTAATGAAATATATATCTATATCTATATCCACCGATAATGGGGGACCCCCAGTGGAAACCAGGGGTTTTGGGTTGGGAAAACATACTGGCAAGTAGTAATGGCCGGGTGGGACGCTATCGAAATTTCACACTACATTAATCTAGGCTACAGTCCCTTGACCATATATATTGACATTCTATAGGCCAAACCTTACCCCACTCAAACATTGGACACATAAAAGACAGTTCCCCACGGCTAAGAAAACGAAATAGCTAATGTGAACCAGGGTCCCACTTTTGTCAAAGTTATCGAAATGTCCCACTTTTATATTACTTTTGTGATTTTTGTGAAGCTTTGTTCCCATTTATCCCGCTTTTTTGCGCTACAAAAACAAAATTGTCCCCGTTAATGGAATAGAAGTGATATTTTGTTTAATTTTGCCATTCCAGTGAAAAGTATAAATATTAAAGAGAAGTAGAAAAATATCTTAGTTTAATTCTTGGATTCACTTCTATGTATGTATATATGTATGATGTCATGCTTTTACAGAAAAAAAAATTCTGGTCACATAAGAAACAACCTACTATTGCCAAGATATGGCTGGTCAAATAACATCAATTATGAGCCTAAGGTATTATTCCTCCAATGGTTGGGGAAGCAACTTCAGTTGTCTACTTATCTTATCCTCTAACGGCTGGCCACACAACAGTTTTGGAGTATATGTACAATATGGCCATCTGTATGTATTATTGTCTAACTTTGTATACGGCAGTGTAAGGGGAGTTGTAGGAGGGCGTTAGGCGCCCCCCCCCCCCCCTTAGGTAAGTAGGCAAGGACACGGCTTGTAGGTTAGGTTAGGGGGAAAGTTTAGGTTAGTTGATGTCCATTTTTATTGAATGCATGAGGAACTGGCCAGTGATATACAAAGGCTCCACGATTTCAATGTGTAAGGACAATTAGGCGACTGGGACTGGCATAACTGAGTTGACCTGTTCCCTAATTTACATTGTTTCCAATAATTTGAAATTCATTATAGGCCTACACAGCATACTGGAGGGGATAACAAAGAAGGCATTGCAACCCTGTTAAGTGCGATACATTTACATAGTCAATTCTGTTTAGTGAGGCAGATGTGCACCAACTCGCTCGGGGTGCCCTTTTAGCTCGTTAAAGTGTCCTGACCGCTGATTGGTTGGACAAGATGATTCTAATCAATCGCCATCGGAGAGCACGCAACTTTTACGAGCTAAACGGGCACCGCTGCGAGTCAGTGCAAATGCGCCTCATTAAGAAAAATTGAGTGTAGGTTAGGTTGGGCACTTCAGGTTAGGATATATCCTTATTTGTTTGCCCCTCTTAATTATCGTCTTTCAGGAACATCTTTTGCTTCAGATATCGGATCTTTTCGGTTTGAGTGCCTATCGAATTCAAATGTTTTTTTTATTCCAAAGTATGTATTTTGATGTGGAAAACCCTAAAATGATAACCATTTTGTGGAGAAATTATTTATTAACACTTAAATTGGCTTATATCAATCAATATCTTACTGAAATGCTGCGATTTCTCTGTGCGCTTTCTTGATTTTCAGGGCACTACTGAACCTAAGAAAACCCACCTAACCTAGCATAGGGGCCCTGTATCCCTACCTAGGCCTACCGGGGGGGGGGGGGCTCCCCCTGCAACCCCCCCTTAAGGCCTCAGTGATTTTCGGGACACTACCGAACCTAATACAACCACCTAACCTAGGGCCCTGTACCCCTACCTAGGCCTAGCCCCTGCGATCCCCCCCCCCCCTTACAGTCATTACCTATCACATCCATCAATAAATAATTTCTCCACAAAATGGTTATCATTTTTGGGTTTTCCACATCAAAATACATACATTGGAATAAAAAAAAAAACATTAAAATTCGATTGGCACTCAAACCGAAAAGACCCCAGATATCTTTATAACTTTTAAAAAATACGGGTTTCAGAATTATAGAAACCAATATTATTTAAACCTTAAAATACATTCAAAACGTGGTAATCTTCAACGAAAACGTTATTGGTTACCTAATGCACATATATCCACACCTCTAAAAAAATTAAATTAAATCAAATTATATTAAATTTCCTAACTTTGGCTACAAGTTTTTGCGGGTAAAGTCAATTCGGTCTACGACTCTAGGATAAAGGATAGTGGTTTAAGAAGATTTGACAATTGTACCTGTAATTTGCTTACGTAGAATTTCACACTGTGTTTATCACTTCAGTTGCTGTGTTTTCTCGCGTAGGATTTCACACTGTGTTTATCAGTTGACTAATGTTTATCTCCTCTCAATTGCATTTGTTTACAGGGTTGCCATTTCTGATTTTGAAAACGCGCTACAGGAGCTTCTAAAAAGCGCCAGAAACGCGCTAAATCCTTTCTTAAAAACCACTCTGTAGGTTTAGTAACCTCATTAACAGAACCACAATCTTTTGACTTTACTGTAGGACTCTACAACGTACTTTGGGAAACAGAGAGAGAGAGAGAGAGAGAGAGAGAGAGAGAGAGAGAGAGAGAGAGAGAGAGAGAGAGAGAGAGAGAGAGAGAGCGCAGACTCGTATAACGTAACTGATAAAGCGGAAATTTATACAATACAGTATGTCAAATAGATGGAGAAATGCAGTCAGTTTATCATATACTTTATCACATTAAAAAGCGCTATGTTTCGCCCTAGATTCGTCTAAAAAGCCTCAAATAGCCGCGCTAACTAGGAAAATAACGCGCTAGATTCCCGAGATCTAGCGCGAAAAGCGCTAAAATGGCAACTATGTTTGTTTATCTTAAGTTCAAACTGCAATAAAATCTTGTTCTTTGCAACGGCGCCTCCAAAGTTTATCTTCTTATACTGTTTCGTCTTTTCCTCCACATCAGGTTTAATACTTCTTTTTTTCCTTTTTTTATATTTGTTTCACTAAATAAAAATAATCCTACTATTTTCTTTAGGTCTTTAGGTCTTCCTCGTATGGTTGTTGTAGCTCAATTACTTCATTCCTTTTCTATATTCCTGGCAAAACAACAACAAAATGTATCAAATCTTCCTCCTCATTTTCATAAAAAATAGTTTACATTCCCCCCATTGTGTCTATTTACAATATTTAGTTTTAAAGTAATAGTTCTTGCTCTAAAAAAAACACTGAAGCAAATGTATTGTCATAAAGTAACTTCAAGTTCAAGATAAAATGTTTTAAGATCAGTTAAAATATTGAAATAAATATCTCCTAAATAAACTATAAAAACTTAACCAAACAAGAGGAAGAGAAACTAGATAGAAAAGTGTGCCCGAGTGTACCCTCAAGCAAGAGAACTCTAACCCAAGACAGTGGAAGACCATGGTACAGAGGCTATGGCATTACCCAAGGCTAGAGAACCATGGTTTGATTTTGGAGTGTCCTCCTAGAAGAGCTGCTTACCACAGCTAAAGAGCCTCTTCTACCCTTACCAAGAGGAAAGTGGCCACTGAACAATTACACTGCAGTAGTTAACCCCTTGGAAGAAGAATTGTTTGGTAATCTCAGTGTTGTCAGGTGTATGAGGACAGAAAAGAATCTGTAAAGAATAGGCCAGACTATTTGGTGTCTGTAGGCAAAGGAAAAGAACCGTAACCAGAGAGAAAGATCCAATGTAGTACTGTCTGGCCAAGATGGCATTATCTTATTCCATCTTGCTGTTATCTCTCTAATAGGGCTCGGCCAGACCAAGCGCGTTGAGCGGCGAGGTTAGCGGCATGACTCGGCGGCAAGTCAGCAACAAAATGTTGGGTGGCCTACCCTATTCAAGTTACAAGTTCTTTCATACACATATAACGCTCTACAATTCAAATTATATTCTTTTCTGGACTGCCCAAAGGCAAGAGCCCGGGTCTTACACAATAAGGCAATCTATACAGACAGACTGGGTGGCCACACCGGAACCGCCACACCTCTCTTGCCTCCTCACTCCCAGATGATAGCCTTCCTTTTAAACATGACGATGGTGTTTGAGTAGGAAATTACTTCCAATTGAAAATCGTTATTTTAATCTGAACTATATATTACACAAGAGTCTGGATTCACGATTTTAATAAACAGAGAAGGGAAAATAAGTTAATTTTGAAATTAATGTTGCCAGTCCCGTTTGTACGGCGACAGATTTAATGAATATCTGCATATTTCACAAGTCTTTAGATTCTTTGATGGGAACATCCTTCCTGGATTCAGACTCAAATCAACAAACGTTGAACTATAGACAACCTCAATCTCTTTTTTACCAGCTATTATAATTGCTTCAGATATGATAAAGTTCACGAAAAATCGTTGTCCCTTTTTCATTCCAGAATTAACTAGCATTTGCATAAGATATAGGCTATTGTTTATATGTACATACGATTCTTTTCACATTTGAAATTTTCTCTATATCCTATATATATATATATATATATATATATATATATATATATATATATATATATATATATATATATATATATATATATATATATATATATATATATATATATATATATATATATATAACTAAATGGTGATTAAATAGGTTGCAAAGCACAAAAAAAGCGTAGACCTACCCACTATTTTATTACCATCCATTTGCAGTTGATTGCCATAACTTCCATTTATTTAATCCATTTTTGCTCACCGAAACACCTCCCAAAAATTGTTGATTAGTAATGACTGGAAACGAACAATTGAACGCGTACCCCTTCAGGAACTGATGAAAAGTGACATAATCTTGGGTGAAGACGCTCAAGCCGCCGCGTTTTTTTAAAACACGAAACATAGTCTGGCGGCAACTGCAGCGGTTCAAATTCAAATTCAAATTCAAAAAAGTTTATTGACATATAGATACATCAAATAGGATGTATTAGCATGCTAATGCATCCCCAACCAAACTTATTACAATACTGCAGCGGTTGGAGGCTTCTCGCACCTCCTATCTGGCCACCTACATAAGATACTTGAGGTTTCAATTATCAGCTGGACCCTCTCGCCGCTAACCTCGCCGCTATCTGCTATGTACCGTCGCTTGCTCTGTACCGGCTCCTATGTACCACTGCTTTGGCTTATATGTACCATTGTTGGGCTACTAGGTACTGACTCTTATATACCACTGATTTGACTTATATGCACCAAACAAGACTGCTATGTACCAGCTATAAAGTAGAAGGATAAAAGATTTATTGTAAGAAAATAATAAAACGCATCATATAACTGTAATGCAACTACATTAAAAGATTGGAACGATTGGGGCATTTTACTGGTGTGTATATTAGGTAATGAGCAGTCATATTTGTTATATTCTCTATTTACGTGGCAAACAAATAATTATTATTAATTGTATTAATAATAATGTTACATATTTATAATCATGATACATAGCAGCCATGGATGGTACTGTGTACATAGCAGCCAGGGATGGTATATGGCAGCCATGGATAGCACATAGTAGCCAGGGATGGTATATGGCAGCCATGGATAGCACATAGCAGCCAGGGATGGTATATGGCAGCCATGGATAGCACATAGCAGCCAGGGATGGTATATGGCAGCCATGGATAGCACATAGCAGCCAGGGATGGTATATGGCAGCCATGGATAGCACATAGCAGCCAGGGATGGTATATGGCAGCCATGGATAGCACATAGCAGCCAGGGATGGTATATGGCAGCCATGGATAGCACATAGCAGCCAGGGATGGTATATGGCAGCCATGGATAGCACATAGCAGCCAGGGATGGTATATGGCAGCCATGGATAGCACATAGCAGCCAGGGATGGTATATGGCAGCCATGGATAGCACATAGCAGCCAGGGATGGTATATGGCAGCCATGGATAGCACATAGCAGCCAGGGATGGTATATGGCAGCCAGGGATGGTATATGGCAGCCATGGATAGCACATAGCAGCCAGGGATGGTATATGGCAGCCATGGATAGCACATAGCAGCCAGGGATGGTATATGGCAGCCATGGATAGCACATAGCAGCCAGGGATGGTATATGGCAGCCATGGATAGCACATAGCAGCCAGGGATGGTATATGGCAGCCATGGATAGCACATAGCAGCCAGGGATGGTATATGGCAGCCATGGATAGCACATAGCAGCCAGGGATGGTATATGGCAGCCATGGATAGCACATAGCAGCCAGGGATGGTATATGGCAGTCATGGATAGCACATAGCAGCCAGGGATGGTATATGGCAG
>NC_090742.1:24460055-24487555 GCF_036898095.1 Palaemon carinicauda
ACTTCACGGCAAAATGAGCTTTTCAGTTTGAAGGAGATCCGAGACGTGCAAAAATATTCCTCCGCGGAACTTGACGTAAACTGTGGTAACTGGTGGAAAAATGTTATTTTCATTAGTAAAATAAATTTTTGAATATACTTACCCGATAATCATGTAGCTGTCAACTCCGTTGCCCGACAGAATTCTACGGGAGGGATACGCCAGCTATCACTATACTAGAAGGGGGTGTACTCACCAGCGCCACCTGTGGCCAGGTACTGCGAGTACTTCTTGTTGACACCACCTCACTTTTTCCTCGGTCCACTGGTTCTCTATGGGAGGAAGGGTGGGGTCAATTAAATCATGATTATCGGGTAAGTATATTCAAAAATTTATTTTACTAATGAAAAATGTTATTTTTATTAATAAAATAAATTTTTGAATATACTTACCCGATAATCATGTAGCTGTCAACTCCGTTGCCCGACAGAATTCTATGGAGGGATACGCCAGCTATCACAATACTAGAAGGGGGTGTATTTACCAGCGCCACCTGTGGCCAGGTACTCAAGTACTTCTTGTTGACACCTCCTCAATTATTCCTCGGTCCACTGGTTCTCTATGGGGGAGGAAGGGAGGGTCGATTAAATCATGATTATCGGGTAAGTATATTCAAAAATTTATTTTATTAATAAAAATAACATTTTTCAATATTAAACTTACCCGATAATCATGTAGCTGATTCACACCCAGGGGGGTGGGTGAAAAACCAGTGTACAAGACTAAAGGATAGCTAAGTATCCCGTATTTCATATAATCAGTTATCCACAATAACAATGAAATAATAAGTACCTGGTAAGGAAGTCGACTTGAACCGTTACTCTGCCTTTAATAAGATCGTCTTCCTTACTGAGCGCAGCGTTCCTCTTGGGAGGCTGAATCAACTCAAAGGTGCTAAAGTATACAGGGCTGCAACCCATACTAAAGGACCTCATCACAACCTTTAACCTTGGCGCTTCTCAAGAAAGAATTGACCACCCGCCAAATCAACAAGGATGTGGAAGGCTTCTTAGCCGACCGTACAACCCATAAAAAGTATTCAAGAGAAAGGTTAAAAAGTTATGGGATTATGGGAATGTAGTGGCTGAGCCCTCGCCTACTACTGCATTCGTTGCTACGAATGGACCCAGGGTGTAGCAGTACTCGTAAAGAGACTGGACATCTTTGAGATAGCATGATGCGAACACTGACTTGCTTCTCCAATAGGTTGCATCCATAACACTCTGCAGAGAACGGTTCTGTTTGAAGGCCACTGAAGTAGCCACAGCTCTCACTTCATGTGTCCTTACCTTCAGCAAAGCAAGGTCTTCTTCCTTCAGATGAGAATTTGCTTCTCTAATCAGAAGCCTGATGTAGTAAGAAACTGAGTTCTTAGACATTGGTAGAGAAGGCTTCTTGATAGCACACCATAAGGCTTCTGATTGTCCTCGTAATGGTTTTGACCTTCTTAGATAGTACTTAAGAGCTCTAACTGGGCAAAGTACTCTCTCCAGTTCGTTCCCCACCATGTTGGACAGGCTTGGGATCTCGAACGACTTAGGCCAAGGACGGGAAGGAAGCTCGTTTTTAGCCAAAAAACCGAGCTGCAAGGAACATGTAGCCGTTTCAGATGTGAAACCTATGTTCCTGCTGAAGGCGTGGATCTCACTTACTCTTTTACCTGTTGCTAAGCACACGAGGAAAAGAGTTTTTAATGTGAGGTCCTTAAAAGAGGCTGATTGGAGCGGTTCAAATCCTGATGACATTAGGAACCTTAGGACCACGTCTAGATTCCAGCCTGGAGTGGACAACCGACGTTCCTTTGAGGTCTCAAAAGACCTAAGGAGGTCCTGTAGATCTTTGTTGGAGGAAAGATCCAAGCCTCTGTGGCGGAAAACCGCTGCCAACATACTTCTGTAACCCTTGATCGTAGGAGCTGATAGGGATCTTACGTTCCTTAGATGTAACAGGAAGTCAGCAATCTGGGTTACAGTGGTACTGGTTGAGGAAACTGCATTGGCCTTGCACCAGCTTCGGAAGACTTCCCATAAAGACTGATAGACTCTGAGAGTGGATGTCGTCCTTGCTCTGGCAATCGCTCTGGCTGCCTCCTTCGAAAAGCCTCTAGCTCTTGAGAGTCTTTCGATAGTCTGAAGGCAGTCAGACGAAGAGCGTGGAGGTTTGGGTGTACCTTCTTTACGTGAGGTTGACGCAGAAGGTCCACTCTAGGAGGAAGAGTCCTGGGAACGTCGACCAGCCATTGCAGTACCTCGGTGAACCATTCTCTCGCGGGCCAGAGGGGAGCAACCAACGTCAGCCGTTGTCCCTTTGTGAGAGGCGAACTTCTGAAGTACCCTGTTGACAATCTTGAACGGCGGGAATGCATACAGGTCGAGATGGGACCAATCCAGCAGAAAGGCATCCACGCGAACTGCTGCTGGGTCTGGAATCGGAGAACAATACAAGAGGAGCCTCTTGGTCATCGAGGTAGCGAATAGATCTATGGTTGGCTGACCCCACAGGGCCCAAAGTCTGCTGCAAACATTCTTGTGAAGGGTCCACTCTGTGGGGAAGACCTGACCCTTCCGGCTGAGGCGATCTGCCATGACATTCATATCGCCCTGAATGAGCCTCGTTACCAGCGTGAGCTTTCGATCTTTTGACCAAATGAGGAGGTCCCTTGCGATCTCGAACAACTTCCTCGAATGAGTCCCTCCCTGCTTGGAGATGTAAGCCAAGGCTGTGGTGTAGTCGGAGTTCACCTCCACCACCTTGTTAAGCTGGAGGGACTTGAAGTTTATCAAGGCCAGATGAACTGCCAACAACTCCTTGCAATAGATGTGAAGTGTCCTTTGCTCCTGATTCCATGTTCCCGAGCATTCCTGTCCGTCCAGTGTCGCACCCCAGCCCGTGTCCGATGCGTCCGAGAAGAGACGGTGGTCGGGGGTCTGAACAGCCAATGGTAGACCTTCCTTGAGAAGAATGCTGTTCTTCCACCACGTTAGAGTAGACCTCATCTCTTCGGAAACAGGAACTGAGCCCGTCTCTAGCGTCATGTCCTTTATCCAGTGAGCAGCTAGATGATACTGAAGGGGGCGGAGGTGGAGTCTCCCTAACTCGATGAACAGGGCCAGCGATGAAAGTGTCCCTGTTAGACTCATCCACTGCCTGACTAAGCATCGGTTCCTTCTCAGCATGCTCTGGATGCATTCTAGGGCTTGGAAGATCCTTGGGGCCGACGGACAAGTCCGAAAAGCTCGACTCTGAAGATCCATACCCAAGGAGACAATGGTCTGGGATGGAACGAGCTGAGACTCCTCAAAATTGACCAGGAGGCCCAGTTCCTTGGTCAGATCCATAGTCCATTTGAAAATCTCCAGACAGCGACGACTTGTGGGAGCTCTTAAAAGCCAGTCGTCTGACGGAGCCGGACACAAGATCATGATACTGCTGCACAGTCTGTAAACTGTCAATCATGGGCAAGCGAGGAAGTACAGTGACAACCCGAATCTGTCTAGACTGTCTGGGTCGTACAGACAACTCCTTAACGGGTTGCTGAGGTTGCCGCACTGCGTCACAACAAGTCCCTTCTGTTGGTTGTTGAACGTCTTCCCCGTGACACATTGACTCCGTAAACAAAAAATTCTCTAACAAGGACTAAGCTTGGACTGCATGTCATGCAACACAGCTCAAGGTCTATGGGAGCAGGTGTGGTAACAGACGGGATTAGCGGCTGAAGTGGAACCATTACCTTCCCTGTAAGCATGTTATGCTTAAATAAAAGTCCATAAGAGGTTATGCAGCTAAAGGCTCCCTCCAAATGACAGAGTCCTCAAGGGAATATCAGAAGGAGGGAGAAAAGAACTTTCTCATCTACAGGGACCTTATCCTAGAAAAGCTAAGTTCTCTGAGTGAGGGTTCACTGGTGCAAAAGCAGCAGACTAGAAGGCAACGTTATGAAACTGCTTGACAGTCTAGTGAGTTGGCAACAACCCAAGATGTGTTGAGAAGCATGCGGTAAGGTATGCAGAGCATGATGTATGCAGAGTATGCTGTATGCAGAGCATGCTGTATGTAGAGCATGTTGTATGCAGAGCATGCTGAATGCAGAGCATGCTGTATGCAGAGCATGTTGTATGCAGAGCATGCTGAATGCAGAGCATGCTGTATGCTGAGCATGTAGTAAGCAGAGCCTGCTGTAAGCAGAGCCTGCTGTAAGGAAAGCAGAGCGTGTGCATGGCGTTTAACATTTCTCAGAAATTCCATGACCAGTGCTAGAGTGCTTTATGCATGCTTGCATGGGGTTTAAACCATGGTATGAAAATGGAGGTAAGGTATGCTGAACAGCAGAGTCAGAACGAGCTGGAACAACAATAGTTGTGGTTTCCTCTTCAAGACTCCGATGAGGGAACACCTGAGGCTCAGTCTGCAAAGGCTGAATAAAAGACAAGCAGAAGGAAGGCGCATGGGTGGAGGAGGCTGACTCCTAGCATGAGTGGTTGAACCCAAGGGTTGCGCTTGCTGAGCGGTTGGCGGAAGCGGAGTAGCAAGTTCCAGTTCCTGTGGTGTGAGCGGAGCGCGATGAGGAAGAGGCTGCGCAGAACAAGGTAAATGTCTCGCAAGCTGAGGCTCCTGAGGCGCAAGGCTAAGGTGTTGTGGTGCTTGCCTTGTGGAGGGTTGAGCTCGCTGCAGCGAGAGCTGAGGAGACTGACTCATGGACGGGAGAGGTTGTTGTACCTCAACCGAGTGTTGCATCACTGGTGGAGCAGCAAGTGGAGGCGGAGGAAGAGAGGTATAATCCTCCTGATCCCAATGTAAAGGTTGCCTTAAGGAAGGCGGAGGCTGAACACCACAGGGAACAGCAAACTCAGCACGTGGCTCAACATCGTACGCCTGGCAGGTGGAACTGCTGGCAGGTGGAACTGCTGGCAGGTGGTACTGCGATCAGGCGGAGCGAGTGTAGGTGGAGGGAGTGTAGGCGGAGGCGGAGGAGCAACACTCTCAGCCCGACACTCACGCATCAAGTCCGAAAGCTGTGCTTGCATGGACTGTAGTAGAGTCCACAACATCGTACGCCTGGCAGATGGTACTGTGATCAGGCGGAGCGAGTGTAGGTGGAGGGAGTGTAGGCGGAGGCGGAGGAGCAACACTCTCAGCCCGACACTCACGCATCAAGTCCGAAAGCTGTGCTTGCATGGACTGTAGTAGAGTTCACAACATCGTACGCCTGGCAGGTGGTACTGTGATCAGGCGGAGCGATCATAGGCGGGGGGGGGGGAGTGTAGGCGGAGGCGCAACACTCTCAGCCCGACACTCACGCATCAAGACCGAAAGTTGTGACTGTATGGACTGCAGTAGAGTTAACTTGGGGTCGGCAGACACTAAGTTCTGCTGAGGTAAAGCCTTAACAGCAGAGATCTGTTGTGGCAGAACCTTACTCCTCTTAGGCGGAGTGTAATCAGCTGATGACTGAGGAGAGTCAGAGCTAACCCAATGACTGCATTCGGGTTGTGAACTTTAACTTCGTACGTCTGGCATAGGTCTGGACTTAACGTTTAAGAGGTCTTGAGACCTGAGACCAGCGTCACTCTGCCTTTATTTTCTCCCCTAATCTCTTCTGCAGACGAGCAAAATAAGGGCTCAATCGTCTGCGGGTGGGAGTGACGGTCTCGGTAAGACACGCCCACAACCACCGAGAATACTTCTGTGCGCCGATCAAGGCCTGCTGAACCCTTATGCCCTTCGACATTGCTTCTCCCCTGGGCTTGGGAGCTTGCAAGAGGTCCCGGACTGGGAGGACGACTGGCGCGCACAAAAGTACCCTCACGCACTAATCACTTATCACTTATCACTTTGATTTCTGTTTGCACTTATTTCACTGAACTCGAAACTTTAAGTGGTTTGTACCTGAAATACGCAATTCTATCCTTTCTCAAAGTTAGTAATTGCGAAAACAGAATTACAATGTAACAGAAAAATCTAATGAAAGATAATTCAGTGGTAGGAAAGAGACTAAACACTAGATCACTCTAGAAACGTTTAGTTTCTTCCCCTAAAGAGACTAGGGAGAAGAGCAAAAAACGATAACGACGTTACTCGTACGCCTGGCAGGCTTGAATGAAACGTTTATCCTCTTTCTCCCTCCGTCTCTATCTCTCTCTCTCTCTCTCTCTCTCTCTTGACTTAGAACCTGAGAGAAGAGCCCAATCATATATATCGTTAAAACATATTATTGTTAAAGGAAAAAAACTGAAAAGTTCCTTTATTAGGATCAAAACCATTAAGTTAAGAAAGAATGAACAAAACGCTAGACACGGTTACTCTTACTGCAACGTGAAACCGTGAACATTCTTTCTCTATCGTAACGATAGAGTGCAAGTTGAACGTTCTGAACGTCAACAACTGCAGAGACAAAACAAAACGTTAGTTCAACTTTGAAAACAGTACGAGACTGTCAAAGAAAAACTTTCAAACTCTGTGGCGGAAATAGCATAATATGTTAACAGGTAAAACCGAAATGACGGGCTCAAAGTTTATTAACTTCGGTAAAAGACCGCCTACTATTAGGAAGGTCGAATATAAACAAATATAAAAATTAATTTTAATGAGTTTATAATAAAAGGAAGTTAATCGAAGAGGCCTATAAGAGGCGGAGAGATATAAAATAAATCTATAACTTTTGTTAAGCAAAATTAAGAAAGAGAGTCTATACTCTCTTAGACACCAACACTTCCGTCTAAGGGAAGGGTCGGCCATTGAAAGGTGAACGAGAGTTCATACTCTCTCGTCACCATAATTAATCAAATTAATTCCAAAAGCTAACTAAGCTAATATAGAAGTTTCCAGTAAAGCGACAGCCGAAATCAAAGAGAAATACTTCACCAAAGTCGTGAAAATACTCCAAGAACATAAGCGTATCCCAGAACGTCTTGCCGGAAGCACGACAGAGGAATAATTGAGGAGGTGTCAACAAGAAGTACTTGAGTACCTGGCCACAGGTGGCGCTGGTAAATACACCCCCTTCTAGTATTGTGATAGCTGGCGTATCCCTCCATAGAATTCTGTCGGGCAACGGAGTTGACAGCTACATGATTATCGGGTAAGTTTAATATTGAAAATAACATTTTTCAATATTAAACTTACCCGATAATCATGTAGCTGATTCACACCCAGGGGGGTGGGTGAAAACCAGTGTACATGACTAAAGGATAGCTAAGTATCCCGTATTTCATATAATCAGTTATTTCAGAATAACAATGAAATAATAAGTACCTGGTAAGGAAGTCGACTTGAACCGTTACTCTGCCTTTATTAAGTTCGTCTTCCTTACTGAGCGCAGCGTTCCTCTTAGGAGGCTGAATCAACTCTAAGGTGCTAAAGTATATAGGGCTGCAACCCCTACTAAAGGACCTCTACACAACCTCTAACCCAGGCGCTTCTCAAGAATGAATTGACCACCCGCCAAATCAAAAGGATGCGGAAGGCTTCTTAGCCTACCGTAACAACCATAAAAACAACAATAAAAGCATTCAAGAGAAAGGTTAAAAAGGTTATGGGATTAAGGGAATGTAGTGGCTGAGCCCTCACCTACTACTGCACTCGCTGCTACGAATGGTCCCAGGGTGTAGCAGTTCTCGTAAAGAGACTGGACATCTTTAAGATAAAATGATGCAAACACTGACTTGCTCCTCCAATAAGTTGCATCCATTATGCTCTGCAGAGAACGGTTCTTATTAAAGGCCATCGAAGTGGCTACGGCTCTCACTTCGTGGGTCCTTACCTTCAGCAAAGCAAGGTCTTCCTCCTCCATGTGAGAATGGGCTTCTCTAATCAGAAGCCTTATATAATACGAAACCCCGTTTTTGGACATGGGCATTGAAGGTTTCTTGATTGCACACCATAAGGCTTCTGACTGTCCTCGTATAGGTTTTGACCTATTAAGATAATATTTCAGAGCTCTGACAGGGCAAAGAACTCTTTCTAGCTCGTTACCTACCATGTTGGAAAGGCTAGGAATTTCAAACGATCTAGGCCAAGGACGTGAAGGAAGTTCATTCTTAGCTAAAAATCCGAGCTGTAAAGAACATGTTGCAGATTCGGATGTGAACCCAATGTTCTTGCTGAAGGCATGAACCTCACTGACTCTTTTAGCTGTTGCAAGGCAGACGAGGAAAAGAGTCTTGAGGGTAAGGTCCTTGAAGGAAGCTGACTGGAGAGGTTCGAACCTAGGCGACATAAGGAACCTTAAGACTACGTCTAGATTCCAGCCTGGAGTGGGTAAACGACGTTCTTTAGAAGTCTCAAAAGACTTAAGGATGTCTTGAGGGTCCTTGTTGGAAGAAAGGTCCAAACCTCTGTGGCGGAGAACTGAAGCCAACATACTCCTGTACCCTTTAATCGTAGGAGCCGAAAGGGATCTCTCATTCCTTAGATGTAATAGGAAGTCAGCTATTTGGGTTACAGAGGTATTGGTAGATGAAACTGCATTGGCTCTACACCAGTTCCGGAAGACTTCCCACTTGGATTGGTAGACTCTACGAGTGGATACCCTCCTTGCTCTGGCAATCGCACTGGCTGCCTCCTTCGAAAAGCCTCTAGCTCTAGCGAATCTTTCGACAGTCTGAAGGCAGTCAGCCGAAGAGCGTGGAGGTTTGGGTGCAACTTGTCTACGTGAGGTTGACGTAGAAGGTCCACTCTTAGAGGGAGAGTCCTGGGGACGTCGACCAGCCATTGTAGTACCTCTGTGAACCATTCTCTTGCAGGCCAAAGGGGAGCAACCAGCGTCAGCCGTGTCCCTTCGTGTGAGATGAACTTTTGAATGACTCTGTTGATGATCTTGAACGGTGGGAATGCGTAAAGGTCGAGATGGGACCAATTCAGCAGAAAAGCATCCACATGAACTGCTGCTGGGTCTGGAACTGGGGAACAGTACAAAGGAAGCCTCTTGGTCATGGAGGTGGCAAACAGATCTATTGTAGGCTGACCCCACAAGGTCCAAATTCTGTTGCACACGCTCTTGTGAAGGGTCCATTCCGTGGGGATGACCTGATCTTTTCTGCTTAGGCGATCTGCTGAGACGTTCATGTTGCCCTGAATGAACCTCGTTACTAGGGTGAGGTTTAGACTTCTTGACCAAATGAGGAGGTCCCTTGCGATCTCGTACAGGTTCCTCGAATGGGTCCCTCCCTGCTTGGAGATGTAAGCCAAGGCTGTGGTGTTGTCGGAGTTCACCTCCACCACCTTGCCTAGCAGGAGGGACTTGAAGTTCAATAGGGCCAAATGAACTGCCAGGAGCTCCTTGCAGTTGATGTGGAGCGTTACCTGTTCCTTGTTCCACGTTCCCGAGCATTCCAGTCCGTTCAAGGTCGCGCCCCAGCCCGAGTCTGATGCATCCGAGAAGAGATGAAGATTGGGGGTCTGAATCGCTAACGATAGGCCCTCCTTGAGAAGGAGGTTGGTCTTCCACCACAAGAGAGTGGTCTTCATCTCTTTGGTGACCGGGATAGAGACTGCTTCGAGCGTCAAATCCTTGTCCCAATGAGCTGCTAGATGGAATTGAAGAGGGCGGAGGTGGAGTCTCCCTAACTCGACGAACAGGGCTAACGATGACAGGGTCCCTGTGAGACTCATACACTGTCTCACCGAGCAACTGCTCCTCTTCAGCATGCTCAGGATGCAATCTAGGGCTTGGCTTATCCTTGGGGCCGATGGAAAAGCCCGAAAATCCTGACTCCGAATCTCCATTCCCAGGTAAACAATGGATTGGGAGGGAATGAGCTGGGACTTTTCTAAGTTGACTAACAGACCCAGTTCCTTGATCAAGTCCAAAGTCCAGTTGAGACTCTCCAGACAGCGACGACTCGTGGAGGCTCTCAACAGCCAGTCGTCTAAATAAAGGGAGGCTCTGATGTCGGATAAGTGGAGGAATTTTGCAATATTCCTCATCAGATGCGTAAACACCATAGGAGCTGTGCTTAGGCCAAAACACAGGGCTTGGAATTGGTACACAACCTTTCCAAAAACGAATCTCAGGAAAGGTTGGGAGTCTGGATGAATAGGAACGTGAAAGTAAGCGTCTTTCAGATCCAACGAGACCATCCAGTCCTCCTGCCTGACCGCTGCTAGGACCGACTTCGTCGTCTCCATAGTGAACGTCTGCTTGGTGACATAAGCATTGAGCGCGCTGACGTCCAGCACCGGTCTCCAACCTCCTGTCTTCTTGGCCACCAGAAAGAGACGGTTGTAGAAGCCCGGGGATTGATGGTCCCGGACTATAACCACTGCCTTCTTCTGTAACAGGAGCGACACCTCCTGGTGCAACGCTAGCCTCTTGTCCTTTTCCTTGTAGTTGGGAGAGAGGTTGATGGGAGAAGTGGTCAGAGGGGGTTTGCGGCAGAATGGTATCCTGTAACCCTCCCTCAGCCACCTGACAGACTGGGCGTCTGCACCTCTCTTTTCCCAAGCTTGCCAGAAGATCTTGAGTCTGGCTCCTACTGCTGTCTGGAGAGGAGGAGAGTCAGTGTTTGCCTTTAGAAGTCTTGGAACCTTTCCTAGACTTGCTCCTGGAAGAGTCTGGACGGGAGCTTCCTCGGCTGGGGGCTCTACCACGAAAGGGCGGAATAAACCTCGTAGCAGGCGTATCAGCCACTGGGGTGCGGTAAGTCCTGGGAACTGAGGGAGCAACCTTAGTCTTACGAGCTGAAGAGGCCACAAGATCATGAGTGTCTTTCTGAATCAGGGCCGCAGACAAGTCCTTGATAAGTTCTTCGGGAAACAAGAACTTAGAAAGCGGAGCGAAAAGGAGTTGAGACCTTTGACAAGGTGTGATGCTGGAAGAAAGAAAGGTGCAAAGTTGCTCCCTTTTCTTAAGAACTCCTGACACAAACATTGAAGCAAGCTCGCCAGATCCATCCCTAATTGCTTTATCCATGCAGGACATTAAAAGCATGGCCGAGTCCTTGTCCGCAGGGGAGGTCTTCTTGCTAAGGGCCCCCAGGCACCAGTCTAGAAAATTGAACATCTCAAAGGCACGAAATACACCCTTTAGGAAGTGGTCTAAATCGGAGAAGGTCCAGCAAACCTTAGAGCGCCTCATTGCTGTTCTACGAGGAGAGTCGACCAAACTTGAGAAGTCAGCCTGGGCAGAGGCAGGGACTCCCAAGCCTGGTTCCTCTCCTGTGGCATACCATACGCCCGCTTTAGAAGTGAGCTTAGTAGGTGGGAACATAAAGGAAGTCTTCCCTAGTTGCTGTTTAGACTGCAACCACTCCCCTAAAATTCTTAAAGCTCTCTTAGAGGACCTAGCAAAGACGAGCTTAGTATACGTTGACTTAACAGGCTGCATGCCCAGCGAAAACTCAGATGGAGGAGAGCGTGGGGTAGCAGAAACAAAATGGTCCGGGTATACCTCTCTGAAAAGAGCCAGGACCTTACGAAAGTCAATGGGTAGAGGAGAAGACTTAGTTTCTTCCACGTCTGATGAGGGATCCAGGTGCGCAGCTTCCTCCTCAGAAACCTCATCACCAGAGTGTAGCGAAGTGAGAGGTAATGTAACAGTGGTATGCTGAACAGCAGAATCAGAACAAGCGGGTGCATAAACGCTTGTGGATTCATCCTCAAGTCTCTGTTGCTGAGTTAAAACCTGAGGTTCAGGCTGCAAAGGCTGGTCAGGAAGAGTAGAGGAAGGTAGGCGCATGGATTGAGGTGGCTGACTCCTGGCATGAGTGTCTTGTCTCAAGAGTTGCGCTTGCTGTAAGGGTTGCGGATGCGCAGTAGCAGGTTCCTGAGGAACGAGTTGAGGTTCCTGAGGTGTGAGCTGCGAGAGTTGAGGTAGCGGCTGCGCAGAACGCAGTTCTTGTCTCGCGAGTTGAGGTTCCTGAGGTGCTAGGCTAAGGTGTTGAGGTTCTCGCCTTGAGGAGGGTTGAGGTCGCTGCAGCGAGTGCTGAGGTGGCTGCCTCATGGATGGAAGAGGTTGTCGTACCTCAAGAGAATGTTGCCTCGCTGGTGGAACCGCAAGCGGAAGCGGAGGAAGTAAGGCATAAGCTTCCTGCTCCCATTGCTGAGGTTGCCTTAAGGAAGGCTGAGGTTGCTGCACACCGCTGGAAACTGGCAACTCAGTACGCGGTAAGGAATCCTGAGGAGCCTCAACTTCGTACGCCTGGCAGACGGGACTGCGGTTAGGCGGAGCGATCGCAGGAGGAGGTGTAACCTTCTCAGCCTGACACTCACGCATTAAGACCGCAAGCTGTGACTGCATGGACTGCAGCAAAGTCAACTTGGGGTCGACAGACGCTAAGGTCTGCTGAGGCAAAGCCTTAACAGAAGATGAGGTCTGTTGCGGCATCACCTTACCCCTCTTAGGAGGAGTGCAGTCACCTGATGACTGCGGAGAGTCAGAGCTAATCCAATGACTGCAACCAGGTTGTAGAGCTCTTGAGGTCTGGACTTTGCGTTTGAGAGGTCTTGAGACCTGAGTCCAGCGTTTTCTCCCTGACATATCTTCAGCAGACGAGTAAAAGACGGGCTCAATCGTCTGCGGGTGGGAGTGACGGTCTCTGTAAGACACGCCCGCAACCACCGAGGATACTTCTGTGCGCCGATCAAGGCCTGCCGAACCCTTTTGCCCTTCGACATTGCTTCTCCCCTGGGCTTGGGAGCTTGCAAGAGGTCCCGGACTGGGAGGACGACTGGCACGCACAGAAGTACCCTCACGCACCACACTGACACTGACACTAGCACTCGGCACCGCACTGACACTAGCACTTGTCACAGCACTGGCACTATCACCTCCCACTGCACTTTTGACCTTAAGTTCTTTGACTTCTGCCATAAGAGACTTATGGTCACTAACCACCAATTCCACTTTGTCACCTAAAGCCTGAATGGCACGCAAAACAACAGACATATCAGGTTGAGTACAAATAGTAGGTTCGGGGGTAGCCACTACAGGGGGAGGAAAAGGTTGAGGGTCATGAGGTGAGGAAAAAAGTGAAGAGCGAGAAGAACTCCTCCTAACTCTCTCTCTCTCTAACTTGGTTGAATATTTCAGGAATCGAACAAATTCAAGTTCCGAAAGACCGGCGCATTCCTCACATCGATCTTCCAACTGACAGGGCCTTTCCCTACAGTCAGAACAAGCGGTGTGAGGATCTACCGAGGCCTTCGGAATACGCCTATTACAAGACCTACATCGTCTATGGGGTGGGGCTTGTGAAAGGTCAGACATCTTGAATCAAAGAGTTAGTCAAGGGGGATTCCAAATCAAGCAAAAAGATCGTTAACCATAAATCAAAACTAAATAAAAGCTATCTAAGCTAATTAGAAAAGTTTCCAGTAAAGCGACAGCCGAAATCTTAGAGAAATACTTCACCAAAAGCCGTGAACAGAACTCCAAAATCATAAGCGTATCCCAGAATGTCTTGCCGGAAGCACGACAGAGGAAAAAGTGAGGTGGTGTCAACAAGAAGTACTGCAGTACCTGGCCACAGGTGGCGCTGGTGAGTACACCCCCTTCTAGTATAGTGATAGCTGGCGTATCCCTCCCGTAGAATTCTGTCGGGCAACGGAGTTGACAGCTACATGATTATCGGGTAAGTTTAATATTGAAAAATAGCAGGGATAAGTGAAGTAATAAGTGTCAGCATTGGCTAGATTTGTAAAAACCGCCATGATTGGTTTTCAAACAGTGTGACGTCAAGAAAACACCTGTTATTGGTTAGAATAGCATTGAGAACTAGTTTGCCATACGCAGTAAGGCGGTGAAACAGCTCATTTTAGCCAAGACATCACACAGTAAACAAAAACAAACACTTAGAAAAAATCCTAGTGAAACATAACTATACACACGAATATCTTCGTTAAATAGAAGCTGCTCATATATTGACTATTATATAAGCTTTCTATATGATATAATAGTGAATTGTAGGTGTTTAAATTCTTCAAGATCTTCCGCGGAGCTCTCCTACACATTTACCTACTTTAGTGAGTTTTGTCCCGCTTTGTTCCCATTTATCCCGCTTTGTTCCCATTTATCCGGCTTTTATTGTGCTACTATAACAAAACTGTCCCCATTAATGGAATAGAATTGATATTTTGTTTAATTTTGCCATTCCAGTGAAAAGTATAGATATTAAATGTAAGTAGAAAAATTTATTAGTTTGATTCTTGGATTCTCTTGTTTGTGAATATGTATGATATCCCACTTTTACAGAAAAAAAAAGGTTGGTCACATTAGAAACAGCCTACTATTGCCAAGATATGCCTGGTCAAATAACATCAATTATGAGCCTAAGGTATTATTCCTCCAACAGTTGGGGAAGCAACTTCAGTTGTCTACTTATCTTATTCTCTAATGGCTGGCCACACAACGGTTTTGGGGTATATGTACGATAGCGGCCACCTGTATGCATTACTATGTGTAACTTAGTATACGGCAGTGTAAGGGGGTCGCAGAAGGGCGTTAGCCCTCCCCCCCACCCCGTTAGGTAAGTAGGTAAGGACACGGCTTGTAGCTTAGGTTAGGGGGGGAAGTTTAGGTTAGTTGATATCCATTTTTATTGAATGCGTGAGGAACTGGCCGGTGATATACAAAGGCTCCACGGTTTCAGTGTGTAAGGACAATTAGGCGACTGGAACTGGCATAACTGAGTTGACCTGTTCACTAATTTAAGTTCAGTTACCAATATTTGGTAATTCATTATAGGCCTACACAGCATACTGAAGGGGATAACAAAGAAAGCATTGCAACCCTGTTAAGTGCGATACATCTACATAGTCAATCCTTTTAAGTGAGGCAGATGTGCACCGACTCGATGGGGTGCCCTTTTAGCTCGGAAAAGTGTCCTGACAGCTGATTGGTTGGACAAGATAATTTTAACCAATCAGAGAGCAGGCAACTTTTCCGAGCTAAAAGGGCACCGCTGCCAGTCAGTGCAAATGCGCCTCATTAAGAAAAATTGAGTGTAGGTTAGGTTGGGAACTTCAGGTTAGGATATATCCTTATTTGTTTGCCCCTCTTAATTGTCGTCTTTCAGGAACATCTTTTGCTTCAGATATCTTTATAACTTTTAAAAAATATGAGTTTCAGACAGTTGTAGAAACCAATATTATTTATACCTTAAAACACGTTAAAAACGTGGTAATCTTCAACGAAAACATTATTGGTTACCTAATGCACATATATCCACACCTCTAAAAAAAATTTAAATTAAATCAAATTATATTAAATTTCCTAACTTTGGCTACAAGTTTTTGCGGGGAAAGTCAATTCGGTCTAGGACCCTAGGATAGTGGTTTAAGAAGATTTGACAATCGTACCTGTGTTTGCTCACGTAGAATTTCACACTGTGTTTATCAGTTGACTAATGTTTACCTCCTCTCAATTGCATTTTTTTATCTTAAGTTCAAACTGCAGTAAAATCTTGTTCTTTCAAGTTCTGGTTCTGAACTTCTGGTTCTGGTTCAGAGGTGAAGCAAAGCCTTTGCAACGGCGCCTCCAAAGTTTATCTTATACTGTTTTGTCTTTTCCTCCACATCAGGTTTAATAATTCTTTTTTCCTTTTTTATATTTGTTTCACTAAATAAAAACAATTCTACTATTTTCTTTAGGTCTTCCTCGTATGGTTGTTGTAGCTCAGTTACTTCATTCCTTTTCTATATTCCTGGCAAAACAACAACAAAATGTATCAAATCTTCCTCCTCATTTTCACAAAAATTACAGTTTACATTCCCCCCATTGTGTCTATTTACAATATTTAGTTTTAACGTATTAGTTCTTGCTCTAAAAAAAATATCACTGAAGCAAATGTATTGTCATAAAGTAACTTCAAGTTCAAGTTCTTGTTCAGGGGTGAAGAATACCCTCTGCAACGGCGCCTCCTAGGTTTTTCTTATAATATTTTGTCTTTCTTCTCTATGTTTGTTTAACTCAATAAAAACAATCCTACTATTTCATTTAGGTCTTCCTCGTATGGTTATTGTAGCTCAATTATTTCATTCCCTTCTTTTCTATATTATAAATGTTCAGATATTGGGCATCGGAATTTGCCTTTTCATCAGCGCCTCCTTAGTTTTCTATTTTAGTTATTTTATCTTATTTTGATTTTTCCATTTTTGGCGTATACTGTACAGTCTTTTCTTTTTCCTATTCCTTCCACCTTAGATAAAACACTGCCTATTATTTTCCATCAGTAATTCAGTTCACTTCGATATTTTGTTCAAGATCTTGCTTATGCAAAGGCTTTTCGTTCTGTTATCCAAGATGGCATTATCTTATTCCATCTTGCTGTCATCTCTCTATTAGAAATGGTCCGAATATTCGTATTTCCAATCACAATAGCGAATATTAACTTCTTAAGGTTGGTATTTGCATGTTGCCTATTATTATTATCATTATTATTATTATTATTATTATTATTATTATAATTATTATTATTATTATTATTATTATTATTATTATTATTATTATTATTATTATTATTATTATTATTATTACTTGCTAGTTGGAAAAGCAGGATAAGCCCAGGGGCCCCAACAAGGAAAATAGCCAAGTGAGGAAAAGAAACTAGGAAAAATAAAACTTTTAAGAACCGTAACAACATTAGAATAAATATCTCACATATAAACTATAAAAACTTTATCAAACCAAGAGGAGTGTACCCTCAAGCAAGTGTGGACGTGTGTTTCAATGCTCTGTATCGAATCTGGCTTTAAACGGAATCTTTGTATATCTCGTTGTTTATACTATGAAAAATCTCTTTGTGGGTGTTTGCTAGTATTGATATTAGTGAAATATAGTGCTAAAAATCAGTGGTTTCCTTGTATGTGAGGTCTGTAGTGAAAGGCCTGACCCAGCATTTTTGCGTTGGGGTGGGGCTACTTGAAAAGTTCATTGAAAAATGATTCAATATGTCCTTCCTTAGAAAACGAAAAGGAAAACGTAATCCCGTGAATGATCTCAATCTATTTGTGACTGAAATCGACACGGTACTCCAAGGAAAAGAGGAAAATATAATGGCAGCAGCTTATGAAGAATGTGATGACTTAGGCAATCATGGCATGTGTGGGCACTGTGAGTCCTATGTCGATGATGAGATACAATGTGATCAATGCCGAAGATGGTACCATGATGAAGTAGCTTGCTCTAATTTAAGGGATGGTACAAGTACTCTTTTAAAAAGCAGGAACATCATTTATAAATGTCCAAAATGTGTTGAGACTGCATGTGTTGATGACATGACGAGACTAAGCATCAACATAGCAGAGATGAAGGTAAATGTACAACAACAGATGTCTGGTTTTATGGATATGATAACTGCTCAATACATTGATATGCGTCAAGAAATTGTTGAGCTGAAAGAGAAACTTATGGAATACGAAAAAGAGAATGTGACCAAGACTACATATGCAAGTAAGTTGAAATCAAGAAACACTTTGGTTATAAAATCTACGGAGGAAAATAAGAAGGCTTCAGATATCAAGAAAACTATCATGAAGAAGATAACCACGAATGTCGAACAGGTCAAAACCTCTAAACAAGGCCACTTGGTAGTTAACTTTGCGGATAAAACTGGGTTAGAAAAGGCTAAAAATGACTTAGAAGAGGTCAAGAATGACATTAAGGTAGAAGTAGATAAAAAGGATCTACTTAAACCGAAGATCAAGGTCTGCAATATTGATGAAAATGAAGATGATATAATTGCCAGTATAATGGAGAAGAATGAATGGTTGAATGATATATGTGAAAATGAAGAAGACTTTAAATTGATCAGGAAGTTTAAATCAAGACAAAGCGGTAAGTTACACGTCATTATGAAGTGTAGTCCAACTATCAGGAAAGTCTTCCGTAAAAGAGATGATAGAGTATATACCACGCTTGGAGGATGCTGTAAAATCTATGATTCCTACAATGTATTTCAGTGTTATAAATGCCAGGAATTTGGTCATACTGCTGAAAATTGTAGCAAGACTCAGGTATGTGCCAAGTGTAGCCAGGATCATCGAACCACGGATTGTACTGTAAATACGTTAAAGTGTCATAACTGCACATTGAGGAATTACAATGATACGAATCATAAGACATATGACGATAACTGTAAAGTATACAAGGAGGAGCTTACCAGGATAAAAAATAGAACCGATCATGGAGTCTAGCCCATTGGTTAAGTGTGGCCTGATAAATATTCAATCGGTGGGGAATAAAACCATAAAGATTAGAAATCTTATTAACGAAATGGAATTTGATTTATGCTTATTAACGGAAACTTGGTTGCAGGGAAATATTAGTGATAACTCAAAGATTCAGGAGATGACGCCGTGTACTCACGATTTCTACCACGTACCAAGAAAGGACAAAACTGGAGGAGGAGTGGGTGTCTTGGTGTCGAAAACCTTCTCTAAGGTTTCTATCATGAATGGAATAGTATTTGAAACGTTTGAATATATCTGTTTAAAACTGACAAGAAACAATAAGGTATTGAATATAATATCATTATATAGACCACCAGCGAGTAATATGACTAAATTCATTGAAGAATTTAGTATTCTTGTGGGTGTGGTGGACGATATTAAAAATACATTAATTGGTGGAGACTTCAACTGTTGGGTAGATGATGAAAATGATAATAAGGCTAAAGAACTCAAGGAAGTATTTGAGATGTTTAATTTAATAAACAGTGTTTTGGTATCAACGTCAGTAGGTGGTCATACACTCGACTTGGCCATATGTGGAAAAGACTCAGACCTAATAAAAAACCTTGAAGTGGAACCAGACTTTGAGATCTCAAAAACACATAAACTCATCACCTTTAATGTTAATATAAATTGCACCAGAGTATTGAAAAAATGGATCACATATAGGGAACGGGAAAATTTTGACGCTGAGAATTTTATTGAAGCTAGTGTAGCGCAAATGTCTTGTGTGAACACACAATGTGAACATATGGTAGACATAGAATGTGTTGGGTGCTATACCAAGAAATACAACGACAATTTTGGAAAAATGTACGATACCATGTGTCCCATAAAGAACAAACAAATAGTGGTACGCGAAAATGTTAGATGGTATAATAGTGAGCTATTAAAGGCAAAAAGACACAGACGTAAGATGGAAGGTAGATGGAAAAGAGCCAAATCCTTACAAGCCAGAAATCTATATAATAAGGCCAGAAATGACTATAACATCCTGTTAGAAAAAACAAAAAGAAAATTCTACAACGGCGAATGTAAAAAAACCACTAACATGAAGGACTTTCACAAAAACCTTGATGATTTGATGGGATTAAAGAATAAATATGTCTTGCCTGACAATGTTTGTGCAGAGAGTTTTGCTATGTTCTTTAGTGAAAAAATTGATAAAATCTATAGAGGCTTCCCCCAAAATCACTTGGAAGGACAGTCAGCTATGCCAGTAAAAGAGGGAAAGAAGTTAATAAAATTTAAGGAAATAAATATGTGCGACTTGTTAAAAGTTATGAGAGAGATGAAGAATACATATTGTGGAAACGACCCTTTCCCAAACAGTTCAATAAGTGAAGCTCCAAACAAGCAAATTGTATATAATATTTACCTGAACATAATTAACCTAAGTATATCACAATTCTGTTTTCCTAGCTGTGAAAACACTGCGCTGATCAAACCAATTTACAAAGGGAAAGGTGATGTAAACGAGCTAAATTCATATAGGCCCATTTCAAATTTATCCTACGTGTCAAAGCTTATTGAAAAAGTCATAAGTGAACAATTATGGGCGCATATTGACGAGTTAGAGGTATTCCCGGAAAATCAATCGGCCTACAGAGCTAATCATTCTACAGAAACTACTTTGTGCTCAATAATGAATGATATGATAGGTCTTCTTGATGGGGGAAATTGTGGAATTTTGATTATGTTAGATCTTAGTGCTGCTTTTGACACTGTTGTGCACGAGTACTTACTTGACGACTTAAAGTCTATTGGGGTGACTGAGGAAGCACTGAAATTTTTGCGAAGTTACTTAGTGAACAGGAAGACTATTGTAGAAGTTTCTGGTAACCGATCCAATGAGAGAATTCTTATGAAGGGTGTACCACAGGGTAGTGTCCTGGGCCCTATCTTGTTTAACATATATACTATCGAGCTATCACACATCTTGAAAAAACAAAAAGTGGGTTTTAAGCTATATGCAGATGATACCCAGTTTTACCTCTCAATTTCAACAACACAAGATACAAAGAAGAAAATTGATGAGATAATGACTGAAATAAAAACATGGATGCAGAGGAAAAAGCTCAAATTAAATGATGATAAAACAGAATGTATGTTCTTTGGCACAAAGGTGGCTTTGAAGAATTACCAGTTAATTCAAAGTATAAAAATTGGTGATGCTGATGTTGGGATTGTGCCTGTTGTAAAAAATTTGGGTGTACTGATAGACTGTAATTTGTCAATGAAGGACCAAATTGTGAACACAGTGAAAGTGTGTAACTATCACCTGAGAAACATAGCATTTATTAGAAAATATTTAACAGAGGGCAGTACAAAAATTTTAGTGATGAGTCATGTAATATCAAGGCTTGATTACTGCAATTCTCTGTACTACAAATTGCCCAATACACTACTAAGAAAGCTTCAAAATGTGCAAAACCGGGCGGCTAGACTGATAAAAGGCATTAAATTTCGGGAGAGAATAACTCCTGCACTGATCGATCTACATTGGTTACCTGTTAAGGCTAGAATTGAATTTAAAATTTGCTTGTTGACTCACAAAGCACTTACAAGTGATAAGCCTAAATATCTTCGTGATTGCTTGGTCCCCTACCCTGAAGCTACCAGCGCCGCTGTAAGTGTTAGACATGCAGATGACGCACATAGACTATTCGAAATTTGTGCGAATCATGCAATAGGAGGAAGAACGTTCAGCTATGCGGCACCGAGACTCTTTAACAACCTTCCACTCGATATCAAGAATAGCAATAATGTGGCAGCTTTCAAGAAAAACCTGAAGACTTATCTTTTTAGAAAGTGTTATAATAGTGACCTGAAAACTATTAAGCCTGAATACAAATGCTAGCGAAATAACTGATAACGATACAGAGCAAAATATCAACTGGAAAGAAATTTTTTTTTTTTCACACACCAAGGCCCGCCTGAACAGACCTTTAGTGTTTGATGGAGGGCGAGAAATAAACCCGTAAAAGATAACTCCAACCAAAGACAGTGGAAGACCATGGTACAGAGGCTATGACACTACCCAAGAATAGAGAAAAATTGAGTCTCTTCTACCCTTAACAAGAAGAAAGTGGTCACTGAACAATTACAGTGGGTGAAGAAGAATTGTTTGGTAATTTCAGTGTTGTCAGATTATTATTATTATTATTATTATCTAAGCTACAACCCTAGTGGGAAATGCAAGATCCTCCAACAGGGAAAAATAGCCCAGTGAGGAAAGGAAACAAGGAAATAAATAAACGATATAAGAATTAAGGAAAAAATTCAAATGAAATATTTAAAAACACATTAACATTAAAATAACTATAAAAGGACTTATGTAAGTCTGTTCAGCATACAAACATTTGCTGCGAGTTTGAACTTTGAAATTCTACAGATTCAACTACCCGATTAGGAAGATCACTCCACAACTTGGTCACAGCTGGAATAAAACTTCCAGAGTGCTGTGCAGTATTGAGCCTCATGATGGAGAAGGCCTGACAATTAGAATCAACTGCATACCCAGTGTTACGAAAGGAATGGAACTGTCCAGGAAGACCTGAATGTAAAGGATGGTCAGAATTACAGTTGCCGCCAGACTATGTTTCATGTTTTAAAAAATCGCGGCGGCTTGAGCGTCTTCACCCAAGATTACGCCATTTTTCATCAGTTCCTGAAGGGGTACGCGTTCAATTGTTCGTTTCCAGCCATTACTAATCAACAATTTATTGGGAGGTGTTTCGGAGAGCAAAAATGGATTAAATAAATGGAAGTTATGGTAATCAACTGCAAATGGATGGTAATAAAATAGTGGGTAGGCCTACGCTTTTTTGTGCTTTGCAACCTATTTAATCACCATTTAGTTATATATACATACATATATATATATATATATATATATATATATATATATATATATATATGTGTGTATATATATATATATATATATATATATATATATATATATGTATATATATATATATATATATATATATATATATATATGTATATATATATATATATATATATATATATATATATATATATATATATATATATATATGTATATAAGATATAGAGAAATTTCAAATGTGAAAAGAATCGTATGTACATTTAAACAATATATCTTTTGCAAATGCTAGTTAATTCTGGAATGAAAGGGACAATGATTTTTCGTGAACTTTATCATATCTGAAGCAATTATAATAGCTGGTAAGAGAGAGATTGAGGTTGTCTATAGTTCGACGTTTGTTTGAGTCTGAATCCAGGAAGGATGTTCCCATCAAAGAATCAAAAGACTTGTGAAATATGCAGATATTCATTAAATCTGTCGCCGTACAAACGAGACTGGCAACATTGATTTCAAAATTGATTTATTTTCCCTTCTCTGTTTATTAAAATCGTGAATCCAGACTCTTGTGTAATTTATAGTTCAGATTAGAATAACGATTTTCAATCGGAAGTAATTTCCTACTCAAACACCATCGTCATGTTTACGAGGAAGGCTATCAGCTGGGAGTGAGCAGGGTTAAAAGAATACCGGGTTAGCCCGCTTCTGACCAAAATAAGAACAATCTCGCGCATGTCGCTGAGTGGCTGCATTGGTTAGGGTTCAGAATAAGAAATGTCATCAGTCTGTATTTGACTCTACTCGGGAGAACAACAAGAACTCAAGCTCTCTTAACCAAGCGGTCTTCATCCACCTGGTTAATCTGTGGATAAATCCTCGTTAATCCTCTGGGTCCTGAGGAGTCATGGCTACTTGTTCCGTATATGGCTGCAGATCAAGTCGAAAGAGAAAGGAAGACCAAAATGTAAAATCTCTCTCTCTCTCTCTCTCTCTCTCTCTCTCTCTCTCTCTCTCTCTCTCTCTCTCATTTCTTATATGATTCCTTTTGTAAATCTAAAAAAAGTTGTTTCCTTACTTGCACGGTGTCGCATGTTTTTTTAGGATGAGAATCTTAAACAGAAAAATCTCCTGCGAGAGAAGTCAAAAACGAAAATATGGAAAAATAGAGAAATAGTAAATTTCCAAATAAAAGCTTGAAAATTTTTTTTTTTTTTATTGTATTTTCATTAAAAAAGTATAAATTTTAAACAGAATCCTCATATCTCCTTACCAAAGAATAAGTGAAAACATAAAACTGGAGTAGGTAATAAAAGAAAAACAAATGCTAAGTTCTATCATTTTTACCTTGTGAGAGACACCTGGCACGGATTGACAATGCAGGAGGGCATTTAAAAGGATTATGGACTTTCTAATTTTCAAGTAATAAAGTACCTGAACATTAAGGGAAAAGTTATCTTCCGCGGAATATAACCTAATTTCTTCCGTCCGTTCTCCACAATTAACGTTAAGTCTCTTATCGGCAACAAATGCGGTGACAGTACACCTTTAGTAATGTGTGTAAAATTACATGTTTAAATCCATGACCCAAGAGGTCAATGTAGGAGTTAGGAGCGAGTGCGAGAACGCCAAATCAGTCATAAGCAGGATGCGAAAGTCAAGACCAAGCATACCATTTGCAATGTAACATTTTTCATGAAGAGTAAACACAATACAAGCCGTGAGAAAGAGTTGTCTCTCACCGGATCCAGGTGCCTTCTGGTATTAATGTTGTGTTTACAATTTGTCATTAAATGCTGAGATAACTAACTAGACGTTATCATCAATATGGATATTTTAGTTAGTTCTGATCAAGCTGTCATACGGAATGGTCATCCGATCAAACCATCTATACTCCTGTGATGGAGATGTTAATAAGCTGTTTAAAAGTAATAAACTGTTTTAAAGTTAAACTTACGACGTATTCAGAAGAAGTAACTTACAAAGTCTAAACATTATAGCATATTGAAGAGACATTTGATTGGAACAATAATGTGTGTTTATAACAGTACCACACCAACACATTTCATGATTTCATGTAATGCCCATATTTTTGCTAGGAGTACATTTCATGATTTCATGTAATGCTGATTATTTTGCTAGGAGTACATTTCATGATTTCATGTAATGCCGATTATTTTGCTAGGAGTACATTTCATGATTTCATGCAATGCCTATATTTTTTACTAGGAGTAGGCTACATTTCATGATTTCCTGTAATGCCGATATTTTTGCTAGTACATTTCATGATTTCATCTAATGCTGATTTTTTTTTGCTAGGAGGACCTTTCATGATTTCATGCAATGCCGATTTTTTGCTAGGAGTACATTTCATGCAATGCCGATTTTTTGTTAGGAGTACATTTCATGCAATGCTGATTTTTTTGCCAGGAGTACATTTCATGTAATGTCGATTTGAATGGTTTTGCAACCATACTGTAATTACGTCCGTTAACGATGTTGGAAGGAGGTTATGTTTTCGCCTGTGCGTGTGTTTGTAATTTGTTTGTAATTTGTGTGTGTGGTTGTTTGTGAACAGCTTCCTGGTCACAATTTTAATGGCAGAGTAATGAAACTTGCAGGGATTAACTGTTATGTAAAAAGCTGGAAATGATTAAATCTCGGAAGGTCAATGTCAAAGGTCAAGCAAATTGTCCAGTTCACGTAATCAGCCCTAAGTTTGGACATCGTTGTCACAGAGACTTCAAACTTGGTTCATATTTTAGTGTATGAAATTCCAATCCAATTAATGCATATTAAGGTCAAAGGTCAAGGTCGAGAAATAAGCTGCTGCGGCAGAGGTCTGCTCTCTATTGAGTGTCCTAGTTTTATACTGTAGTTATGGCCATATATGAATCATTTATTTGTTTTTAACTCGTTTTCATGTATACCCTTACTTCATAGATACACCTTGCTGAGTGGGGTTAACTTTACCGTGGTGAAAGGGTTTCTGTATTGCTATGATCAGCAAAGCTGTACTAGTCAGGGACACTTATACTAGGTTGGTTTGCTTTGAGCAATTAAACTAAAGTCTCCTATCCGCGTGGTTATGAAAATGGCCAAATCTAGACATGAAATGACTTTTCTGAGGCCTTTGTCATACATGCATTGGACTAGAAACGGCTGTATTTGTTGCTGTTGTTATGTATATATATATATATATATATATATATATATATATATATATGTATATATATATATATATATATATATATATATGTATGTATAAATACATATCTATATTATATATATAATATATTATATTTTTTCTATATATATGTATATATATATTTAGGTATGTATATACATACATTATATATATATATATATATATATATATATATATATATATATATATATATATATATATATATATATATATATATATATATATATATATAATGAATAGACAATATCTTAGTGGCGTCCAAAGATCGAAGATAGTTTCTCTCCGGACAGAATGTCTTGCAGATAGTGTACAGGATAACAAGAGAAATACATTTAATTTTCACCATTCTATGCCCTTTTCAAACTCATTGAAAAATATCTACCTTAAGACAAAGCATATTCATACCTAATTTAGAGCCAGGCCCCAAAACAGAAAATAACCATCACCTACTTGATAGCCTTCTGACAAGATAGCGCTAGAACAAAACTATAAAACTCCTCGTCGTTCCGCTGAAGAATTGGCAGCGAACCCTTCGAACAGGTGGGCGTGTGAACACGATAAGCTCTCGCGAGCAGACTTGGGAAACAGAGCTGCTGATACATGTACAGCTTCCAATGTCTTCTTAGGAGTGACGTCACGGTTACGTCACTAGTCACACTCGGTGTTGATTGGGTAGACTCGTTTTGTCTAGATAATCGCTATTTGCCTGAGGGTAGTGTTGTGAAGAGAGAGGGCTATGGGAGGCTATTTTTGTTCTGTTTAATTATTTCTTTATTCAAGTTTTATTTTTCAATTTAAAGGAGCTTAAATTATGGCTTGAGTTGATTATTTCTTTATTCAAGTTTTATTTTTCAATTTAAAGGAGCTTGAATTATGTCTCAAGTAGATTATTTCTTTATTCAAGTTTTATTTTTCAATTTAAAGGAGCTTGAATTATGTCTCAAGTAGATTATTTCTTTATTCAAGTTTTATTTTTTAATTTAAAGGAGTTTAAATTATGTCTCAAGTAGATTATTTCTTTATTCAAGTTTTATTTTTTAATTTAAAGGAGTTTAAATTATGTCTCAAGTAGATTATTTCTTTATTCAAGTTTTATTTTTTAATTTAAAGGAGTTTAAATTATGTCTCAAGTAGATTATTTCTTTATTCAAGTTTTATTTTTTAATTTAAAGGAGTTTAAATTATGTCTCAAGTAGATTATTTCTTTATTCAAGTTTTATTTTTCAATTTAAAGGAGCTTGAATTATGTCTCAAGTAGATTATTTCTTTATTCAAGTTTTATTTTTCAATTTGTAGAGACTTAAATTATGTCTTAAGTAAATTATTTCTTTATTCAAGTTTTATTTTTCAATTTGAAGAGGCTTAAATTAAGTCTGAAGTAGATTATTTCTTTATTTAAGTTTTATTTTTCAATTTAAAGGAGCTTAAATTATGTCTTAAGTAGATTATTTCTTTATTCAAGTTTTATTTTTCGATTTAAAGGAGCTTAAATGATGTCTTAAGTAGATTATTTCTTTATTCCAGTTTAATTTTTCAATCTAAAGGAGCTTAAATTATGTCTTAAGTAGATTATTTCTTTATTCAAATTTTATTTTTCAATCTAAAGGAGCTTAAATTATGTCTTAAGTAGATTATTTCTTTATTCAAGTTTTATTTTTCAATCTAAAGGAGCTTAAATTATGTCTTAAGTAGATTATTTCTTTATTCAAGTTTTATTTTTCAATTTAAAGGAGCTTAAATTACGTCTTAAGTAGATTATTTCTTTATTTAAGTTTTATTTTTCAATTTAAAGGAGCTTAAATGATGTCTTAAGTAGATTATTTCTTTATTCCAGTTTAATTTTTCAATCTAAAGGAGCTTAAATTATGTCTTAAGTAGATTATTTCTTTATTCAAATTTTATTTTTCAATCTAAAGGAGCTTAAATTATGTCTTAAGTAGATTATTTCTTTATTCAAATTTTATTTTTCAATCTAAAGGAGCTTAAATTATGTCTTAAGTAGATTATTTCTTTATTCAAGTTTTATTTTTCAATCTAAAGGAGCTTAAATTATGTCTTAAGTAGATTATTTCTTTATTCAAGTTTTATTTTTCAATCTAAAGGAGCTTAAATTATGTCTTAAGTAGATTATTTCTTTATTCAAGTTTTATTTTTCAATCTAAAGGAGCTTAAATTACGTCTTAAGTAGATTATTTCTTTATTTAAGTTTTATTTTTCAATTTAAAGGAGCTTAAATTACGTCTT
>NC_090742.1:24492555-24500055 GCF_036898095.1 Palaemon carinicauda
AGGACCTGACAGCGTACTAGAAGAACCCTGCCTCCCCCCCCCTCTGCATAGCCAGTCTTCTAGATTATTCCCCCAGAACCACCCGAAGGTTAGTATCCGAAAGAATAGATCTAGATATCTGACCGTTTGTTCATATGACGAAGCCCCTGTACAACCCCACCAGGAAACATAGCATACTAGAAAAAGACAAGGTTTTCCCTCTACAGAGCAAGTCCTCCAGGGTATACCACGTCCTTCAAGCTGGGTAGTTGAGCCAAGCATCCTAATCGCTGGATATTTCCTCCCATAAAAAAATCCTTTTTCATTCCACCTTTCATAGTCCTTCCAACTGAATTCATCCCTTACCGGATGATGAAGAGCTTGTACCATCTGCATCAAAAGATATTTCCTCTTAAAATATATTTTCTTTTCTTCTTCCAAAGTCCATCAACTTGATCCTTCTAACTGAATCCATCCTTTACCCGATGATGCAGAGCTTGTACCATCTGCATCAAAGGATATTTTCTTTCCTTCTTCCAAAGTCCATCAACTTGATCCTTCCAACTGAATCCACCCTTTACCTTATTTATTTTTTATTTTATACTTTTATATTTTTTTTTGAATTTTTAGTTTTCAATTTTTTGGGGTTTTTTTAGTTTTTATATCTTTTTGGATTTTTATTTTATTTTATTTTTTATTTATTTATTTTTTTTTTTGTGCTGCTGCTGCTTCTCATACTTCTTCTCTTCCTCCTCTTGCTGCTGCTGCTGCCCTTTTTTTTTGGATTTTATATTTTATATTTTTTTATTTATTTTTTTTTTTATTTTTTTGCTGCTGGAGCTTCTCTTCCTCCTTCTCTTTATCTGGCTGCTGATGCTGCCCTTTGTTCTGGATTTTTTATTTTATATTTTTTTTTTTGCTGCTGGAGCTTCTCCTCCTTCTCTTTCTTTCTCTTCTTGCTACTGATGCTGCCTTTTTTTGGATTTATTATTTTATAATTTTTTTTTTTTTTTTTTTTTTTTGCTGCTGGAGCTTCTTCTCTTCCTTCTTTTTCTCTTCTTGCTGCTGATGCTGCCCTTTTTTTGGATTTTTTATTTCATATTTTTGGGGGATTTTTTTTTTTTTGCTGATGGAGCTTCTCCTCCTCCTTCTCTTTCTCTTCTTGCTGCTGATGCTGCCTTTTTTTTTTGGATTTTCTATTTTATATTTTTTTGGGATTTTTTTTTTTTGCTGCTGGAGTTTCTCCTCCTCCTTCTCTTTCTCTTCTTGCTGCTGATGCTGCCTTTTTTTTGGGATTTTCTATTTTCTATTTTCTTTGGATTTTTTTTTTTTGCTAATGGAGCTTCTCCTCCTCCTTCTCTTTCTCTTCTTGCTGCTGATGCTGCCTTTTTTTTTTTTTTTTTTTTGCTGCTGGAGCTTCTCCTCCCCCTTCTCTTTCTCTTCTTGCTGCTGATGCTGCCTTTTTTTTGGGATTTTATATTTTATATTCTTTTTTTTTTTTTTTTTTTTTTTTTTTTTTTGCTGCTGGAGCTTCTCCTCCTCCTTCTCTTTCTCTTCTTGCTGCTGATGCTGCCCTTTTTTTTTTGGATTTTCTATTTTATATTTTATTCGGATTTTTTTTTTTGCTGCTGGAGCTTCTCCTCCTCCTTCTCTTTCTCTTCTTGCTGCTGATGCTGCCTTTTTTTTGGGATTTTCTATTTTATATTTTTTTTTGGATTTTTTTTTTTGCTGCTGGAGCTTCTCCTCCTCCTTCTCTTTCTCTTCTTGCTGCTGATGCTGCCTTTTTTTTTTTTTTTTTTTTGCTGCTGGAGCTTCTCTCCCCCTTCTCTTTCTCTTCATGCTTCTGATGCTGCCTTTTTTTTTATTTTATATCTTATATTTTTTTTGGATTTTTTTTTTTGCTGATGGGGCTTCTCCTCCTCCTTCTCTTTCTCTTCTTGCTGCTGGTCCTGCCTTTTTTTTTTTGGATTTTCTATTTTCTATTTTTTTTGGATTTTCTATTTCATATTTTTTTTTTTTTTTTTTTTTTTTTTTGCTGCTGGAGCTTCTCCTCCTCCTTCTCTTTCTCTTCTTGCTGCTGATGCTGCCTTTTTTTTCTTCTTGCTGCTGATGCTGCTTTTTTTTTGGACTTTATATTTTACATATTTTTTTTTTTTTTTTTTTTGCTAATGGAGCTTCTCCTCCTCCTTCTCTTTCTCTTCTTGCTGCTGATGCTGCTTTTTTTTTGGATTTTCTATTTTATATATTTTTTTTTTGTTTTTTTTTTTTTGCTGCTGGAATTTCTCCTCCTCCTTCTCTTTCTCTTCTTGTTGCTGATGTTGCCTTTTTTTTGGGGGGGGGGATTTTCTATTTTATATCTTTTTTGGATTTTTTTTTTGCTGCTGGGGCTTCTCCTCCTCCTTCTCTTTCTCTTCTTGCTGTTGATGCTGCCTTTTTTTTGGATTTTCTATTTTCTATTTTCTTTGGATTTTTTTTTGCTGCTGGAGCTTCTCCTCCTCCTTCTCTTTCTCTTCTTGCTGCTGATCCTGCCTTTTTTTTTGGATTTTCTATTTTCTATTTTTTTTTATTTATTTATCTATTTTTTTTTTTTTGCTGCTGGAGCTTCTCCTCCTCTTTCTCTTCTTGCTGCTGATGCTGCCTTTTTTTTGGATTTTCTATTTTATATTTTTTTTTTTTTTGCTGCTGGAGCTTCTCCTCCTCCTTCTCTTTCTCTTCTTGCTGCTGATGCTGCCCTTTTTTTTTTGTATTTTGTATTTTATATTTTTTTTGGATTTTTTTTTTTTTGCTGCTGGAGCTTCTCCTCCTCCTTCTCTTTCTCTTCTTGCTGCTGATGCTGCCTTTTTTTTGGATTTTCTATTATATATATATATATATTTTTTTTTTTTTTGCTGCTGGAGCTTCTCCTCCTCCTTCTCTTTCTCTTCTTGCTGCTGATGCTGCCCTTTTTTTTTTGTATTTTGTATTTTATATTTTTTTTGGATTTTTTTTTTTTTTGCTGCTGGAGCTTCTCCTCCTCCTTCTCTTTCTCTTCTTACTGCTGATTCTGCCTTTTTTTTGGATTTTCTATTTTATATTTTTTTAAATTTTTTTTTTTTGCTGCTGGAGCTTCTCCTCCTCCTTTTCTTTCTCTTCTTGCTGTTGATGCTGCCTATTTTTGGGGATTTTCTATTTTCTATTTTTTTTTTTGCTGCTGGAGCTTCTCCTCCTCCTTCTCTTTCTCTTCTTGCTGCTGATGCTGCCTTTTTTTTTTTGGATTTTCTATTTTATATTTTTTTGGATTTTTTTTTTTTTGCCGATGGAGCTTCTCCTTCTCCTTCTCTTTCTCTTCTTGCTGCTTATGCTGCCTTTATTTTTTGGATTTTCTGTTTTATATTTTTTTTTGGATTTTTCTGTTTTTTATTTATTTTTTATTTATTTTTTATTTTTTTGCTGCTGATGCTGTTTCAGCTACTTCTCCTTCTCCCTGCTTATGCTGCTGCCTCTTTTTTTTTTTTTTGGATTTTTCTGTTTTTTTTTTATTATTTATTTTATTTTTTTTTTTTTTTTGCTGCTGATGCTGTTTCAGCTACTTCTCCTCCTTCTCCCTCTCCTCTTGCTGCTTATGCTGCTGCCTCTTTTTTTTTTTTTGGATTTTTCTGTTTTTTATTTTTTTTTTATTTTTTTTTTTTTTGCTGCTGATGTTGTTTCAGCTACTTCTCCTCCTTCTCCCTCTCCTCTTGCTGCTTATGCTGCTGCCTCTTTTTTTTATGGATTTTTCTGTTTTTTATTTATTTATTTATTTATCTATTTATTCATTTTTTTTTTTTGCTGCTGCCTCAGCCACTCCTCTTCTCCTCTTTTCAATTTTTTTATATATGTATTTTTTTTTTAATTTTGTAGTTTTCCTCTTTTTTTCTTGCTTCTCCTCTTCCCCTCTTTGCTGATTTATTTTATTGATTTTTACGATTATCATAATTTTTTCTGCTACTGATCTAAATGCCCTTCCATTTGCACCTTGGTACAGGTCTTCTACCTCTCCAGTATTGGACAGTGCTCTTACAATCCTTCAGCTTTTTCCCCAGCCTAATTTCCTTGGTCCACCCAATAAGGACCTGACTGCATAATAGAAGAATTTCCGCTCTTCCCCTCTGCAGAGCCAGTCTTCTAGGTTATTCCCCCAGAACCACCCGAAGGTTAGTATCCGAAAGAATAGATCTAGATATCTGACCATTTGTTCACCTGACGAAGCCCCTGTACGACTCCACTAGGGAACATAGCATACTAGAAAAAGCGGAGATTTTTCCCTCTGCAGAGCAAGTCCTTCAGGGTATTCCCCATATCCTTTAAGCTGGGTAACTGAGCACTTGCTGGAGACGTCCTTCAAACCCGGCATCTAAGTCAAAAGCTGTTTCAACTTGTCTCTTAGTAGCTCTAACCTATATTGAAGACTCTCAGCACAAATTTGTTGGTATCAAGGAGAATCCGCTACTCCGGATATTAAAGTTTTACTCCTCCTCCTCCTCTTCTTGCTCAAGGTCCTCCTCCTCCTCATCAATTTCTTCCTCCTCCTCATCGAATTCTTTCTCAAGTTCCTCCTCCTCCTCATCAAATTCTCCCTCCTCCTCATCGATTTCTTTCTCAAGTTCCTCCTCCTCCTCATCAAATTCTCCCTCCTCCTCATCGATTTCTTCCTCCTCCTCATCGATTTCCTCCTCCTCCTCCTCATCGGATTCTCCCTCCTCCTCATCGATTTCTTCCTCCTCCTCCTCATCGATTTCCTCCTCCTCCTCATCATTGAATTCTCCCTCCTCCTCATCGATTTCTTCCTCCTCCTCATCGATTTCCTCCTCCTCCTCCTCCTCATCGGATTCTCGCTCCTCCTCATCGAATTCTTCCTCTTCTTCATAACTTGAATATTCTTCATATGAATATTCCATCAACATATTATCCTCATCAACTAGATAATCATCATCAGAGTCAAAATCATACTCCTCATCAGCATCGGAATCATATTCATAATCCGAACCATCCCATTCATCCGATTCATCTTCATCCAACCATTCCTGCATCTTGGGATTTTCGAAAAGTTCCTCTGCAAAATCTTCGACAAATTTTCTGACTTCGTCGTATTCCTTCCTCTTCTCGTTGTCGGTTAAAAGATCTTTTGCGTAGTTGATCCGTTGCATGATCTCATGTACTTCCTGTTGGTCTATGTCAGACCCATGGCACTTGTCAGGATGGTACTTGAGTGCCATTTTCCTGTAGGCTTTTTCTATTTCCTTCTGGGAAGCGTCTGTTTTAACACCGATGCTTTTGAACGGACATCCCATTCTTTCCATTCTTTCCAATGCCTCGGCATAAAATACGAAGTCTTCTTGCAGCTGTTCCTCTTCGTCCAGTTGCTCAAATAGAGCAATTGCATCTCTGTATTTTCCATCTAATAAGTAGCATAGACCGAGTCTTAATCTAATTTCGGAATCTGTCTCGTCAATAGCAAGAGCACTCAGGAAACATTCACGAGATTCTTCCAGCCGTCGAAGCTTGCACAAGATATTCCCTTTCAATTGAAGCAGTTCTGCTCGAGCCCAGGGGAAGAAGGACTCTAGCGACTGACATCGTGCAATTGTTTCCAAGACAGCATCAAATTCCGAGTTGTCTATCATTGAGGGAATCGTATTCCATAAGACCTGCCGCTGCAGGAACTCCCGTCCTTTGAGTGCCCTAGGGTGATTTGGGCATTCCTTCAGAACTTCGTCCAAAATTTTTTCAGCTTCCTCAAAGTCACAGTGACTTGCACAAAGTATGGCAGATTCCACTCTTACATCCGAGTCTACTTTGTGTTCATCGGGCAGTTCATCTAAAACGTTCTGGGCCTCATCCCATCTGCCCAATGCCATCAGGCATCTGAGCTCCTTCACGCGGCATTCCAACACGTCAAAATCTTCAAGGACAACTCTTAGGAAAACCAACGCCGAATCAAAGTCTTCTTTGTGTATACACCGATCCATCTCAGATTCCAGAACGTTTCGACGAGTGACTGGTCTTTCCTCTTCTGCTTCTTCCGTTCGTTCTTCCAGCTTTTTGGATAAGTCATTGGATTCTCGAATTTCCAGATCTCTTTCATTCAGCTTTTCCTGAAGTTCGTCAATCCGCCTTTCGAGTTCAGTCATCTTGTTCGTCAATTCATTCCGTAATATTTCATTTTGTTTCTTTTTGCCATTGCTAATTTTTCCTTTCTTTGAAAATAAGAATTTAAATAATATACCTCCTCCAACTAACGCCAAACAAGCCAGTATCCAGGTGTATCCCACGCTCATGGGAGCGCCAGTGTTATCCATTCCAGGGACAAAGTAGGAGAGAAAAGGTCCAAGACCCTCTCTGATCATTTCCAGTCGTTGTTCCAAGTTCCGAACCTTCAGCTCACACTGCCGAAGATCCCTCCGAGATGTCAGAAATCCCCCAACCACAGGGATAGAGGATAAGAGTCGATGGAGGAAAGAATCCTCAACAACCCCATCCTCGGAGAAGTTGGGTCTCGCTGCCAGAAGCCACGAGACCATCCTGAAAAAGAAGTTGTCATTTATCATATTCATTCGTCCTTCGAGTTCCAGATAGTACTGCTCACACGCACAATATTGGTCTTTTATCCCAACAAATGTGCGATCCACTCTCAGCCCAGCGCCGAGATTAGAAAATAGTGTTCCTGTTATCGCCATCCAAAATCCTGTAATCACTTTCCACAAATTATTTGCAAACATGATTCAGAATATCAGATCGCTTTACCTCCATCTGCTATATTTTGGAAAAAATGTAGAAATACCTTTTGAAGACCGACTGCGGATTCTGAAAAAAATGTAGAAATATCTTTCGAAGACCGACTCCGGATTCTGAAGCCTGTTGAAGACGTTTTGACGAATAGCTTCCGTTTCACACCCGCACATACTGTACATATACACACGTGCGCACACACACGCACGCTGAACTTACACGAGAATGCCGCAAAATGTCTTCAACGATTCTTGCGACTCCTCCGTAGGTTCTTGCAAGATTTTCGGAATCCCGCTAGAGGTGAGAAAATGTCCTTCCATTTTCCATCTTTATTTAGGTATTTTAGTGTATTATGCGTCTTATTTTTCTTCTGCAGATAACGAATTTAATTATATTATATATTCTTTCGGTTAATCCCTTCCTCGGAGAAATTTTTGAAGCAAATAAATGCGTTTATAACAACATTTTATAATTGGGAAGAAATTTAAGAAGGATGAAGACTTTACTTGAATCTTTGGAGACAGAGTTTAATGTCACTACAATATTTGGAGACTAAAATGGAGATAAACGCATACACACACACACACACTACACATACGTTCACCTCCTTCTCACTCCATAAGCTGGGATGTAGGAATAGAAATTGTCGCTAATCTGCATAACAGTCGCAGTTATATATATTTATATATATATATATATATATATATATATATATATATATATAAATATATATATATATATATATATATATATATATATATGTATATATATATA
>NC_090742.1:24505055-24520055 GCF_036898095.1 Palaemon carinicauda
TACTGTATTCTCTTCTCACAAGGTCTGATGCTTCATGTTATTATTTATTGAGTAATATGAATTGCTTTGTTTTAGTTTTGACATCGTCATATTTACGTTCACTGTGACCACTTTGAGTTATCAACATTTGTCAAAACATAATGATGTTTTATCCATTGTACCAAACAGGTTATGAAAACAAACTTATTGAAATGAAACAATGTATCAACCATTGTTTGTATAAAGTATACAATTAGTTGGTGAGAATAAAATTTATCATGAACCATTGTTGTTTTTAACGGGGAGTTCACTAGGTCTATGTGACGTGTAAGACGATACGCAATCTTATTTCATAAAAGTTGCTTTATCAGTCGGTGGAGAAGGAAATGGTACATATGCGGACAAGGAGTTAGAGAAAACACAGCATTGTTCTTTTGAAATAAGACAGGCGAAGCCACAAGAAATAGTTGAGTTTATTAAAGGCCTTGGTGACCATAAATTGTCTCTTCTTACTGAAGTGACTAAGGTTGTTAAGCTGTTGCTTGTTATCTTGGTTATGCCAGCATCAAACGCACAGAGCGAACGTGCTTTTAGTGCCATGCGAAGAGTGAAAACTTACCTTCGGAGTACAATGACTCTGAAAAGATTGAATAATTGCATGATACTTCATTGTCATTCGGAAAAAAAACTATAGCCTTGACTTGATCGATATTGCGAATGAGTTTGTAGCAAAGAATCAACATCGTCAGTATATTTTTGGTAAATTCACCAAGTAGGCCTATCGGTATATATATATATATATATATATATATATATATATATATATATATATATATATATATATATATATATATATATATATATATATACCGATACCCCCCTTGTATAATTAGGTAATGGGGTATTTACTCATGCTAGGGTACACCTGCCCGGAGGAAGCCAATGACGAGAAATAACATCTCCCTATTTTACCTTGGGAGAATCACGTGCAAAGAGTTAGGTCATTTGTGTTTGGTAATTTGGGTTTGCCTTGAGGTGTACATCTCACGTCTTGTGTTCTGATCTGGGGTTCGGTGGGGTTCTGTTGCCCACCAAACCCGGGGTTGTTTCCTGGGGGATTGGGGTTCTTCTGGGGTGTTGGGGGCCGGGGGATAACCCAAAAGAGAAGCGCCGAAAAGAAGTATAAGTTAATTAGTCTTCTCAGCAGACGACGATACAGGTCCCCAAGAAGATGCAAGTCACTTGAAGCAGGGTTAAAAGAATAGCCCGCTTCTGACCAAAATAAGAACAATCTCGCGCATGTCGCTGAGTGGCTGCATTGGTTAGGGTTCAGAATAAGAAATGTCATCAGTCTGTATTTGACTCTACTCGGGAGAACAACAAGAACTCAAGCTCTCTTAACCAAGCGGTCTTCATCCACCTGGTTAATCTGTGGATAAATCCTCGTTGATTCTCTGGGTCCTGCCTGAGGAGTCATGGCTACTTGTTCCGTATATGGCTGCAGATCAAGGAAGACCAAAATGTAAAATCTCTCTCTCTCTCTCTCTCTCTCTCTCTCTCTCTCTCTCTCTCTCTCTCTCTCTCTCTCTCATTTCTTATATGATTCCTTTTGTAAATCTAAAAAAAGAAGTTGTTTCCTTATTTGTCCGGTGTCGCATGTTTTTTTAGGATGAGAATCTTAAACAGAAAAATCTCCTGCGAGAGAAGTCAAAAACGAAAATATGGAAAAATAGAGAAATAGTAAATTTCCAAATAAAAGCTTGAAATTTTTTTTTTTTTTTATTGTATTTTCATTAAAAAAGTATAAATTTTAAACAGAATCCTCATATCTCCTTACCAAAGAATAAGTGAAAACATAAAACTGGAGTAGGTAATAAAAGAAAAACAAATGCTAAGTTCTATCATTTTTACCTTGTGAGAGACACCTGGCACGGATTGACAATGCAGGAGGGCATTTAAAAGGATTATGGACTTTCTAATTTTCAAGTAATAAAGTACCTGAACATTAAGGGAAAAGTTATCTTCCGCGGTCACGAAAGAAAGAAAAGTGTGCTATGGGGGAAACACCTACTATAGGGACCCTAAAACTTGTTTTCCTCGTTTTCTTTTACAGCCACTTACCAATGACGTCACGAAGGTGCGCAGTAACTCACAGACGGTCTAACCACTGCCGTCTCAATATAGAGGCCGAGCCCTTGGTGTGGCCGGGCCCTGAGAATGCTATCTGCTATGTACCGTCGCTTGCTCTGTACCGGCTCCTATGTACCACTGCTTTGGCTTATATGTATCATTGTTGGGCTACTAGGTACTGACTCTTATATACCACTGCTTTGACTTGTTTGCACCAAACAGGCTGCTATGTACCAGCTATCAAGTAGAAGGATAAAAGATTTATTGTAAGAAAAAAAATAAAACACATCATTTAACTGTAATGCAACCACATTAAAAGACTGGCACGATTGGGGCATTTTACTGGTGTGTATATTTGGTAATGGGCAGTCATATTTGTTCTATTCTCTATAGGCTAATTATTATTATTAATTACATCAATAATAATGTTACATATCTATAATCATGGTACATAGCAGCCATGGATGGTACTGTGTACATGGCAGCCATGGATAGCACATAGCAGCCAGGGATGGTACATAACAGCCAACGGTACATACCATCTAACGGTACATATCATAGACCTGTTACGGAGAGAAAGAGAATTGCTACGAAGTAAGCTATTACATATCTATAGTTATTAGCCACAACGGGTTAGGCCTACATGCTTTACGGGTGTAAAAATGCTTGAACAAGCAAATAATTCATTATTTTGTGCACATGTCTAGTTACAAAATTATCCAAGAAAACTATCCTATAGCTGAAAGGAATCTATAAGTAAATCATATTACACAACATAGATTATATACAGATATAACAATGTATGCAGACACAATACTAGTAAGAATTATTACTTATAAAATTGTACTTAACTTTACATAAAACAGGGTACCGCAGTTGTTCACACATCGAAAGACAAGTACCGTTGTACACCTGCATGCAGACTGCAGGCACACACGTAACCTTTGTCCGTGGCTCAAATCATCGTAATGATCGTATTGCTTGTTTAAACGAAAAATTCGCATTTGCAAATGAGGATAATTATTATTTGCATTCTCAAATACTGAAATAAATACACGGTTGGACTACCTCAACTCTCTACTGTATACCTCACAAAAATTCTAACATTTTTTTTTTAATCTATGCTTCATCCATATGAAAAATAAACTTTCCAGCAAATTAGTGACTTCATATTTATCGCTGACACAATGGCCAAATTATTTGTCAAAACCTTAAATAAATGTATTTTACACGAATAATAATCTGAGTAAATTGACCAGTTTATAAACACTGATTTGACTTGATCAGATGACTTGAGCCGTGACATGATGATAAGATAAGATAGTCTCTCAAATGATTGTTTATTTTGGAAATTTCATCGCCACGGCATCAGTTGCACCTCATCTTTGTTGAAGTGTGGATGTGCGCGTCGGTCTTTTAAGTGTGGATGTAACGTGAGCGCCCTTGAATAACGTATAGCCCCCACCCCACAGGCACAGCGACAATGCTAGAGGAGGAGCAGTCTTTATTAAACTTGATTTTAAGCTTACGCTGCCTTTAAAAGGCACATATAGAGCTAGAGTCAGTTAAAGAGATATTGTTAACGAAATCCGGTTTTTGTGTTGGTGAATGTGCAATAGTATGCAGGCTACTGTCTTCAATCATCGTTCATAACGGATGGGTTAAGAAGCTACTTAAAGCATCACCTAGGCTACCACTTATCGTGGATTTGTGAGTTACTTGGTTGTTACACAGAAAAATACCGTGGTTCTGTGAGTTTACACATTATTATTATTACTAGCCAAGCTACAACACTAGTTGGAAAAGCAAGATGCTATAAGCCCAATGGCTCTAATAGGGAAAATAGCCCAGTGAGAAAAGGAAATAAATAAATGATGAGAACAAATTACACTTGTTTTTCGAGCTACTATAATGGACTACGATCTAATCTATGGTTCAACAAGCTATTGGTGCGGGTGGTCAGCGAAAAACTTGTAGTTATTAGGGGCAAGAAATGGCTTGATTTGCATCGACAAAGCTGGAAGAGGTAAGGTGAATTTAAATTGTAAATAATTTATGACGATAATACATTTATTTGCATGAAAATGGTAGAACATGTTGCATTATTAGGTTCATAACGCAGACATGGGCAATGTAATGTAACATATAGGCCTATGCATGGATTTTGTTTGATATAGACTTACTAGGTTAAAGATAGGCCTAGTGTAGACGGTGGCTCCTATCAGTATTCTCGTAGCATAACATGCTGTGCTAAGCGTAACCTTGAATCCATATAGGACATTATTGTCAAAAATTTTCTATACTGATGTATAATGCGTGTATGTCCCAAGAGCTTCATTCGTGGATAATGGTTTTATGCCTTAAAGAAAATGACATAACTTATCTAGTGCATAAGTTCAAGTTAAAATGACAGATTAGCATAAGGTAGTTGTCAACGGCAAAAATCGTCAAGTTTAGAGTCTATTACCGTGGGGCATATTAGGTCGTTTGGGTCGTTAGATTTTTAGGTCGGATTGGGTTATTAAATTTGGTTATTTGACCTTGGGCTTGGGAGGCCATTCAGTGCATAGGTGTAACTGGCGGAAATCGCCGTAACTGCACTATATGAGGTAAAGATGTGCGAAAGCACGAAGAAAGGAAATGGAGGCTAAAAAAGCGTACTTATGAGACGAACGTTGCTCTGCAAAATTCTTTAGTCCTACAGTGTTCTTCACGAGGTGCACTGACAGCATAACCGGCATTACTCGAATATAGGTCATGAAACGCTTAGGCATTGTTTTAAATTTAGTATATAGATTTATTTTTTAAGAAAATTATTAGACCAAGTTCACGCCTGTACAAAAGTTTTTTTTTTTAATAATAAAGAAGACAGGATTTATCAAACAAATATAGTTTCAATTAAACTAGAAACAAACGAGAAATAAGGGGTTACCAGCCCGGGCTCCCGTTTACTGGGCCACCCTTACCATAAGGGAAAAAGGACACACACTCAGACACACACACACACACACACACACACACACATATATATATATATATATATATATATATATATATATATATATATATATATATATATATATATATATAAATAATGTGTGTGTGTGTGTTTGTAGTAAATTGGTGAAAGTAAGAACACATGAAGCACCAATTCCTCCCCTAATTTCTCTGCCTTTTCGTATGCGGGAGCCGGTTAAAATAGACTGTTATTCGGACTTGTATTTTCACTTTAATGTTGTCATCAAAGGTCTGGCAACATTATGAAGCCTCGTGCAACCCTCTCGATTTTAGCTTTGAGTTTCACAATGATGCATAGATATGGAAATGTTTCGTTTATAGAGTAACTAAAGGGTTTGACTGCTCAGGAAAACTATGACAGAGAAATGGGATGCAATAATTTATATATATATATATATATATATATATATATATATATATATGTATATATATATATATATATATATATATATATATATATATATATATATATATATATATAACAAATGCAGCTGTTTCTAGTCCATTGCAGGACAAATGCCTCAGATATATACATATTTATGTCTGGAGTTTGGCCAGTTTCCATCATCACTGACCACTGCGGATTGGTGATGGGAGACTTATCTGACCGCTCTCAGTAAACCAACCTAGTATAAGTGGTCCTAACTAGTACAGCTCTGCCGACCACGGCTATACGCAAACCCTTTCACCACGTCAAGTTATCCTCACAGTTTATTCATTTCCAATGACAGAAGGTGACTCATGAGAAAAAAAGACAAAAGTCTGTACTGTTAAATTTTTAACTGCCGTATCATGGTAAAACATTATTACAGAAAACTATTCCACCAGTATATCCATTGTAATAGTACAGGAGGTACACGGGCAACATTAAGTATCCTCCACACATTTAGTACCATTTCTCTCATGTGTATTTTGCTCATTTCCTGTCTATAGCTGAAGATATTTTGGTTCTGCCCAAGACAGCTGGCTTGTATGAGTAGCCCACCTTCAGAATTTTTGGATACAAAGGATTAAAGAAATATCGTTGATTAATGTAAATGCTTCGAGGGTGGAAGTGGGTGACTTTAATGTGAAATTAATTTTATAATTGGTCATTTAATGTGTATTGAAAGCAATTAAAAGGTTGAAGGATTACTAGATGAGATACTTTAGTATGATGGTCAGTGTTTAGTAGTGGCGCTTCACCCCACGCCTTTCAGTTGTGAATGGCGGCCGTATTATTATTATTATTATTACTTGCTAAGCTTCAACCCTAGTTGGAAAAGCAGGATGCTATAAGCCCAGGGGCCCCAACAGGGAAAATAGCCCAGTGAGGAAAGGAAAGAAAGGAAAATAAAATATTCTATGAACAGCAACAACATTAAATTAATATTTCCTATATAAACTATCAAAACTTTAACAAAGCAAGAGGAAGAGAAATAAGATAGAATGATGTGCCCGAGTGTACCCTCAAGCAAGAGAACTCTAACCCAAGACAGTGGAAGACCATGGTACAGAGGCTATGGCACTTCCCAAGACTAGAGAACAATGGTTTGATTTTGGAGTGTCCTTCTCCTAGAAGAACTGCTTACCATAAAGAGTCTCTTCTACCCTTACCAAGAGGAAAGTGGCCACTGAACAATTATAGTGCAGTAGTTAACCCCTTGGGTGAAGAAGAATTGCTTGGCAATCTGTGTTGTCAGGTGTATAAGGACAGAAGAGAATATGTAAAGAATAGGCCAGACTATTCGGTGTTTGTGTAGGCAAAAGGAAAATGAACCGTCACCAGAGAGATGGATCCAATGTAGTACTGTCTGGCCAGTCAAAGGACCCCATAACACTCTAGCGGTAGTATCTCAACGGGCGATTACTATCAAACGTCAATGTCTGCAAAAATCAGAACTCATGATAATATTATTAAAATTAGTTTTATTGTTTCTTGTTGATGTTGTAGTATTAGAAGTTTAAAGAATAGAATTTCAGAAATCAAATGTAAAATAAAAGAAATAGATTATGAAACCACAGGTTGAGAATCACTAAAAATACGAGAAACAACAGAAGGTAAATGTGGAAAGTAATGAAACAAAACTTAAGTTGAGAGAGAGAGAGAGAGAGAGAGAGAGAGAGAGAGAGAGAGAGAGAGAGAGACTTTCTTGAAACGGATGCATGCAACGGTTTTTTTATTGTCTTTGTTGGATATCTGTCACAGTTTGTAGCAGTTTCCAATCTCAATTATTTGTCAAGGTTTGTGTGTGTTCTTGTTATTATATTTTTGAGTTAATATTGATTATCTCAAATCAAAAGTATTGAAATAAAATGCTCTCAATAATTGACAAGAAACCAAAAGAATTGTAAGCATGCGATAACTTGATTCGGGTAACGCCAGTAGTGACGACAGGAAGGGAGAGTAATAAAAGATAAAAAAAAATAGTACGTTCAGTATCCGACGATAAATTAGTACTACCGATTGTCGTTATGCTCGTTTTAGAGACCAATAGTGTACAGTTATCACAAGGAATAGTGGGGGTTATATGTAGATATCTAAAGAAAGTAAATAAAAACCAATATTTATTGAAATTAACTCTATTTAATTTATGATTGCCCATATGGACTATATGTCTCGGTTCGGTGGCCGGCATTGTTGCAGAGCCACAGGCCCACAGCCGGTGTTCTGTACCTCCTGTGTCTTATCAGGTACAGCACGTGTCACTCTTCATATCGTTGTACTTCTCGCGTCATTCATCATTAAGGTAAGCCACGACGACCTCCAAACAATTTATTTAATGTCATCATCTCCTACGCATGTTGACGCAAAGGGCCTCGGTTAGATATCGCCAGTCGTCTCCATTCATCATGTACTTCACTTTTCATAGGCCCCAGTCATGTAGGCCTGGGTCATCACATTCTCCTAGTGCCAGTTGGAAGTTTGGTGAACTAATCTCTCTTGGGGAGTGCGAAGAGCATGCACAAACCATCTTCATCTACCCCTCACCATGATCTCATCCACATATGACACTCGAGTAATCTCTTACAGTTTCATTTCTAATTCTGTCTTGTCATGTAACTCCCAATATTCTTGTGCGGGCATTGTTCTCAAAACTACAAAATTTGTTGGTCATGAGTCGTGGTATAACTACCGTGACTCATGTCCATAGAGTAACACCGATCTCACTAAACTGATATATAGCCTGATTTTCATATGTAATTTCAGGCGATTCGATTTCCAAATTATACTTAACCTAGCCATTGTCTGATTTCTTTTATCGATCTTTCATTAAACTCAAATTCTAAAGATCTTGTATTAGAGATCATAGTTCTTAAATATTTAAATGAATCCACCTCATTAATCCTTTCTCCGTCCAATGATATTTCATTTTCCATTGCATATTCCGTCTCATCATCTCTGTCTTTCTTCTATTTATCTTGAGCTCAACCTTGTGTGATATTTCATGCATTCTGGTAAGCAAGTTTTGCAAGTCCTGTGGTTTTCTGCAAATAAGGAAAGCGTCATCAGCATGCTCTAGGTCAGCCAATCCAACGTTAATAAGTTGTATTGGTATTCAATATATATATATATATATATATATATATATATATATATATATATATATATATATATATATATATATACACATACACACACATGTATATATATATATATATATATATATATATATATATATATATATATATATATATATATATATGATACAGGCAATCAAAAGGTCGTAGCTGTGGAGTTTGTGTTGGCGTCACGGAGTCGGGGATGGAAGCAATTTTTTTTAGCATTTTAACTTTTATTTGTGTGCTGTAATGTATATTTACTCCCTTTCTGAGTGAGGATACGTTAACGTGGTAAATTGCGTATCGCCATGATTAACAAAGCAATACTAGCCAGTACCACGCATACTAGGTTGGTCTGCAGTAAGCGATCAGGCAAAAATTTCCCACCATCCGCACTGGCCAGCGTGGTGATGATACGCGGACAACCCCAGACATGAATTGACATGTCTGGGGCCTTGGTCCTGTTGTGGAATGGATACGGCTGTATTTTTTTGTCGTAATTTACTATCTCTTGTAAAAAGAAATCAGCACGACTTCTGTTTTGGTATTTTTTTTTTTCAGTTATTTTGTACATATTGATGAACCATATTATACAAATTTTGCACTATAAAATATTTAATTTTTTTGTATCCTGTAATAGGTAATATTTCAACTTGTTGTAGTTTTATTTTTGTTCTATAGTTATTTTCGAAGATATTTATGTGAAAATTCTTTATTCTATGTTTTTTATTGTTGATTTTGCTTTTGAAAACTGTCTCATTCTGTTAAAAAACATCATAGAATAAATAGGCAATTAAGTATGATATAAGATAACTCCAATATTTTTATGCTTTGATATAAACCCGTTGTAAATATAGGCCTACTCAAGTTAGGAACGTATCCCTGGGCATTTCACTTCCACTTGCTTTTATAAACAGCTCACCGCTTCCAAAATCCTGTAACCGCCACTGTGTCTAAGGTATGTTTGGACGAGGGAATGGCTCTGAGGGATTTGACGTGAGGAATAAGCCTATTTGAGACCAATTAATAGAAGAGCAGCGTTTGAGTAAGGAAGGCAAAGGATGTGAGAATGAAATAGTTCGTATGAAACATTAATTTTGTATGAGAATTTGAGAATAACTGAATGATAACTGAATGGTTTGCGCTAAACTGGAAAATAAATCATGAATACTGGAGTGGCTCACGTTTGCCCTAATGTCAGTTAGTGATAGAGAAGAATGAATAATCATTAATGAAATACGGAAAAGGTGAAGCAGCTGCTGATGGTGTTGCTGATGGAGGATTGGTAGTGAATAATTCATATAGGCCTAGGTATTTTCATTAGATGTCATAGGTTATGATGGGATATGTAGATAATAAAGGAGTATAGAGGGTGAAAGAGATTTCTATAAAATGCTTAAGAAACGAGAGAGAAACTTTTTCATAAGTGTAAGTTTAAATATATGCAGATGTTAATTAAGTCAATATTCATCCATGGGTTGATGTCGAAAGTGGATAATAAGGAAGTTGACGCCCTTAAATTGAGTGAAAATTAAAAAAAAAAGAATTTTAGGCTAAGTATGATATATATATATATATATATATATATATATATATACAGTATATATATATATATATATATATATATATATATATATATATATATAGTATATATATACATATACAGTGTATATATATATATATATATATACATATATATATACATATATATATATATATATATATATATATATATGTATATATATATAGTATATATATACATATACAGTATATATATACATATACAGTATATATATACATATACAGTATATATATATACATATATATATATATATATACATATATATATATATGTATATATATATATATATATATATATAGTATATATATACATATACAGTATATATATATATATATATATATATATATATATATATATATATATATATATATAGTAATTGCTATCTATTTATCTAGTGGGGAGTGTGTTCTGGTTAAATGTTAGCAGAAGTAAAAGGTAGAGATCAGTGCAGGATGAGGCAGATGACTCGTAGAGGATAATGATAGGGTAGCGAAAAAAAAAATTTAATGTGAAAGTATGGAGAAGAAGAGTAGGTATGGATACTGGGAAACTACTGATTAACTGGGTGGAAGGTGTGTTGGAACGAAAGGTCTCTTATTTCTAGGGTACACGAGACTACATGGAGACATTATTATTATTATTATTATTATTATTATTGTCTAAGCTACAACCCTAGCTGGAAAAGCAGGATGCTCTAAGCCCAAGAGCCCCAACAGGGAAAAATAGCCCAGCGAGGAAAGGAAATAAGGAAATAAATAAACGATATGATAAATAATGAATAGTTGAAAAAAAATATTTAAAAAACAGTAACAACATCAAAACAGATATTTCGTGTATAAACTAGAAAGACTTATGTCAGCCTGTTCAACATGAAAACATTGGCTGCAAGTTTGAACTTTTGAAGTTCTACCGATTCAACTACCCGGTTAGGAAGGTCATTCTACAACTAGGTCACAGCTGGAATAAAACTTCTAGAATACTGTGTAGTATTGAGTCTCATGATAGAGAAGTCCTGACTATTAGAATTAACTGCATGCCTAGTATTACGAACATGATGGAACTGATCCGGAAGATATGAATGTAAAGGATGATCAGAATTATGAAAAATCATATGCAATATGCAATATCCAACAAATTAAGATGAGAATCATCAGCTGAAGACCAGGCAGGAGAAAAAAACTCGAAACAAGGTAGAATGAAAGAATTAAAACACTTCTTCATAATAGATTTATTACCGAAAATCTTTAAAGGCTTTCTCAATAAACCAATTTTTTTGTGCAATTGAAGAAGACACACATCTGATATGTTTCTAAAAGTAAATTTGCTGTCGAGAATCACACCTAAAATTTTCGGAGTCATACAGAGTTAAAGAAACATTATTAATGCTGAGATCCTGATGTTGAGGAGCCACTGTCCTTGCTCTACTTTCAATCATACTTTGTGTTTTGTTAGGGTGCAACTTCATGCCCCATGATTTGCACCATGCACTAATTTTAGCTTGATCTCTAGGTGTGAATTGATGATTGTGAAGTGGTTTTAATACACCACTGATTAACCATCTGTGTAGTCACATGAATTACTTAATTTATTAGAAGATTTTTGCTTATGAGATGCCTCCCTTATCTTGTCAAAGTTTATGCAGTTAAGATTACAGGCCTTGTTTTCTTCTGAACCTATATATATATATATATATATATATATATATATATATATATATATATATATATATATATGTATATATACTGTATATATATATCTATATATATGTATATATATATATATATATATATATATATATAAAAGATTTGAAGAGGGCGAATGGGGATGGTAGTATGGAGAGAGAAAAGTTGCCAATGTTTCATTTTCCATTATTTTTTTTTTTTCGTGTGAAGAGGATGCGTTGGCGCGCTGTATTGTGAGTGCCTCTGAGTCCCAGAGGCCAGTGTGTGGCATCAGTGTTGTTCTCCTCTCCATCCGTGTCGGTCCCTCCAGAGCGCAGCTCCGATTTAGGTTGAGGAGAACCCCGAGTGGGATGTTACCCTGTTTGTTTGTTTATTTATTTTTGTTCCTGTTTTGTTGCCCGTAGCATTTAATGCTTTGCATATTGCGCGTATCTTAGGAGTTACCCCTTCTTTCTTTCTTTCTTTTTTCTTTTTTGCGGTTGGTATTTAAAGTGCTTACATACAGGCTTCAATACGTAACTTTCCACGAAGACCCAATTATTATTATGATTATTATTATTTATTTATTTATTTATTTATCTTTGAGTCCATAATTGTTGGTATCTCACGCCGATAATGATAGTGACTTAAACGAGCTGCTGATGGTTTTCAGTCTTGTTGTGTGCCAGTTTCGGCCGAGCTAATCAGGCACACCGAACTTGAATTGAATCCGGATAAAATGAACTGGCGACACATGACTATACATAATGTGAGAATCAGCAATCTGATTGATTGATTGATTTGAGGTTTTTTGGCAATCTGAAAATGCCAGGAAAGGAAAGCTACGAATGGTGTAATCAGAAGCATACTTAGTCTTGTAGTGATGTGTGTAATCAATATATATATATATATATATATATATATATATATATATATATATATATATATGTGTGCGTGTGTGTATGTATATATATGTATTTATATAATATACATATATATATATATATATATATTATATATATACAGTATATATATATATATATATATATATATATATATATATAAGTGGTTGCATATTAATTAAAAAATCAATATGATTATTTTGAATTCATAACCCTTCCAGAAAAGTAAATAAAATCAAACTTTTGTAAAGCATATATATATATATATATATATATATATATATATATATATATATATATATATGTATATATATATATATATATATATATATATATATATATATATGCAGTACATCTTTTCGAAAGATGTACTGCATATATATATATATATATATATATATATATATATATATATATATATATATATATGCTGTACATCTTTTCGACCTTAATATTTACTGAATGTTTTACTTACTACGCCGGTGCCTGGAGGTAGGTTGAAAAGGATTCAGCAACCTAAATTGAAATTGACTGAATTTTCTGGCGTTTCCTATTGTTGAAGCAACGACCTCTTCAATTTATTTAAGCAAAAGTCACGCCAACCTACCATGAATGGATCATGTTCTGTGAAAGTGTTGAGTCACTTAAGAAAAAGAGAGATTGAAAGTGAGCGCTTATACACAATTATTTTTTACAGCTATGCAATGTTTTCTTTGCTTAAATTTTTTTTTGGTTGAAAAGAATCAATTGATTTTAATATTGGATGTAAGTTTTGTTTTTTGAGTTTTAGTGACTAATGTTTTAATCGTAGATATCATTGCTATTAGTATAATAGTTATCACCATTCTGTTTTATATATTTATAATTATCTGCTATTCTACATCGTTTTTAAAAGGCAATTCTTCATACGTTGTACTAATCAAGGCCTGCATGTATGCCATTATTGTTCCTATCCTTGTTAAAATGATTAATAATTTCATTATTATTATCTTGCAGCAGGTTTATCTTTTATTATATCAAGTTTACGTTCAAGATCTGAAACTGAAATCACTTTTCTCGTCACATTTTGCGCTAAAAATAGGTGGAACTTCAAAAGTTCAAAATTGCAGCAAATGTTTTTATCTTGAACAGGATGACATAATTCTCTTTTTATAGCTTATTTATGAAAGATCTATTTTATTGTTGTTGCTGATCTTAAAATATGTTATTACAATTGTTCATTAACTTTCTTGTAATTTATCTATATCCTTTCCTCATATGGCTATTTTTTCCCTGTTGGAGCCCTTGCGCTTATAGGATCCTGCTTTTTCAATTAGAATTGTAGCTTGAATAGTAGTAGTTAGGAGTATTAATGATAATAATAATAATGATATTAATAATAATAATAGTAATAATGTATTCTTACGCGAGCACCATGCAGGACTTGGTAATTTAAAATCCTTGTCGGGTCTTCATTGCTAGGAAATACACAACGACGAATTTTACCTATTCTGCAAAGTTGAAGATTGAATCCCAGCACTCAGATCCAAAATATGTGTTATAGATGTTTTGGGTAAATTTCAGGTCTTATGACCCAATGAATGTTGCGTGAAAGCTTCGTAACTTGAAGATATTCAGTGAGAAATTAGTGAACCACAAAGATTCACACTAATGAATTTTTTTTTTGTTATTTTAGTAGCGTATAGCCCTTCCCCAATGATTAAAATTATTTTTAGCTCGTTTTGTAGATGAAAATTGATGATTTTATATTTTGGTAACCAATATATATATATATATATATATATATATATATATATATATATATATATACATATATATACAGTATATATATATATATACACATATACTGTATATATATATATATATATATATATATATATATATATATATATATACATATATACTGTATATATATATATATATATATATATATATATATATATATATATATATATACTGTATTTATGAATTTGTTATAATGGTGATGATTTTTTTGTTTTCGAGAAGTTTTGTTGCGTCCAAAAAAAGTGCTATCTGAAAATAAAACACGCATAAATCAATAAAAAACATACTATATACATATACACATCAGAAGGACAAGATTGTCATCCCTTCCTACGCCTATTGACGCAAAGAGCCTCGATTAGATTACCCCAGTCATCCCTATGTAGAGCTTTTAATGCAA
>NC_090742.1:24522555-24525055 GCF_036898095.1 Palaemon carinicauda
TATATATATATATATATATATATATATATATATATATATATATATTCGGTCACGCTCAGCTCTCCCTGCCCCTCGGGTAATCCCGGGAGAAGGAGTAGTCATACCCTGGTGAGAGGGTGATGGTTGCCTGTACCTGTTTGTGCATATCTATCTAAATATTTAGCTGTCATTTTTGACTGATCACGTACACTGGTATGGCATAAATTCCACAATTTCAGTTCAGTCAGGCGTCCACTAGCTTCATAAGTATCCAAAGGACAGTATGGCCATCGAATTCTCATGTCAGTGTATCTAATGTGCAGAATACTTATTTCATTAATTGGTTATGGCAAAAAAATTGCATACGTAATCATGGTATATAGAAAAGCTATGTGCAGTAACGTACTCTTTGTGTAATAGGAACTGCATGTTCACCGGCTTAATTTCTTCTGATACCAAATACTCTCCCGATCGTTTTTAATAGTAGTGGAAGTCTTGTGAGTTCTACATGTGTGAAAAAACACACATACTTCAACTTGCTAATAAGCATATAATACTTTCGCTTTTTTTCTAATAACAAAGCTACTCTCATTTTCTTCATAAGAAGCATTTTTCTCAGTGACTTAATTCTTATGGAGCAGAATCCCCTCGTCACGCTTATTCCTGAATGTCATAAGTGCTTCCGTCTATTTTGTTAACAGAAGCCCCAGTACATTCGAATGTAAAAGATATTTTCGTTCACATCCCCTATGGTGGAATCGATTCAGTGAGGCTAAATTTGGACTCTAGAAAACCGTCCAGTGCAGACGAGCATAAGATGATTTTGGTGTAGCTTTGTGGTCATGATTTTTTTTTTTAAATGGACGATGCCATCTCCCTGTCTCCTAATTAGGAGAAAGTTAGCTTTCACCTTCTCGATGACAGAAACAAGTATTTAGCCGTAGAACGTAAAGCAGATGCAGGCGTTAAACCTCTGTCATCCTTTGACCTATACATAAATAAACTCGATATCCCTGCCTTTCTATTTTTACGTAATTTTTGCTGCATTTTAAAGGGCATCTGTTAACATATATGACAAAATATCTAAGGTAGCAGTTACCTTTACGTAATTTTGTTTTCTAAGAACGAAAGATTTGATTAAGTTTTCAATTCATTCCAAGAATAGGTATTATACACGCCCCTATTTTTTTATAGCATTTCAAACGATATAATCTGAGATGTACGAGTGCTGGATGGGGGATTCTCTCGACTGCATTCAATAATCCGCGCTATTAACCAGCGAAGAAGAGCGATGCATCATAGGAAGGGCCAGATCTCTCCTTTTTGTTATCGTTCCTCCAATCAATTATTTTAGAATCCTGATTGGATTCCGACGTCGAATTAATCCTATGTATATAAAAAAATTCTCCTTCATCCCTTGAAGAAGTCGCCCCTTTTATTGCGAAGAGCTTTAGGATTCGAAGCGGAAGTTATAGGCTAGGATAATCTTGGCAATGTTTTCCCAAATTTGAAAAGAGCACCTTCCATTTGATTAATGTCCATGGAAGAATGGAAGTTTTAATAGTGGCTTAAGCAATCAGGTTTAGGCATACAGTTGGACGCAGGAATTCCTGACATACCCCGCTCAGAGGAAATGCACCCTGTCACACCATTACTGAGTAGTTAAATCCTATGTGTAGTTCAACTGACCACTGATGCCATCTTTCCTTACACTAGCTGTTTGGGTACTCACCGCGCAGTAACGGTGTGATAGGGTGGACTGCCTCAGAGTGAGGTGTGTCAAGAAATGATGTACCCAACTGTACATATGTATGTATTATTTTATAGAAAAAGCTTACATTTGTTTGTCAGCACAAGCAAACATGTGTACGCATGTACTGTTATGTTAGTGTGTATGATAAAGTATCCATGAAAGTGAGAGTTTATGTGTGGAAGGTTATTTTATAATGCAAGCGTAAACGCGCATGAAAATAAAAGCTCTCATGCAATTATGTCAATGCAAGCGTAGAAATGTACCTAAGCATAGTTTGCATTCGTAAAACCTTCCATAAAATGATTGAAGCCGTCCATTTATTAGAAGATTTGCGTGCGAGTCTGGTTAGGAGAATATATTTTTTCTATATTCGTATACTAGTGTACACGACCCGTTAAAAATGACGGTCATATATTTAGATAGATATACACACACACGCACCGATTCAACCCTTCCCACTCGCTCTCCACCCCTTCCCCCTATCCTAACTACCATACTGCAGTTTGGGCAATTTGTGGGAGATTTTGCTCAACGGGACAGGATATATATATATATATATATATATATATATATATATATATATATGTGTATATATATATATATATATATATATATATATATATATATATATATATATATATATATATATATATGGTAACACTGATCGCATTTGTGAACCCCGATAGCTGTACATATGATGACGGACAAGATTTTTTGTTTATGTATCCTTCCTTATTTATTTATTTTCTCTCTCTCTCTCTCTCTCTC
>NC_090742.1:24527555-24552555 GCF_036898095.1 Palaemon carinicauda
GCTCTTGTTATATAGAGATATAACCTCCAAATACTAATTGCCTTAGATTTTGCTAAGGGTGTGTATTCAACCCTGCCTGTTTCGTCTGTTTGTTAGTGTGTTAATTTGTTTTTGAGCAACTGTACACAAAACTACTGTACCGATTTCGAGCAAACTTGGTAGTCATGTTGAGTATGACCCAAGGATGAATCTATATACTGTAATTTTGGTTGAAGTACATTGAAGTAAAAGTACGCAGCATTACTTTGAAAATAATAGCAATGTTGATTTTTTGTTTGTGAACAACATTACCGAAAACTATTGAACCAATTTCAAAGAAACATGGTGGACATGTAGGTTATGATAAATCCATTAGATTTTGAAGAAAATACATAGAGGTACAAGTACGCAGTGGAGTTAAGAGCAAACTGAATTTTTTGTGTGTGTGAACAACATTGCGCAAAAACTACAGAACCAAATTCAATTAAACCTGGTGGACAAGTGGGGTATGACTTAAGGACAAATATGTGAGATTTTGAAAATACATCGAAGTACATTACGCAGTGGAGTTAAGAGCAAAATAAAATAAGACTTTTTTTGTGAACAACATTAAGCAAAAACTACTGAACCAATTTCAACGAAAATTTGTGGACATGGACGTGTAGGTTATGATAAATCCATTAGATTTTGAAGAAAATACATAGAGGTACGCAGTGGAGTTAAGAGCAAAATAAGTTTTTTTTTTTTTATTTTAACAAATTTATGCAAAAATACATAGTCAATTTCAACGAAACTTGGTGGACATGTGGGGTATGACCAAAGAACAAATCCATTTGATTGTGAACGCAGTGAAGTTCAGAGCAAAATAAAACTGCTTGGCGTGGCGAAGGCATGCTCTTTACTGAGTGCCCCTCTAGTTCTGTTCGTTAATAGCTCCAAACCATTCGTTAAGCATGCTAATTTTTTAGTTCTTGTTCTTTCTATAAGAATCTTACTGCAGTACTTCCTCGCCATTTGTTAAGAACTCTGTTTTAAGAATTTTATTGTTGTAGGTCCTCACTTCCCCTCCTTATGAATCCCACTTATAATTCATCGTCATTCTTTAAGAATCGTACTTTTGTGCTTCCTCCTCATTTGTTAAGAATAGTACTGCTTCGGTTTCTCGCCTTTCTTTAAGAATTTCACTGCCATAGTCCCTTGTCAATTTTCAAGAATTTCACGCTTGCAGATCCTTTTCGTATTTTAATAATTCTATTATTTTATTTACTCGCCCTTCATTAAGATTAATGTAATAGGTCCTTATTTTTCTTTAAGAATCCTATTTTGTAATTACTCTTCATTCTTTTAGAATCTTACTTTTGCCGTTCCTTTTCATTGTGCAAGAATCAAAATTTGTAGTACTTTGTCTTTCTTCAAGAATCTTAGACATAGTCCTTGCCTTTCTTTAAGAATCCTACTTTTGCAGTTCACAATTTTTCTTAAGAATTCCACTGCTTAAAGGTCGCCCTTGAATGGTAGAGGCAAAGGACAGGAACAATGCCCTAGCTAGCAGGACAATGTCCTAGAGACTGACCATATATACATATGATCAGCGCCCAACCCTCCATATCCACGTAAGCTAGGACCAGGGAGTGCCAGACAATGGCTACTGATGATTCAGCAGGTAGACCTATAGGATGAGCGGGTCTCCAACCCCAATCCAGCAGATCGCCAGTCAGGGACAATTCCAATAGGCTACCATTTTTAAAGAATCCTAAAGTTGTAGATCCTTTTATTTCTTCAAGAATCCTATTGTTATAGTTCCTCGTTTTTTTTAAAATAACCTAATTTTTGTATTTTTTTTCGCCTTCCCTTAAGAATCCTAATGTTGCAGTTCCCTTCTTTAAGGATTCTACTGTTTTAGTTCTTAGTTTTTCTTTAAGAACCATACTGTTGTAGTTCCCAGTCTTTCTATAAGAATCTTATTATTGTAGTTCATCGTTTTATTGAAAGAATCCTACTGTTGTAGTTCCCCTTCTTTCTTCAAGAACTCTACGGTTGTAGTTCCTAGTTTTTCTTTAAGAATCCCACTTTTGTCATTTCTCTACTTTTTTCAAGAATCCCACTTTAGTAGTTTCTTGTCTTTCTTCAATAATCTTATTATTGTAGTTCTTCGTCTTTTATTAATAATCCTATTATTATAGTTCCTAGTTTTTCTGAAAGAATCCTATTGTTGTAGTTCCTCGTCTTTCATTACGAATCCTACTGTCGTAGTTCTTCGTTTTTCATTAGAAATCACTAGTGTATTTCTTTGTCCTTCTTTAAAATCCCATTGTTGTAGTTTCTCATCTTCCTTTGAGAATCCAACAGTTGTAGTTCCTTATTTTTATGAAAGAATTCTACTGTTGTAGCTTTTCGTCTTTCTTTAAGAATCCTATTGTTGTAGTTCCTCGTCTTTCTTTGAGAATCCAACTGTTGCAGTTCCTTGTTTTCCCGAAAGAATCCTAATGTTGTAATTTCTCGTCTTTATTGAAGAATCCTATTGTTGTAGTTCCTCGTCTTTCTTTGAGAATCCTACTGCCGTAGTTTTTCATCTTTCTTTAAGAATCCTATTGTTTTAGTTCGTCGTCATTCTTTGAGAATCCTATTGTAGTAGTTTTTCGTCATTCTTTAAGAATCCTATTGATCTAGGTCCTTGCCATTCTTTAAGAATTCTACTGTTGTAGTTCCTTGTTTTTTTTCTTTTGGAAAGAATCCTACTGTTATAGTTTTTCGTATTTCTTTAAGAATCCTATTGTAGTTCCTCGTCTTTTTATTTTTTTTTATTTTTGAGAATCCTATGATTGTAGTTCCTTGTTTTTCTGAAAGAATCCTACCGCTGTAGTTTTCGTCTTTAAGATCCTATTGTCTTAGTCCCTCGTCTTTCTTTGAGAATCCTACTGTTGTAGTTCCTTGTTTCTTTATTTCTTTTTTTTAAAGAATCCTACTGTTAAAGTTTTTCATATTTCTTTAAGAAACTTACTGTTGTAATTTCTCGTTTACTTGAGAATCTTTTTGAATAATCAAGTGGTTTTAGACTCTAATTTATTTCTCAAAATCTTCATTATATAGTTCGCTGTTTGTTCTGTATATTCTTCTAGTTTTGTTTATTTTAAGATTCTTACTGCTGCAGTTCATTCTTTTTATGCAATAATTTTCTGTTTTAGTTTTTCGTTTATCTGAAAGAATGTTGCTACAGCCGTTCCTCTCATTTTGATGAAAATCCTACTACAGTAGTTCCTCGTTTTTTAATGAACTTTTGCTTTAATTACTTTTCATTTCACAGTATCTTTCTGTAGTAGAATTTTTATCATGAAGAACCTTGCTTTTGTGTTCCTAATTTTATTTTAAAGAATTCCATGTTTTTTTGTCTTATAAACTCTTGCTGTTGTCGTTTCTTGTTATATTGGAAGCATTGTACTATTGTCTCGCTGCTGTAGTTCCCTTTTTTAAAAAGAATCTTATATATTTTCTTGGGTTTCTTAAATAATCTTTCAGGTGCAATTATTTTATTGATGAATCTTTCTGCTCTAGTTCTTTGATTCTTCAAAGAATATCGCAGTATTAGTTACTCATTTATGCTAAAGAACCTTACTGATGTAGAACCATGTTTTTGTAGTTTTGTTGGTTTTGTAGTTCCTCGATTTCTTTAAGAATTTATTGCTGTAGTTTTTTTTTTTTTTTTTTTTTTTTGGATCTTCCCATATCCACATAGAGTTCTGTATTAGTTTTCCGTTCTTTCTTATATCTCGTGATATGCAAAGGGACAGAGTTCATCAGAATGATTGAGCGATGAATATTGCAACAGGCAATGGAATTAAAAAAAAAAGTTATTAACCGGGTCATTTAAGGGCCACAATGAAAAGCAACGCCATAGTGATGGAAGGTGTGACATCCTTTAGCAGTAGGGACGAAAATAATACACAGGAAATTATAATATAAGATACAGGAGTATATTAGCATGAAAAAAGTTGATTTCAAGTAATGACTGTCGCTCAGTGCTGTCCGATATTCGGAGTTAATTAAATATCTTAAATAAGGGAAAAAGGAAATCTCGTGAAATTACATGAGTTGTTTATTAAGTAATGTTTAATAAGAATAAGGACAGCTGAATGAATGTACAGAAATTAAACGTGGCAACCAAAAGTTGACTATGGGCCTGAATATGAAAAATTATTGATCTGTGTATTTGATAAAATAAAGTTTAAAAAGGCTATAATAATGTCGTTCTAAACGTAAGAATGCAAAAGGCAACAAGGATGTCAGAAATTTGTCAAGCCAAGTGAAATGTCAAAGAGGGAGGCAGAACATTTAGTAAGAGTGAAAACTCATCTCCCCTATGTAATAAAGAGCATGTCTGATATATATATATATATATATATATATATATATATTTATTTATATATTATTTATATGTATATATAAATGTGTGTATATATATATATATATATATATATATATATATATATATATACACATATAAATGTATATATATATATAAATATATATATATATATATATATATATATATATATATATATATATATATATATATATATATATATATACACGCACATATAAATGTATATATATACATATAAATGTATACATACATACATACATACATATATTCCTGTCACGCTCAGGGGGGAAAAGGTGTAGTCATACTCTGGTGAGACGAGGTACTCCGAGAGGTACACTTGGGAACCACACACTCCTACAAATTGCTGAACTAGAGGGTCGTAGTTAGGAAGGGGGTAGGGGGTGGGAAGGGTTGAATGTGTGTGCGTGCGTGAGCATATCTCTCTGTAAATATTTAGACGTCATTTCTTACGACTCTGATACACTACTGAAAGATAATAGCCAAACGTAAATGGTTGAAATACAATGATCCAGTCAAAGATGTCTTGAGGTGATGCAAGTGATGAGTACCACCAGTTGTACTGGAACATCAACTGGCTTTTTTTTTTCTTTTTTTTTTATGTTTTCTAGCTAAAGCCTTTTGGTTGAATGAAGACATTGTACCCAGTCTATCCGTTTTGGACTTTAATTCACGTGCAAGGCATAGACTTAATCCAGCTTTTCCTACGTTTTGTTTTATTTTCAAATTAATATATTGAGTGTTGTGGTGATGGATTAAGCTTTGGTCTTCATCAATAGAATTTGGTTTAGAACGCCATTTTCAGTGTGTGGGTGTTAATCGTAACAAATCGTCCGTTTCTCAAAATCAGCGAAGGCAGTGACAATTTTTTTTGACAGATAAATGATCCAATCATCATCCAAGAAAGACTGTGGGCGTGATTCAATAAGTCAGAGAAAGCCTCTAGCTGGAGATATAGGCAAAGGCATTAAAAGATGCATCTGTGTGTCTTCCCATCGCTCAGTGATAAGAGGGAAATAATCCATTTCCGAGGCCCTTCTCACTGAAATATTGAAGACACTTATATAAAAAAAGTCTATCGCAGTAATCTATCCTCTTGAAGTGAACAGGAAGGCTGGGATAAGAAAAGCTTTAAAGGGCATCTACCCATCAGTGATATGGGCACCAATTTAAAGAGTCAGATCTGCTTTTACCAACCAAATTCTCGTAACGAGGCGAATTTGATTTCAGTTTTCGTGAATCTCAGTGGGCTTATGAGTGTTCCTCTTTTCATTTCTTTCATATAGTATCTTGAAGACCTAGAGAACGATTCTTCTAGCCAGTGTTGGCAGGTTTTCTAAATGAGAAAAGGCCAACTTCATAATCAACCGGAGCTTTAAAAGGCCAATCCATTAGCAGAAAAAGGCCAAAAATATAGTATTTAAGGCCCACCTTTTTTTCATATTACTAAAGGCCAACCAAATTAAAAAAAGGCCAAACTCGATGTGTTTTAGCCAGAAAAAAGGCCAACCTGGCAATCCTGCTTCCAGCCACCAGCTCTAGAATGTAATGAACACATTGTGTATTAAGGAAAAATGGCGTCCCATATAAACGCTGCCAAGTTTATATGATCTTGTTAGTCTTTGGAACATCTTTGGGGTAAATGGAAAGTTTAGTCTGACTTCGTCTATGTAACTCTATTTGCTGCGGTAACCTTGCGCGAGCTTTAAATACATTGTTATTTTTATGTGCATATATGTATGTATGTATATATATATATATATATATATATATATATGTATATATATAAATATATATATTATATAAATATATATATATTTATATTTATATATTTATATATATATATATATATATATATATATATATATATATATATTTATATTTATATATTTATATATATATATATTTATAGATATATATATTTATATATATATATAATATATATATATATGTATATATATATACACATACATACATACATACATACATACATACATACACATTAGAACTATGGCCCCGTTCAAAAGCCCCTTACAAGAGCCCCTGGTTAAAAGCCCCAGGATTACAAAAGCTCTTCATCTTGCATATTTAGATATGTACTTATTTCTATTCTTGATACTTGTTTGTTTCCTCGACATGTTCTTCTTTTCCTTTTTTGTAGTGTTTTTTTTTTTTTTTCTGGCGTCACTTTTGTAATTTCTTTATTTTTTAAATTTTAGTTTGATATTTGGGTGAAGTTTTTTGGATGCTCAATTGGTTCATGTTACTTTTGGATTTTATATAGTATTTTTTTTTTTTCATTATGTATTTCAGCATATGTATTTCATATTTGGAAGGCTGCAAGTGGATGTTTGAAAATTATGTTTAAAAAAAAGTTTGAATTTTTCTTCTGCTGCAACACTGAAATATTTACAAAATATGGTCCTAAAAGGTCAGTGTTCATGCTCACATCAAAACAATAACAACTCTGAATAAATGTTTTATCATAGATGACCTTATATGTGGATGTTATGGGATAATTCCCTCAGATAATGCACATTTTGTTGGAGGTTGCAGTGGTTCTAGGAACTTCCAAACGGCCTGTTGATAACAATCTTCGGATGACTGAATATCTGTGTGCCAGATCTCAATGCTCTTGTTAGTGCGTGACAGTTCCTCAGCAATACGCTTAAACATATTCCAGAAATCATATTTGAATGCACGTCCTTGTATGCCACACGTGGAATAATCCAATAATCCAGAATAAGGTACACACAGGACGCCAAGTGGAAAAAATCGAGAGTGAAACCTGGATATATTCAAAAGTGCTTCGGGGGCCCAACTTCAATGTCAAAAACTTTTGATGTGGGATTTAATATTGGTTTCACTTTGGAAGTAAACCGTAGATGCAACATAAGATGTTGTTAACTATCAACCGAAAAATTAATAATAAAAACTTATTCGAAAAGCTCTTGGTGATAATTTTCATAGTACCATCCAGAAACCAGTGACCTTTTGTTGTGAGTACTATATATGCTACTTATGCACTGAAGCATGTAATTATGGATGTAAAATAATTACCTTATTAGAGCATTACCAGTTAGAAAAATATTCATTGATTATGATTTTCTTAATTAGGAGAAAATTTTTAGAAATATTGTTAATATTTTGTTCCAGGGAGCTTTTGTCTGAAGGGAGGCTTTGAATTTTGTGTCAAGGGATTCTGTTTTGCAGTTTAAGGTCTGCAACTTTATTCTGCTGTCTGTCTTTCTCTCTTTATATATATATATATATATATATATATATATATAAATATATATATATATATATATATACATATATATATATTTATAAGTATATATATATATATATATATATATATATATATATATATATTTATAAGTATATATATATATATATATATATATATATATATATATATATATATATATATATAATATATAATCAAATGCAGCCGTTTCTAGTTCACTGTAGGACAAAGGCCTAAAAAATGTCCGTATTCATGTCTGGGGCTTGGACTGTTTTCATTACCACGCTGGCTAACTGCGGGTTGCGGATGATGGGAGACTTTTGTGTGCTCGCTCACAGCAAACCAACCTAGTATGGGTACCCCTGAATAGTAAAGCTCTGCCGATCATGGTGATACACAAACCCTTTCAGTACAAGGGTTCTGGAGCTTCAAGTCCCGGTCATGACCTGATGTAACTTACTGGCCATACAACTTTATCTTTCCTGTGGATTAGGGATGTATTTTTTTGAGGGGGGGGGGGGAAGACCCATAGGTCCAATTAATGACTGAATTCCTAGCCACTGTGTACTGTAGTTCTCTTGTAACATGTCCCTTCTACCGCCCCTAATTTGCCTTTAAACCAAGTTGGATCTTTGCCAAGTATTCCAGATGTAATCATTGCAAGATGTTTAAGGTTTAAAGGTCCCTCATGAATGGCAGAGGCAAGGGACAGTGACAATGCTCCAGCAAGACAATGCATTAGAGACTAACCATATATACATATGATCAGCTCCCAAGCACCATCTCCACCCAAGCTAGGGTCAGGGAGGGCCAGGCAATGGCTTCTGATGACTCAGCAGGCAGACCTATATGCTCCACCAAACCCCCCATCCTTTAGTTCAAAAAGATAGTGAGTTTGCAGACACTACAACAAACTATTGAGCTTGAGCGGGACTCAAACCTCAGGCAGGAGCTATCCAATTGGCTACCACAACCCGATTCAATAGGCTTAGCCAATAAAGGAAGTAGAGATCCTATTCCTTTGTACCCAGAGTCCTATTATGTTGTCCTTAAAAGTTTTCGAGGTTAGTGCAGCACAATAAAAGTCAGAAATATATATATTTCCGATTCAGAACTTGAAAAGATTTCTGTGGAAATCATTTCTAAAAGTATCAGGAAGTCGACAAGTTAGGCTTTCGAGATGTGGCTTTTTCAAAGATCTTGTGATTTTTTTTTCATCTCTCCCTTTAGGTATTCATTCTCACAAACATCTGATTCTGGGCTTGAAGATCGTTTGATTACCTAAGCTTAAGGGCATCCATTAAGTTTACATTGATTTTGATTTAATATGCAGATTTTGAGGCATCTCTTCAGTGTCCTCGATGCTAAAAATTACGTGTTGTATTTCTTTATTGCTTAAAGTTTGTCTTAAGAAATTGTCCGCTTTTACCTCTGAATTTCATCTTATTTCATCCCATCGTAATTTTATCTTTCCGTTTCTTGAACCAGTCTCAAAAATACCTTTTTATATAAATCAATATTCTAATGGTATTATTTTCCTTCATGTCCTTCGAAACTATATTTTAATTCGATTTCGAAGTATCTTTAATACGCCGACTAGCTATTCCTACTTAATCTTCTCATTTTAACGTTCATCATATTCTATCACCCTGTTGTTCTGCATTTTCAAGCCTTTCACACATTTTTCTTATATAATTCATCTCCTCTCTCAATCTTTCTGATTTATCTTACGGTTATTATGCTCCTATGATATATTTTTTTCGTTAATGACTTGCATTGGCAATAGGGGACGTCAAACACACACAAACTTATATATATATATATATATATATATATATATATATATATATATATATATATATATATATATATTCATCAGCAATACCGGAATTACTTTAAAGAACCTGTGTATTTTGTAAGCATTCAACCACACCAGTTAACAAATGTCAAGTGTCAAAGGCTATAGATGAAAAGTAAAACTAAAGCACGCACACACACACACACACACATATATATATATATATATATATATATATATATATATATATGTATTTATATGTGTGTATGTATGCATGTATGCGTAAACCTACACACACACACATATATATATGTATATATATATATATATATATATATACTGAATATATATTCATAGCTGGTGTATGAATGAACGTATTAAGAAGATTAGATATACAAATATTTTATGTTTGTCCAATGAGAGAACTACAGCTAAAAGTACATCCAATTAGAATAGATCAATTATGATGATTTGCAATACTTAAAAAACACTGAAAAAGTCTAATCCAATTATGAAGTTAGTTTTTCTTTTTGGGCGAATCTTAAGGCAATAGTAAGGGTACTTATGGTAAGCCTGTGTGCGCCCCCCCCGGGTAAGATAGGCTTAAGAAACAAAATGGTCGGCAAATGGGGTTTAACCTGGAAACGTCAGAAAATAGAAAGGATAGAGATAGACACGTAGTGAGTGGTTGATCGGTCTATTTTGAAGTAAAAGCTGGCTTGCATGTACACACACACACACACACATATATATATATATATATATTTATATATATATATATATATACTGTATATATATACACACACACATATATATATATATATATATATATATATATATATATATATATATATATATATACTGTATATATACACACACATATATATATATATATATATATATATATATACTGTATATATATATACATACTTACATATACACTGTATATATATATATATATATTATATATATATATATATATATGTGTGTGTGTGTGTGCGTGTGTGTGTGTGAGTGTGCGTGTGTGTGTGCGTGTGTGTAGGTATTTTATGAGTATATATGATTATATATACACATATATACATGTATAAAGGTGTTTATGTATACTTACACGTGTGTAATATGTATTTAAGTATTTAAACATATGCACATTATATACCGTATATATACATATATATATACATATATTTATATATATATGTATATATATATATATATATATATATATATATATATATATATATATATATATATATATATATATATATGGTGTTATAAAAACGACTTATTAATTCATTGTGAACCGTTTTCACACAAGCAATGTTCAACATTGCAGACAAAGGGAGCGAGAAAGAAATGATTATTTTCCACAAATGTCCTTCGTAAAGAAAATTCCTGTCTTTGCCATTTTTATTTTGGGATCCGACGTTTGCTCTTCGACTTTGGTCCCCCTGTAAGACCTTATGGCTGTTGATTGGAGAAAATCAATAGGAATCATTCTATTAGTACAGCAAGCCGCGGGAACACATGACCAAAATTTATCTTATGGTTCGCTTGAAGATGTAATAAACGGGGTGGCTTTGTCTGGGTTGTTCTTTGTCATACATTTGTTCCTTTATTTTGCAAGCATTTATATATATATATATATATATATATATATATATATGTGTGTGTGTGTGTATGTATACACATATACGAACGCAAGCACGCACATGCGTATACATTTGGAAATGTGTACGTCGATCCACCGCCAATCTACCGTCTTCTCTTCCTTCCCATTCTTCTTATGCAATCTCGAGGGACCCATTTTGTTATTCTTAATTTTCTATATTATCTGCTTATATTATATGACCTGCCCATGTCTATTTATTTTTCTTACATGTTGGTAGAATATAATTTACTCTAGTTTGCTCTCGTATCCATGTTTCTTTTTTTCTGTCCCTTAGTGTTATTCCCATCATTATTCTTTCCATGGTTCTTTGAGTTGTAACTAGCTTATGTTCTGAGGCTTTAGTAAGGCTCAAAATTTCTGATACATACGTTAATACTGGTAGAACCATCTGATGAAGTATTTTTCTTAATAAAGTAGCATTATACTTTTCGTAATCTCAGTTTGTTTATCAAAAACCTCTCCATCCTATGCTTATCCTTCTTTAAATATCGGTCTCATGTTCTGGGGAAAACGTACTATTTATACTGTATATACATACATATATATATATATATATATATATATATATATATATATATATATATATATATATATATATATATATATATGTATCATCATCATCATCCTCATTATCATCAGGCGTTACTAGTCCACTGCAAAACAAAGGCCTTTCGTGTCTTTCCACTTGCGTCTGTTTATGGTCTTTCTGTGCCAGTCCACTCCCCCAAATTTTCTTTCTTCGCCAATCCATCGTCTTCTTTTCCTTCCCTTGCTTTTTTTTTTTTTACAATCTCTCGGGACCCATTCTGTTATTCTTAATGTCCATTTATTGTCTGCCATTCTCATTATATGTTCTGCGCATGTCCATTTCTTTTTCTTTCTTGTTGTTAGAATATCTTCTACTTTAGTTTGCTCTCGTATCCATGTTGCTCTTTTCCTGTCTCCTAGTGTTATTCCCATCATTATTCTTTCCATACTTCTTTGAGTTGTAAAAGCTTTTGTTCTAAGGGTTTAGCAAAGCTCTAAGTTTTGGATGCATAAGTTAATACTTTGGTTTTTAGAGAATTTGGCATTTTATTTTTCATAATCTCAATTGGTTTATTAAATGCTCTCCATCCCATGCTTATCCTTCTTTTAATTTCGTTCTCGTGTCCTGGGCAAACACCTACTGTCTCTTCTAAGTACGCATATTCATTAACAATATCTAGAGGCTCGTTCATAACTCTTATTTGTTGTCTCTCTGCATTTCCATTGAACATTTTCTTATTTACTTATATTCATTTCCAGTCCTACATTTCTGCTTTCTTTATTCAAATCTTCTCTCATCTTTTGTTATACCTCCCATGATTCACTAAACATAACTATGCCATCTGCAAATCGTAAGTTGTTGAGTTATTCCACATTAATATTAACCAATCTAAATTCTTAAAAACCTCTTCTACGCATGATGTGAATAATTTAGGAGGGATAATGTCTCCCTGCCTAACCCCTTTCCATATATGAATTTTCTTTGTGTAGTTTTAGGATTGTTGTACTTCCTGTATAGATATCTTCAAGTGTTCTAATATAAGATTCTTCTATTCCTTGGTTTTGAAGGAATTTCATTACTGCTGGTGTTTTAATAGAAGCAAAAGCTTTCTCAGTCTATAAATGCCATACATAGTAGTTTGTCATAATCTGTTGATTTTTCCATTAGTTCGTTAATTAAATGAATATAGGTCAGTTATTGTATACCCGCTTCTAAAGGCAGCCAGCTTTCTTGGTTGACTAAAGTCTAGTTGTCTTTCTTTTCGGCCTAATATGATCTTTGTAAAGATTTTATATATTACAGAGAGGGTATTGGGCGGTAAAATTCCAGGCCTTTTGTGTCTCCCTTTTTATGAATTAGTATAATGATAAAGTTTTTCCAAGCTTTAGGTATAGAGCATTCTTGCAGGCATTTGGTGTCGAGTTCAGCCAGTTTCACTGCTATGAAATCTCCTCCATCTATTATTAAATCAAATGTGAGGCTATCTCCTGGCGCTTTGCCTCTTTTCATGCTTTTTAATGCTTTCTTTGCTTCTCCCAGTGTTACGTTTGGTACCGTCTCAGGTGTTTCATTATTTCTATCGAAGTTATTTTTATATCACTATTGTATAGCATTGTATAGAAATCATCTGCAATTTTCATCACTCCATCTCTTTTGTGGATATTTTCTTCTCATCTTTTAAGAATAACATCTGTTGGCGCCCTGTTCCAAGTCTTCTTTTCATCAATTTAATGCTTCTACCTATCTTTTGTGGTTCCTCAATTTTGGTCTGAGTGTATTTACGAATATCTTGGGTTCTAGTTTGTTTATTGATTTGGATAGTTATGCTAATTCTATTTCATAACTTTGATTTTACCTTCATTTCCAATTTTATTCTTTATTAAATTTTTGGTCTTTTTTGATACTTTTTCTTGAACTTGTTTATATATATATATATATATATATAAATATATATATATATATATATATATATATATATATATATATATATATTTATACATACATATATATATATATATATATATATATATATACACACATATATATATATACATATATATATATATATATGTATATATATATATATATATATATATATATATATATATATATATATATATATATATATATATTTGTGTGTGTGTATTTCATATGTATATATACATGTATATGTATACAGTATATATGTGTATGTATATAAATACTGATTTTGGAGAAAAGTAAGATAAAGCATCCTTGGTTTTGGTTATCTATCCTTCAGCTTTGCAATTTGCATTAGTATGGAATGATATTTTTTGGATTAAATTTTGCTAGAAAAACTGCTAACATGTGCTGCTTAATAGCGTTCAATGTATACTTCATGATACCTGAGAAATTTGAATAAATTTTTAAAGTATTATTAAGAGATGGATTTGATTTTAATTCGTTTAGACTTTAGAATATCACAGTTTTAGCCAAATCTAAAGCGCTTCACTTCGTGCTCAAGTAAATGAAACGTGGATACATAACCCGTGGACTTATTTTATGATACGTTTTCAGATGCTCTAGCGAAAGGAGATTAGAACTTGTCATTCTTTGTTCCTATTATTTGCATTTATCATATGTGGAGACTAGATAACGCCATTTTGAAAATTCATAAAACATATTTTAGCTGTAATGTAAAAACGTCGTTGTAAAATAGAAAAATCAAAAGGTTACTTTCAATTACTTTCATAATCATATTTTTAGATTGAACTGAATCTTACTGAAGAAATATATCAATGCTTTAATAAATGTAATTCTCATTCATATTATTCCAAGGCATCTTTTTATTTTGAATTTTAATTGATGTCAGTATTTTAAAAGACCGAAAATTACTCTATTAAATGATGATAATAATTCTTATAAGAAAACGACTAACCAAACATCGCTCTACTCACCGACTCCTTCCAAAACTAAAACCTTAAGCTAAAAACAGTTTCGATCGCCAGCCAGGCTGCTGACCTAACGAGCGACCCTTGTAATCCCGTTCTCGGGTGACACCTATCCTCATCCACGATATCCTTTTAGGGACGAGAAGGAAGATTGGGAAGTCTTCTGTAATAAATAAGAAGGGTCGGTTTCTTCACATCATGGATATTGTTGTCAAAATGTGTTGTATATGTTTAGGTTATTCTGTATTGAGTTTTTATAGGGGGTTTTGTCATTAATTATTGCGGAGGATCTGATGTCAAGGCGTGTTGTATATCTTTAGGTTATTCCGTATTGAGTTTTTATAGGGGGTTTTGTCATTAATTATTGCGGAGGATCTGATGTCAAGGCGTGTTGTATATCTTTAGGTTATTCCGTATTGAGTTTTTATAGGGGGTTTTGTCATTAATTATTGCGGAGGATCTGATGTCAAGGCGTGTTGTATATCTTTAGGTTATTCCGTATTGAGTTTTTATAGGGGGTTTTGTCATTAATTATTGCGGAGGATCTGATGTCAAGGCGTGTTGTATATCTTTAGGTTATTCCGTATTGAATTTTTATAGGGGGTTTTGTCATTAATTATTGCGGAGGATCTGATGTCAAGGCGTGTTGTATATCTTTAGGTTATTCCGTATTGAGTTTTTATAGGGGGTTTTGTCATTAATTATTGCGGAGGATCTGATGTCAAGGCGTGTTGTATATCTTTAGGTTATTCCGTATTGAGTTTTAATAGGGGGTTTTGTCATTAATCATTGCGGAGGATCTGATGTCAAGGCGTGTTGTATATCTAGGTTATTCCGTATTGAGTTTATATAGGGGGTTTTGTCATTAATCATTGCGGAGGATCTGATGTCAAGGCGTGTTGTATATCTTTAGGTTATTCCGTATTGAGTTTTTATAGGGGGTTTTGTCATTAATCATTGCGGAGGATCTGATGTCAAGGCGTGTTGTATATCTTTAGGTTATTCCGTATTGAGTTTTTATAGGGGGTTTTGTCATTAATCATTGCGGAGGATCTGATGTCAAGGCGTGTTGTATATCTTTAGGTTATTCCGTATTGAGTTTTTATAGGGGGTTTTGTCATTAATTATTGCGGAGGATCTGATGTCAAGGCGTGTTGTATATCTTTAGGTTATTCCGTATTGAGTTTTTATAGGGGGTTTTGTCATTAATTATTGCGGAGGATCTGATGTCAAGGCGTGTTGTATATCTTTAGGTTATTCCGTTTTGAGTTTTTATAGGGGGTTTTGTCATTAATTATTGCGGAGGATCTGATGTCAAGGCGTGTTGTATATCTTTAGGTTATTCCGTTTTGAGTTTTTATAGGGGGTTTTGTCATTAATTATTGCGGAGGATCTGATGTCAAGGCGTGTTGTATATCTTTAGGTTATTCCGTTTTGAGTTTTTATAGGGGGTTTTGTCATTAATTATTGCGGAGGATCTGATGTCAAGGCGTGTTGTATATCTTTAGGTTATTCCGTATTGAGTTTTTATAGGGGGTTTTGTCATTAATTATTGCGGAGGATCTGATGTCAAGGCGTGTTGTATATCTTTAGGTTATTCCGTATTGAGTTTTTAAAGGGGGTTTTGTCATTAATTATTGCGGAGGATCTGATGTCAAGGCGTGTTGTATATCTTTAGGTTATTCCGTATTGAGTTTTTATAGGGGGTTTTGTCATTAATTATTGCGGAGGATCTGATGTCAAGGCGTGTTGTATATCTTTAGGTTATTCCGTATTGAGTTTTTATAGGGGGTTTTGTCATTAATTATTGCGGAGGATCTGATGTCAAGGCGTGTTGTATATCTTTAGGTTATTCCGTATTGAGTTTTTATAGGGGGTTTTGTCATTAATTATTGCGGAGGATCTGATGTCAAGGCGTGTTGTATATCTTTAGGTTATTCCGTATTGAGTTTTTATAGGGGGTTTTGTCATTAATTATTGCGGAGGATCTGATGTCAAGGCGTGTTGTATATCTTTAGGTTATTCCGTATTGAGTTTTTATAGGGGGTTTTGTCATTAATTATTGCGGAGGATCTGATGTCAAGGCGTGTTGTATATCTTTAGGTTATTCCGTATTGAGTTTTTATAGGGGGTTTTGTCATTAATTATTGCGGAGGATCTGATGTCAAGGCGTGTTGTATATCTTTAGGTTATTCCGTATTGAGTTTTTATAGGGGGTTTTGTCATTAATTATTACGGAGGATCTGATGTCAAGGCGTGTTGTATATCTTTAGGTTATTCCGTATTGAGTTTTTATAGGGGGTTTTGTCATTAATTATTGCGGGGGATCTGATGTCAAGGCGTGTTGTATATCTTTAGGTTATTCCGTATTGAGTTTTTATAGGGGGTTTTGTCATTAATTATTGCGGGGGATCTGATGTCAAGGCGTGTTGTATATCTTTAGGTTATTCCGTATTGAGTTTTTATAGGGGGTTTTGTCATTAATTATTGCGGGGGATCTGATGTCAAGGCGTGTTGTATATCTTTAGGTTATTCCGTATTGAGTTTTTATAGGGGGTTTTGTCATTAATTATTGCGGGGGATCTGATGTCAAGGCGTGTTGTATATCTTTAGGTTATTCCGTATTGAGTTTTTATAGGGGGTTTTGTCATTAATTATTGCGGGGGATCTGATGTCAAGGCGTGTTGTATATCTTTAGGTTATTCCGTATTGAGTTTTTATAGGGGGTTTTGTCATTAATTGTTGCGGAGGATCTGATGTCAAGGCTTGTTGTATATCTTTAGGTTATTCCGTATTGAGTTTTTATAGGGGGTTTTGTCATTAATTGTTGCGGAGGATCTGATGTCAAGGCGTGTTGTATATCTTTAGGTTATTCCGTATTGAGTTTTTATAGGGGGTTTTGTCATTAATTGTTGCGGAGGATCTGATTTCAAGGCGTGTTGTATATCTTTAGGTTATTCCGTATTGAGTTTTTATAGGGGGTTTTGTCATTAATTGTTGCGGAGGATCTGATGTCAAGGCGTGTTTTATATCTTTAGGTTACTCCGTATTGAGTTTTTATAGGGGGTTTTGTCATTAATTATTGCGGAGGATCTGATGTCAAGGCGTGTTGTATATCTTTAGGTTATTCCGTATTGAGTTTTTATAGGGGGTTTTGTCATTAATTATTGCGGAGGATCTGATGTCAAGGCGTGTTGTATATCTTTAGGTTATTCCGTTTTGAGTTTTTATAGGGGGTTTTGTCATTAATTATTGCGGAGGATCTGATGTCAAGGCGTGTTGTATATCTTTAGGTTATTCCGTATTGAGTTTTAATAGGGGGTTTTGTCATTAATCATTGCGGAGGATCTGATGTCAAGGCGTGTTGTATATCTAGGTTATTCCGTATTGAGTTTATATAGGGGGTTTTGTCATTAATCATTGCGGAGGATCTGATGTCAAGGCGTGTTGTATATCTTTAGGTTATTCCGTATTGAGTTTTTATAGGGGGTTTTGTCATTAATCATTGCGGAGGATCTGATGTCAAGGCGTGTTGTATATCTTTAGGTTATTCCGTATTGAGTTTTTATAGGGGGTTTTGTCATTAATCATTGCGGAGGATCTGATGTCAAGGCGTGTTGTATATCTTTAGGTTATTCCGTATTGAGTTTTTATAGGGGGTTTTGTCATTAATTATTGCGGAGGATCTGATGTCAAGGCGTGTTGTATATCTTTAGGTTATTCCGTTTTGAGTTTTTATAGGGGGTTTTGTCATTAATTATTGCGGAGGATCTGATGTCAAGGCGTGTTGTATATCTTTAGGTTATTCCGTTTTGAGTTTTTATAGGGGGTTTTGTCATTAATTATTGCGGAGGATCTGATGTCAAGGCGTGTTGTATATCTTTAGGTTATTCCGTTTTGAGTTTTTATAGGGGGTTTTGTCATTAATTATTGCGGAGGATCTGATGTCAAGGCGTGTTGTATATCTTTAGGTTATTCCGTATTGAGTTTTTAAAGGGGGTTTTGTCATTAATTATTGCGGAGGATCTGATGTCAAGGCGTGTTGTATATCTTTAGGTTATTCCGTATTGAGTTTTTATAGGGGGTTTTGTCATTAATTATTGCGGAGGATCTGATGTCAAGGCGTGTTGTATATCTTTAGGTTATTCCGTATTGAGTTTTTATAGGGGGTTTTGTCATTAATTATTGCGGAGGATCTGATGTCAAGGCGTGTTGTATATCTTTAGGTTATTCCGTATTGAGTTTTTATAGGGGGTTTTGTCATTAATTATTGCGGAGGATCTGATGTCAAGGCGTGTTGTATATCTTTAGGTTATTCCGTATTGAGTTTTTATAGGGGGTTTTGTCATTAATTATTGCGGAGGATCTGATGTCAAGGCGTGTTGTATATCTTTAGGTTATTCCGTATTGAGTTTTTATAGGGGGTTTTGTCATTAATTATTGCGGAGGATCTGATGTCAAGGCGTGTTGTATATCTTTAGGTTATTCCGTATTGAGTTTTTATAGGGGGTTTTGTCATTAATTATTGCGGAGGATCTGATGTCAAGGCGTGTTGTATATCTTTAGGTTATTCCGTATTGAGTTTTTATAGGGGGTTTTGTCATTAATTATTACGGAGGATCTGATGTCAAGGCGTGTTGTATATCTTTAGGTTATTCCGTATTGAGTTTTTATAGGGGATTTGTCATTAATTATTGCGGAGGATCTGATGTCAAGGCGTGTTGTATATCTTTAGGTTATTCCGTATTGAGTTTTTATAGGGGGTTTTGTCATTAATTATTGCGGGGGATCTGATGTCAAGGCGTGTTGTATATCTTTAGGTTATTCCGTATTGAGTTTTTATAGGGGGTTTTGTCATTAATTATTGCGGGGGATCTGATGTCAAGGCGTGTTGTATATCTTTAGGTTATTCCGTATTGAGTTTTTATAGGGGGTTTTGTCATTAATTATTGCGGGGGATCTGATGTCAAGGCGTGTTGTATATCTTTAGGTTATTCCGTATTGAGTTTTTATAGGGGGTTTTGTCATTAATTATTGCGGGGGATCTGATGTCAAGGCGTGTTGTATATCTTTAGGTTATTCCGTATTGAGTTTTTATAGGGGGTTTTGTCATTAATTGTTGCGGAGGATCTGATGTCAAGGCTTGTTGTATATCTTTAGGTTATTCCGTATTGAGTTTTTATAGGGGGTTTTGTCATTAATTGTTGCGGAGGATCTGATGTCAAGGCGTGTTGTATATCTTTAGGTTATTCCGTATTGAGTTTTTATAGGGGGTTTTGTCATTAATTGTTGCGGAGGATCTGATGTCAAGGCGTGTTGTATATCTTTAGGTTATTCCGTATTGAGTTTTTATAGGGGGTTTTGTCATTAATTGTTGCGGAGGATCTGATGTCAAGGCGTGTTTTATATCTTTAGGTTACTCCGTATTGAGTTTTTATAGGGGGTTTTGTCATTAATTATTGCGGAGGATCTGATGTCAAGGCGTGTTGTATATCTTTAGGTTATTCCGTATTGAGTTTTTATAGGGGGTTTTGTCATTAATTATTGCGGAGGATCTGATGTCAAGGCGTGTTGTATATCTTTAGGTTATTCCGTATTGAGTTTTTATAGGGGGTTTTGTCATTAATTATTGCGGAGGATCTGATGTCAAGGCGTGTTGTATATCTTTAGGTTATTCCGTTTTGAGTTTTTATAGGGGGTTTTGTCATTAATTATTGCGGAGGATCTGATGTCAAGGCGTGTTGTATATCTTTAGGTTATTCCGTATTGAGTTTTTATAGGGGGTTTTGTCATTAATTATTGCGGAGGATCTGATGTCAAGGCGTGTTGTATATCTTTAGGTTATTCCGTATTGAGTTTTTATAGGGGGTTTTGTCATTAATTATTGCGGAGGATCTGATGTCAAGGCGTGTTGTATATCTTTAGGTTATTCCGTATTGAGTTTTTATAGGGGGTTTTGTCATTAATTATTGCGGAGGATCTGATGTCAAGGCGTGTTGTATATCTTTAGGTTATTCCGTATTGAGTTTTTATAGGGGGTTTTGTCATTAATTATTGCGGAGGATCTGATGTCAAGGCGTGTTGTATATCTTTAGGTTATTCCGTATTGAGTTTTTATAGGGGGTTTTGTCATTAATTATTGCGGAGGATCTGATGTCAAGGCGTGTTGTATATCTTTAGGTTATTCCGTATTGAGTTTTTATAGGGGGTTTTGTCATTAATTATTGCGGAGGATCTGATGTCAAGGCGTGTTGTATATCTTTAGGTTATTCCGTATTGAGTTTTTATAGGGGGTTTTGTCATTAATTATTGCGGAGGATCTGATGTCAAGGCGTGTTGTATATCTTTAGGTTATTCCGTATTGAGTTTTTATAGGGGGTTTTGTCATTAATTATTGCGGAGGATCTGATGTCAAGGCGTGTTGTATATCTTTAGGTTATTCCGTATTGAGTTTTTATAGGGGGTTTTGTCATTAATTATTGCGGAGGATCTGATGTCAAGGCGTGTTTTATATCTTTAGGTTATTCCGTATTGAGTTTTTATAGGGGGTTTTGTCATTAATTATTGCGGAGGATCTGATGTCAAGGCGTGTTGTATATCTTTAGGTTATTCCGTATTGAGTTTTTATAGGGGGTTTTGGCATTAATTATTGCGGAGGATCTGATGTCAAGGCGTGTTGTATATCTTTAGGTTATTCCGTATTGAGTTTTTATTGGGGATTTTGGCATTAATTATTGCGGAGGATCTGATGTCAAGGCGTGTTGTATATCTTTAGGTTATTCCGTATTGAGTTTTTATAGGGGGTTTTGTCATTAATTATGGTTGAGGATCAATTTTCATTATTTCTTAAAATTGTTTTGGTTCGTCAAATTCTGTAGAATGCAACAGAGGGAAAGACGCCGAGCGAAAAGGGTACTTACTTTACTTTAAGGGCAGCTTTCCTGGTCTTATCAGTTTATCGTATACAGTCTTACGTAATCTGTATAGGACACAGCATAATGAATGTTTTGTGTAATGGCTGTGGAGAGTACGATTGTTGGAATAGTTGAAGGTGTGTTTAAATTTCTTTGTTAGTTAGTTTTTTTTTTTACTGTAGCAGGAGTGTATCGCTTTGTGTGCTAGATTTATCTATTTTCTATCAGCTTCGAAAGTGTATGTATTTGTTTGTTTATTTATCAGCCGTGATTACAACTTCTGATATTGAATATCGATGGATTGTTCATTACCCTGATTATATAAGGACTTAAAACGAAATTATCTTAGAGCATTTTAATGTAACTGTTGACGTCCCGGCCCATCTTGAGTGATGACAACAAGAACAACAACAACGAATGGGCCAGAATTAGATTGTTTCTTTAAATACTTCCAAAAATCACTGGTTGCTACATCAAATTGACAGTAGTTACTGTCTGCCACGGAGTTGCGGCAGTGTACAGTTAGGTGTCCGTGTCCATAAACACACACAAACACACACGCTCACACACATATATATGTACAGTATACACACACACACACACACACACATATATATATATATATATATATATATATATATATATATATTATCTTTTTGGGTATTTGTATGTTAGGTTATAAGACGGTGTTGGATATTTAATGAGTATTAATTTAGTATTAAGAAATATAGTTTTAAGGAATAATGAGTGTTTTAAATGTCCCTTCTGTCTACGAGTAGGGTTGCTGGTGAAGTAAGGGATATTATATATACATACATACATACATACATACATACATACATACATACATATATATATATATATATATATATATATATACACTCGTATATGTATGTATTTAGGTAAATATATGTAATACATGAATTTAGCTAGATTGAAAATGGATAGATGTTTTGTAGCCAGTGGATAGAAAGTGAAAGGTCGTTGTATATATGCACGTTTCACATTAACTCCTACACATTTACAGTACCATGATAATACTAAGACCCCTGCTTAATTGACGTCATTGTTTTTTATATTCATATATTTGTTCAATGCTATTTATTAGTATTTACTTCAGAGCCCCCCCCCCTCTCTCTCTCTCTCTCTCTCTCTCTCTCTCTCTCTCTCTCTCTCTCTCTCTCTCTCTCTCTCTCTCTCTCCTCTCTCTCTCTCTCTCTGCTTAATCCCTCCTAATTGGATGCTGTATGATTGCAAATGAGCACACGCTATTACTAATGACCAGTTCTTGAGAACAAATCTGATTAATGTACTTGTTTTCTTTCTATTTCAGGTAACATATTAATCAGGAAAAAGAATAAAATCGAAGTGATAAAATATATTCAAAGGAAAATTTGTCATAATATCTCCTTTTAAGAAAATAAATAGAAAGTAATCTTATGTTTAGAATTAATATAATTTTGTTGTTTCGAAGGAGGTGATTTCGGTTAAGGAGATAAATTAAGGTATTCTAGAAAAATCTGATTCGCTTGACTTTGAGAAATTTTAAGTGTTCGGTTGATTGTATGTTAACTTTAACAAAATACAGCATGTCTGTATAAAAAAAAGATAATTTAATATTCTGGTTAAATCACTCCAAGACGAAAGAAGATGGTCGGACGAAAATCCTAAAAGATAAAGAAAAAAAAATTACTTTTCGATCGAGTATTGTCAAACCAAAATACGTCCAGCATTCCTCAGGCTACCACGGTGACCTGCGCATTCAAAAGAGCGACCGGGACTCCTGCAGGACAATGGAAGGCGGCCCGCCCATGTCTGTCTCGCCCACCCACGGTCGAATCCCGGGGGCGGCCAAAATGTGTGGGCGGGACGAGGGAGAGGGTCCGATTGACATGCGCCTGGCCAACATCAAAGCGGTTCGAACGGGAGATCACACGCGTATCATCATCAGAGGTAAGGTTCTCTTTTTTTATATGCATTAAACGTTTCATTATGTTCATAAGCTTTTCGTGGTATTCATCAACGTTTTCATTGTATTCATTAACATATTCCTTGTATTCATTAACATTTTCGTTGTATTCATTAACGTTTTCATTGTATTCATTGACATTTTCGTTGTATTCATTAACATTTGCATTTTTTGCACTAACATTTTCATTGTATTCATTCACATTTTCGTTGTACTCATTAACATTTTCATTGTATTCATTAACATTTTCAATCTAATCATTAACATTTTCATTGTATTCAGTTACATTGTCATTATATGTATGAAACACTTCATTATAATCATTAACCGTGTTAGTATAGCGAGCATTTTATTATCTTCATTTACTGTCTTGTGGTATCATTTAGCCTGTTCATTATATTGATTAACCTCTTCATTATGATAATTAACTGTTCGATTCATTTATTCATATATTTGTCTGTCTGTCTGTTATTGACTTCAGATGCTGCGACTAAAGGTTTAAGGTACATTAGATTCATCAGTGGGAGTCTTTGTAAATGTTACCTTTCATGCTGTTCATATTTGCTTTCAGTTTTTAATTTTCTTGAGGCGCTTACGTTTTTTTCTTTTCGCAAATGGAAAAAAAAAAAAAACACTGCTTGGTCTTGATAGCTTTTTAATTATGTATTGCTGATGATTTCATAAAACTGGAAACTGGAACTTTTTTTCAGAGCATCTTATAAGGTTTCGTAATCTTGATATATTCGAAGCCAATGCTGTGAATATTTATTCATCACTGTGATTATATTAGTTCCTTCTAATATGAAACGGTTCATTTTGAGGCATATCAAGTTTTCGTATCAGTTTTCGTGTTATTTTTTATTTGTAATTAAGACTGCGCCATTCTTATTACAAGAGCAGCACCGAATATGTACCTGTTCTCATTTGATGCTATTCAATTCGCCTACTTTTCGAATACGAGTAAATAACACGAGGTAACACATACATGTAAACTCGTTTGCGCGCGCGCGTGCACACACACACACACACACATATATATATATATATATATATATATATATATATATATATATATATATATATAAACAGTAATGCGTATATAGAAATCCACTTTTGATGGCATTTGTGGACTATGAAAATGCCTTTGATAATGTGCACCGGCCAATTTTGTGGAAAATCTTGCATTATCGTGGAATTCCTCTTAAATATGTAAATTTGATCAAGACTGTTTATGAGCATAGCAAGTGCAAAGTTAATGTTAGTGAAGTGGAGTCCTATCAAATGAATTTCTAGTGAACAGTGGAGTACTCCAAGGGAATGTGTTGTCACTTATGTTGTTTACCCTTCTCATGGATTTTGTAATGTGTAGAACAGTCAGAGATGGTGGAGAAGGATTGGACTAGATTGGTAATAGGAAATTTTCTGACCTAGAGTATGCTGACGACATTGTAATTATTAGCAGAACACCACAGGATTTGCATTGCTTGCTTACCAGAATGATGAATGAAATATCACATGAAGTTGGACTCAAGATAAATAGAAGAAAGACAGAGATGATGAAAAAGGAGTATGTAATGG
>NC_090742.1:24557555-24580055 GCF_036898095.1 Palaemon carinicauda
TGGTTTTAAATAAGGGGGAAATCAAACAGTATTTAAATGCTGACATATTTGAGGGAAATTAAACGGTATTTAATATGCCAAAAAAAACATGAGTGTTAAATAAGGGGAAATCAAACGGTATTTAAAATGCTGAAAAACTTAAGGACCAGAGATAATTAAAATTCTAGCGAAACACAGGAATGAATTTGCAAACTAGCAAAACAGGAATGTCCCCAAATTAAGCGAGACATGAAACAGTCTGAAAATATGAAAGGCGAAAAAGTCGAAAATAAGAAGAAAGTTTGGAAGAAACGTAGTTATTCAGGTTAAGGCGGTTTCTAGCAGCAATTGGAGCTGGGGTGAAAGGTCAGGGTTCATCAAGGCAATAATCAAACTGAATGATAATTTAGTTGTTTTTGGATGTTTGCTCGCAGCTGTCTACACGCCCTCTCTCTTCTTGCGTCTTCCAGTCTGGGCTTTTGGGTGCTGGATGGTAAGCGGATTTGACAAGAGGGAGTGGGGAGGGGGGTGGGGGGAGATTATGGCAGTATGGGAGAGGAGAAGGAAGTAATGCTCTGAGAATATAGATGGAATGAGAATAAAGTGGAGGTAGGAAAAGTGGAAGTTTAGGAGAAGGAAATTTTGAGGAGGCAAAGAAGAGGAGGAAGGAGGAAAGACCGAAGATTAAAGAGTATATTTAGAAGAGTAATTGATGATGGAAAGTTGCTTTTGAGGGAAGGAAAATATCAGGGTAGGATAGAGGGGGAACATATTGATTTGACATGGAAGGTTGTGAATAAAGATGAAAGAAGATACAAGTGAAATTGAGAACCTATGAAATTGGAGAGGAAATGGGGCTTTGGAAAAGATGGGACAAATGAAGGAAAGGAGGGAGATTTCCCTATCGAGCAGGACAATGCCCCAGAGACTGACCAAATATACAAATGATTAGCGTCCAAGCCCCCTCTCCACCCAAGCTAGGACCAAAGAGGGCCAGGAAATGATTGCTGATGACTCAGCAGACAGACCTATAGGCTCCCCTTAGCTCACAAGGATGGTGAGGTTGCAGCGACCAAAGGAACTGAGTTTGAGCGGAACTCAAACCCCAGTCTGGCGTTCACCAGTCAGGGGCGTTACCACATCCGTCCACCCCAACCCTGGAAAATAGAAAAAAAAAATAGCAGATGAAACGGTGAACTGAAAAGTGAAGAAAAAAGGGTGTGGATGAAGAGGAAACTGGAATGAGAATTTGGATGAGAAGGAGAATGAAAAAAAAAGGAATTAGGAGGAAAAGGTGAATTGAAAAGAAAGGAAAGGAGTTGGATGAAAAGAAGAGTTGAAAAAGACGACGGGAAATTTGGGAAAGGAAAATATAATAAAAGAATTTTTGATGAGAAGTGCAAAATGATGGAATGGGTCACGGAGAGGAAAAAAAATCGGATGAAAAGGAGAATTGGAAAAAAGGGAAGGAAATTAGAGGAAAGGAGAATGTAAAAGAAAAAAAAGGAATTATGATAAAAAAGAGAATTGGAAAGAAAAGGATGAAATTAAGATTGAGAAACGGAAATAAAAGGAAAGGGATTTTGATAAAAACGAGAATTGAAAAAAAAGAAAGAAATTAAGATTGAGAAATGGAAATGAAAGGAAAAAAAGGAAAGGTATTTTGATGAAAAGGACAACGGCAATGAAATGGTAGGATTTTGGACGGAAAAAAAGAAAAGAGAAGAAAGAAAAATGTGATAATGTGAATGAAAAAATGTAAAGGTGAAGAAGTTTGGAATAGAGACGGAAAGAAAATTAAGAAGATGAAAAAGATTGAAAAAGTGATAAATATCTAGAGAACGTCAAAAGATGGTCTAGATTGAAAATAAAGGCAGAGGCACAAGAAAGAGAGAAGGAAAATCAGCGGATTGCAGCAATGGAAGGCTGAGGGGACAAGAAGTATTTTGATTAAGACGAGAGAGAGAGAGAGAGAGAGAGAGAGAGAGAGAGAGAGAGAGAGAGAGAGAGAGAGAGAGAGAGAGAGAGAGAGAGAGAGGGGGGGGGGGATTGCATTGACCCGCAAATCAGTCAAATATATTGGTCTAAAGGCTATGTGACAGTTAAAACAAAACTCGTCCTCTCTATATTGCATGTATATTTTTTTCTGAATGGAAGTGGAATTACAAAATACGCCAATATAAAAAAATGGACTTTTTTCCATAAAAGTTTCCACAGATAATTAGTTTCCATGTTTGGGAACAGAACAAATAAAGTTATAACACTGTTTTTGTTTTGTTTTTATTTTAGGATGTTTCAACCGTTTCAGGTTCGGGTTTCCAACTATTCCTACTTTTTTAAACCTGTACCACCCTCTTACATAATAATGTAATAAAAGGCCATCGTTTGTATTTAATAATTGAATGAAGGTCTTTACATCGTTAATCATTGACTTAAATTCCTTGTTACGTCTCTTATTAACTGATTAGATGTCCCTTTTAAAACTTTATTAATTGAATGTAAGACCCTTGATACCTCTTTTAATTGGATAGAAAGTAGTCTTGTCAGGCTATTGATTAAGAAGAAGATTTTTTTTTTTTTACCACTAGTAATTTTATATAAGGTGCCCTTGTCCCTAGTTATTGAATAAATATGCTTATGGCTCTATTAATTGAATAAAAGTAATTTATACAGTTGTGTTAAATGAATGGAAGGTCCCTCGGTTAAATGAATGGAAAGTCCCTTTGTTAAATGAATGGAAGGTCCCTAAGTTAAATGAATGGAAGGTCCCTCTGTTAAATGAATGGAAGTTCCTTCTGCTAAATAAATGGAAGGTCCCTAAGTTAAATGAATGGAAGGTCCCTCTGCTAAATGAATGGAAGGTCCCTCTGTTAAATGAAGGAATGGTCCCTCTGTTAAATAATGGAAGGTCCCTCTGCTAAATGAATGGAAGGTCCCTCTGTTAAATGAATGGAAGGTCCCTCTGTTAAATGAATGAAAAGTCCCTATGTTTAACTGCATATGTGGCTCTATTACGTCCCCAATAATTGAATGAAAGATCAATTTATGTCTATTAACTGAATAGAAGGCTGTTTTGTCCTCTTTTAGTTACGAGAAACTTTCCCTTAGGCCTCTATCAGTTGAATGTGTGACTTTGTTACACCTCTATTTAGTACATAGGGCGCCACCATAGCTTTCTGAGTGAGAATCCCTTAACTTGATGTAAGGGTTTGCGTATCGCCATGATCAGCAAAGCTGTAATAGTCAGGGCCACCCATACTAAGCTGTTTTTTTTTGTGAGCGATCAGACTAAAGTTTCCCACCATCACCAATCCGCAAGGACTAGCATGGTGGATGAAATAGTCAAACACCGAACGTGAATAAGGACATATCTGAGGCCTTTGTTCTGGAGTGGGCTAGAAACAGCAGCATTTATTGTTGTTGCTTTAGCTCTTTGAATTGAATGGAAGGTTTCCTTATGCATCTGTTAATTGAATGGAAGGAGGATTTCATACAATTCTATTCATTGAATGAGAGGTTCTCTTATGTCTTTTCACACTATTAATTGGATTGAAGGTCTCGTTTGCCCCTGTTAATTGATTGAGAGGCTTTCTGACCCTTTTACTAGAAGGCCGTCTATGATCTGCATAGTTTGTACTGAAGTACTGAAGACTATGAAGGTTCCCTTCCATAAGACGACTGAACTCAATCAGGTAATCTTTAAAGGATCTTTTAACGAATTTATATTGATATTAATATTAATATCCATCCCCCAGTCAGCTTTGTAGCATTTTACAAGCCACCCGTTCCTTCTCTTCTGTATCTAAGCTTCGGAATTTTGTTCCTGCTTCTGTTTTCATGGTTGATATAACCTTTCTTTAAGGGTCATGTCTATCGATATCTTTCACATTTGGTAAAGTTCCATACTTCTTCCTTCATTTTTCCTTTTTTTTTTCTTTTCTAAGCAATTGTAGAAAATAGTATTGTTTATTTTTAATGATAATAAATAAACTTTGAATGCATTGCCGCTTTCTTTAGAAATGTTATAAGCTTATTTTGTCACAAATCTTATCCCTATCAAATTAATATTCATTTGATTTAAGTTAATTTCATGAACACTATGTTATCATTTGGTTTCGTTCAACGTTGAGGGAGAAAATATACGAAGAATGACAAATTTTGAAATTTTCACAATATGTGCAATTTTAACTCCTCTTTGGACATAGCGTGTAACTAGAGGTGCACTCTATAAAGAGCATACCTCCGCCACGGCAGCTTATTTCTCGAGGTTATGGTTAATTCGGTCAACCTTGCTCGACCTTGACCTAGGACTTTAAAAATTTCTTCTATGTCTCAACATATCAATTAATCTCTGAAAGTTTCACGACTCTGTGGTGTGGCCAGGAAGTTATTCACACATAAATAAACAGACAAACGGACAAACATTGAGTGAAAGCATATCCTCCTCTCCAACTTCGTTGTTGGAGATAATTAATTGAGTTTATTTCTGGGTAAGACCGAATGCAACATGTGTTTTTCCCTTTGATAGACAACGAGGAAATATATAACAACAATAAATACTGCCGTTTCTAGTCCACTGCAAATCAATTAAACAAGCCAATTAATTTCTGGGTTTTGGCCAGTTTTCATCACCACGCTGGCCAGTGCTCACAGCAAACCCACCTAGTATGGGTGGCCCTGACTAGTTTAGCTTAGCTGATTGTGGCGATACGCAAACCCTTTTACCTCGTCAAGGTATCCCGACTCAGGAAATATAATAATAATTAAATATTCAAAACTCGCTCACAAAAAATACGCTGTTTTTAAATACGCAGTCTTTAAATACGCTATCATGGCTTACAAATAAAGCAATACGCAACTCCTCTCCGTAATAAAACACGAGAACAGGTGAACGTGCCCCTATGTAAATAACCTTACATTTACAAGGCTTTTATGTCGGGCCTGAAATATGTTTGAATGAGAATTTCTTTCTATTTATTCTAAAGAGGATCCTAAAGATGAAACTGTAGGATGACTAAAGTGCTTAAATGTGACCTCTATGGGCTCTAGTGAGAGTTTAACCCCCAGATGACTGTAAGTCCCATTGAAAACAATGAATTTTTAATCGATAGCGCTTTTATGTGCTAGAGCATTTCATCTCCTTTTTAAAGATATTTCTATCTCCTTCACTTACACACACACACACACACACACACACACACACACACACACACACACACACACCGTCCTTAAAGGTATTCTCTTCATCTCATCACTCCGAGAGGGAAAAGATTCTCAAAACATACACAGTGAAATGACTTTCTGTTTTCAGAACAATCTCAAATTCCAAGTTTCCAATCATTCTAGCTCCTACGTATATGCCTGACTGCTTGCAGATGACTCCACAAATACACAAAAGTAAATTGCATGAAGACATTCTCTCTCTCTCTCTCTCTCTCTCTCTCTCTCTCTCTCTCTCTCTCTCTCTTTATTTATTTCAGTATTACTCGTTCTGTTCTTCGTCAGCGTTTGCTTTTATCAGCCTTTCTAATCTCTTCTGTTTTACATAGGTCTTTAGTAGTTGTAAACTCGATCGTGTTCAGTCGTTTGAGCGAGGTCAAGTTAAGCGAAGTCATTATGAGCATATAATGAATTATAACATTTTAAGCTAGACCTATTAAGCGATGTTAGTTTTAGCGAACCTCTAAAAAAAAAAAATTAGACAATTTTAGCGAAGTGATAGAAATTAGAATATACTAGAAAGTTGATAGAAATAAGTATACCAAATACTACCATTGTTTTTTAAAAGAAGAATTACACCTTTACAATGGGTTAAGATATAAACAAAATTCTAAAAATAAAATAAAATATTAAAAAAGTGACATTGTAGTCAAGGTATCTAGACCAAAGAAAAAAAAATTAAAATACTTGAAATAATTTTAATTTTTAGAAAGAAAACCCATCCAAAATGTAATATTTTAGGCGAAATGTCTCAGATAATATGTAATTTCTAAATCTTTTCTAATTCTAATTATTCTTTTAATTCTTCTTTTCAAGTTCACGTATTTTTGTGTGTGCGTTAGTGTTGTTTCAAACAATTTTCCCTAAATAATTCTTTTGTAGACCAGAAATAACATCTTGGACTATAAGTCTTGGTGAATCATATGTTGTTTCAGCAGCCTTAGGGACCTTTTCTTTAACTCTTTCTTTGCCAACTGGAATGTAGCAAGTTGGGGAACTTGTGAGTGTTCTGTCTTAGTGCAATTTCTATCCTTTTCGTATTGCAATATGTTGCTCAACTGTTTATAATATCCTTTCACTCCACAAGCTATGTAACTGTCGTTTTTTGTAGCTATAGCCATGCAAATAGCTAACTAAGAATGCTTTTAATAAATTTGAATAAGTAATTAGAAAATCATGGTGGCCAATTATGATAATGAAATACTACCGATAGAGAGTTATGAGGTCCTTTGACTGGCCAGACAGTACTACATTGGATCCTTCTCTCTGGTTACGGTTCATTTTCCCTTTGCCTACACACACCGAATAGTCTGGCCTATTTTTTTTTTACATATTCTCCTCTGTCGTCATACACCTGACAACACAGGTTACCAAACAATTCTTCTTCACCCAAAGGGTTAACTACTGCACTGTAACTGTTCAGTGGCCACTTTCCTCTTGGTAAGGGTAGAAGATACTCTCTAGCTGTGGTAAGCAGCTCTTCTAGAAGGACACTCCAAAATCAAACCTTTGTTTTCTAGTCTTGGATAGTGCCCTAGCCTTTGTACCAGTCTTCCACTATCTTTCGTTAGAATTCTCTTGCTTGAGGGTACACTCTGGCACACTATTCTACCTTATTTCTCTTCTTGTTTTGTTAAAGTTTTTATAGTTTATTTAGGAGATATTTATTTTAATGTTACTGTCACTGTTCTTAAAATGTTTAATTTTTCATTATTTTCTTTAGTCAATGGGCCATTTTGCCTGTTGGAGCCCCTGGGCTTATAGCATCCGGCTTTTTCAACTAGGGTTGTAGCTTAGCAAGTAATAATAATAATAATAATAACAATAATAATAACCATTCATGGTAATCGTTAAAATTATCATTCTCTCTTAATGTTTCGTTCTAAATGACTTCGTTAAAAATGACTTCTTTTCAAATGACGTTTCTGAAGATTAACTTCGTTTAAAATGAATTGAACCAATTATGCCAATTAATCCTATACTTTCTTTTCCTTTAAACTTTGGAAGTGCAAGTTATCTAGTGCTTCCATGATCCCAAGAACCATCTCAGAAGATGAAGAAAGTTTCATAAAAATTTCCAATTTCCATAAGACTTTGTAAAAGTCACCTCATTAAAAAGACTATCATTCTAATATCTTCATATTAGAATTCCTTCGCATTTAGAAAAAAAATTTTAATTAAAAAAAAAAATATTTTTTATCTACAAGTTCTTTTAAATATTCCTATCTCAGAAAACCTTATTTCAGACATCCTTATCAATCAACGGTTCGCTTTTCAAACAAAATCCTTCTAATTAAAGGTATCTTCTCATTTAAAAAAAAAAACACTCATATTAAAAATAACCTCATATTAAAAAGCCTTCTCAGTAAAGATAACCTCCTATTTAAAGAAAAACCCTTCCATTCAACATGAAGATTCTTTTAAGAAAAACTATTTCATTAAAGAAAAAACTGCATGACAAAAAGGTAGATTTGTCGTTGCCTAAGACATCACCCATTGAGCTTCTTGGTATTGTTCTTCTGGATGCGACCCCGATCCGGTGTACTTTTTTTTTTTTTTTTCATTTCATTTCATTTCATAACGGAGATGTGAACCTTTACGGGGTTCACGCATTCTCAGTTCGGACGCATAGCCATGTTTTTCTAATTTGGCAAAACTGCACAGTCTTTTATGTATATCATCATTATCATCAGCCAAAGAGGCCTCAGACATGTCCTTCAACTTGCGTATGTTTATGGTCTTTCTTTGCAGGTCTATACTCGCAAATTTTCTTTGTCTCGGTAATCCATCGTCTTCTCTTCCTTTCCCGACTTCTTTTGCAATCTCTAGGGACCCCTTCTATTGTTCTTAATGTCCATCTATTGTCTTTCATTCTCATTACATGTCCTGTCCATGTCCATTTCTTTTTCTTGCATATAATTACAGTATCCTCTAGTTTGTTGTGTATGTGTGTATATATATATATATATATATATATATATATATATATATATATATATGAAAATATATACACATATATGTATATATAAATATATATATATATATATATATATATATATATATATATATATATACATATATTTATACATATACACACATATATATATATATATATGAATATATATAAATATATATACAGATATATGTATATATGTGTATATATATGAATATATATAAATATATATACAGATATATGTATATATATGTGTGTGTATATATATATGTATTTATATATATACACACACACACACACACACACACACATATATATATATATATATATATATATATATATATATATGTATGTTATATATATATATATATATATATATATATATATATATATATATATGTATGTATATATATATAAATGAAGTACATTCAGCCAAAATTTTGCTATGGCAGAATGGTACAGCACAATGTTAACGATGGCTAGACCCAGAAATCGCTTCCAACCTACTGCCTACCGGTCAGTCAACCCAGTTGTAAATGAGTATCATCGTCTGCTGGGACCAAGAGAAAAGTCGTGGGACCAGCAACCCCATCCCCATACCTAATGACTTCGTAAGGGGAGTCGAGAAACGACGATTTTTCAATTATGTAATTTTCATATCATTCCCGGCGAAGCATTATTTTTTCATGTTATTTGACGTATCCATGATATCTGGTCTTGCACTGAGAGAGAGAGATAGAGAGAGAGAGAGAGAGAGAGAGAGAGAGAGAGAGAGAGAGAATGTTCACAACGTAGTTGAGTGACAATCCTTTTGGTTGTTGATGTGAATTTCATTATTCCACATTCTGTGCTCGTAATTAAACAAGTAACTCGATGTTTGATATCCACATCCGATGAAGGTACCGCTCGTCAATATTTCATTATCCGTAGGCAGCATCGTTTTACGCTTTTCCTTTTGCCTAGGATACGAGAAGTGTTGAAACTCCTTCAAAATTAATTTTAAAACTATTGTTTATATCATTTTTGTTTCTGAAGTTCTTTTTAAAGTCTTGGTCTTTGATAGATTTTTTCCCAAATGGTTTGTTATAAAAAATTTTGATTATGGAGATTCCTCCAAAATTCTTTTCAAAAGTTTTGGTTATAAGGATTTAGATTTAAAAAAAGGAAATGTATTTAATCATAGAGACTTTTAGAAAAAAATAGTTTTTTATGGTCATAACGACTTCAAAACAAAAGTTTTTCCAAAGTTTTGGTCATAAATACTTTAATTTTGTCAAAAAATTATTGGTAATGGTTGACTTAATGCTATTTGCACTATATCTGTTTATTTTGTGTCGGATGTTCTCATTGTGTAAATAACTAACGGCAGCTTTGTTAACATTAAGGAAATTCTGTCTCCTTCATTTCCTATCGATTTCGGAAGCTGCAAACAAACTACCTTGTCGACTGTGTTTATATTGAAAAAGAACCCTCTGGGCTACACCGTATCTATCTTAATGTTTTATTTTTTTTTTATTTTTTGACGATGAAAAACCCCAGAGGTGTACTTCAGCTGTTACCGAAAACAAATGGACTGGATCCATTCTCGTTTAGGTCGTTTGGAGTGGGGCTACCGGTCTTAGGAATTGTTTGGAGTCACAAGGCACAATGACTTAGATATGATACGGAATCATATGATTATCATCATTATTATTATTATAGGTAGTAGGTTAGCCAGGGCACAAGCCACCTGTTGAGATACTACCGCTAGAGTGATATTGAGTCCTTCGACTGACCAGACAGTACTGCATTGCATCCCTCTCTCTCTGGTTACGGTTTTTTCCTTTACCGACACATGCACATTCTTCTCTGTCCTCATACATCTGACAACACTGAGAATACCAAACAATTCTTCACTCAAGGGGTTAACTACTGCACTGTAGTTGTTCAGAGGATACTTTCCTCTTGGTAAGGGTAGAGACTCTGTGGATATGGTGAGCAGCTCTTCTAGGAGAAGGACACTCCAAACTTAAACCATTGTTCTAGTCTTGGGTAGTGCCATAGGCTCTGTACCATGGTCCTACACTGTGTTGGGGTAGAGTGCTCTTGCATGAGGGTACACTATTATATCTTATTTCTTTTCTACTACCACCACTACTATTACTAATACTACTCCATGGGTCTTTGGGCCACTCGTCGACCCATGACCCCTCTCAAAAGACGTCTCCACACTCCTCTATTTTGTACTAAATCCATCCATGTATCCATTTCAATTCCCTCCCGGTCAAGATCTTCATTGAGGCATCTATTCCAATTCTTCGGAAAGTTTTCTGTCCCATGACTTCAGTAGTTGCCATTTGTTTGGGCTACGTGCGTTCTCCATTGGCGCAATATGACCTGCTAATTGAATAATCCTTGACTTAACAACTTGGCTGATATGGGGTTAATATTTCTCTTCCTCTTTTTTTTTTTTTTCAAGTTTTTAGTTTATATAATTCAATGTTGCTACTGTTCTTAAAATATATTTTTTTAATTGTTCATTACTTCTGTTATTGTTTATTTATTTACTTGTTTCCTTGCCTCACTAAGCTCTTTTTCCCTATTGGAGCCTTGGGGCTTATAGCATCCTGCTAGGGTTGTACCTTACCCAGTAATAATAATAATAATAATAATATTATTATTATTATTATTATTATTATTATTATTAATATTATTATTATTATTGTAATAATAATAATAATAATAATAATAATTATTATTATTATTATTATTATTATTATAATAATTATTATCATTATTAGTTGCGTACCATAGTTAGAGAGTATCTTCTACCCTTACCAAGTGGAAAGTAGCCACTGAACAATTACAGTACAATAGTTAACCCCTTGGGTTAAGATATTTTCGGTTATCCTAAGTGGTGTGAGGTATATAAGGAAAGAGAAGAATGTTTAAATAATATGTCAGACTATTCAATGTATGTAGAGGCAAAGGAAAAGAAAGCAATTCCCTTCCCACCTCTGCTATTTATGTAGGCACTGACTTCCTGTTCGAAATGGAAGGAGATATATTATTTGTCTGTAACTGAAATAAAGATATTAATCTTGGTAGTGGTGGCATCATTTGTAATTCGCAATCTGCATGTCTGAAGTTCAAGCCCGGCTCAGTGCTTGATAGAATTTCCTGGCGAAACGCGATCTTACTGTCCCTGTGAGCTAGGGATGAAAGTTTTGAGGAGGCTCTCAGGTCTAACTGCTGATCATTCAGCAACCACTTCCTTATTTCCACAAGTCCTAACTTGGGTGGTGAGGTGCTGGAGAACTACTCATATGTGGGTTATATGTCAAGGATTTTGCACCAGTGCAATGCCATGTCTCTCGCCTCATGTCAAGAGCGACTTTCAATGAAAGCACAACATTACAGAGTGAAGGGCAAGCGAATATAACAAACATCAGCGTTGGCGGTTTAGGCGATCCAATTAGCGAAGTGAATCGAACAAAAGCATGTCTCATTACGGAGGCACTTGATAGAACAATAGAACACTTACTTTTCTTCATGAGACGATCTCAAGGTTCCCTCGAGAAAGAGCTTGCATGATTTACTTCCTCGCTTTTCTGGCGAAAATGGATACCTTTGCGAATCAATCTTCATTTGCAATATGCAGAAAATTGCACAATGAGATGCGTTTTGAAAAAAACATTGCAATTGAGATTTCCACGTTGGTTATATATTTTTATATTACTTTGTTAGTTTATGACTCATATTTATCGTTACTACATTAATATTTTTTTTATATTTATGAGTCTTTTGCTTTATGAATAAAAGTAGATTTTTTTTTTTCAAATTGTAATTGATGCAGGTGAATTGAATATAAATTAAGTTGAATGATTTCATTTGAAAATTTTATAAGAAGGAAATTTTTATATCATAGACGGAAATCGTTATTTCGTGAAAGCAATTGGAAAATTAAAACGGCCGAAATTCATCTTTATTAAATGTTTTAGTCATCCCAAATCACGCACACACATCCACCTCTCACCAGGGTGTGACTACTCCCCCTCTCCCCCTACCCGAGGGACGGGGAGAGCTGAGCGTGACTGGAAATAGATATATAGATAGATAGATAGATAGTTGCTCTTTGTTATATAGGGGAGATTAGAGTAGCTGTCTTTCAATTTTCAGATCTCACGTAACTTTCGAAAGGTTTTGAAAATAAGAAATGGCGATCGGGGAACGATATGAAAATGGCCGCAGTTCTCGAGATTTCCCGTAAATTGCAAATGGTTGTGGTGGCCTATTGCAAACGTCCCTGCCTAACATTCTGCTGGACTGGGGATCGAATCACGTTCATGATGGATAGTTTCTTGCTGTTTCTGCAACCTCATTATCCTTGTGAGCTAGGGAAGGTTGGTGGTTTGTAGGAGCCTATAGGGCTACCTGATGGGTCATCAACAGCTAATACCTGGCCTTCCCTAGTCCTAGCTTGGGTGGAGAGAGAGTTTGGCCGCTGTTCATATGTATATACATACAGTCAGTCTTTAGTGCATTGTCTGCTAGCTAAGGCAGTTGCCTCTGCCATTCATGATCGGCCTTTAAACCTTTTAATGGTAATCGCTGGGCAATAAGAAAATATGGAGTTTTTATAGCATCCTCTAGGTTTTCCTAAAAAAAAGAAAGAAAAAAAAATGTCGAAGACTTGACAATGAGGAAATGTATACTTTTCTATCCTGCAGCATTGGTTATGATAATATTAATATCCCTTACGTAATAAAGAGCAAGTGTTTGCATATATAAATTTTATATATATATATACACACAAATATGTATGTATATATATATTATATATATATTATTTATATATATATATTCATATGTATATATATGTATATTTATATATATTATATATATCATATATATATATATATATATATGTATATATACACACACACATATAATATATATATATATATAATTATGTGTATATGTATATATATATGTATATATATATATATATATATATATGATATATATGTATATATATATATATATATATATATCTTTCCGGTCACGCCCAATGGCATTGCCAGACGTACAATTCCCCGTCCCTCTGGTAGGGGGAAGAGATGTGAAGGATGCAATCTGTGTGGGTGCCTATCTATCTAAACATTTAGCCTTCGTTTTTGACGGGTTGGCGTACATTAGTAATAATAATAATAATAATAATAATAATAATAATAGGTACGCCGTAGTTTTGCTTTAGTCTCGAACGACTAAAAGAAATAGCAATAAAAGAATCCAGCACCGCACTAAACAGCATATCATTTATTCAACCTCTTTTGGCAGACTTTCCCACGCATGCATTATTAGGTCGACGATAGAAATGCTGGTCGTCCTTGAACATGCACGCCGGAACCTCAGTGTCTCTTAAGCCTTTCTCGAGAGACTACCAGAAGAAAAAAAAGCGGTTTTCGCCCGGGAATCATCAGGTCATGATAAGCCTGAGTTAACTTGAGTGGTCACAAGAGGGGGGGGGGGGGTGGGAGGGGTAGATAACAATAACTCATAATTTTTAGAATTGTTGAGGATTTCTTGATAAGCCAACACTTATCAGTGTTATATATAACACCTTACCTGAAAGAATGGTATAAGGGGAAGCCTGAATTTTTGAACAAGTTTCCCTAAACCAATTGTGGTAAATGGAATTATTACTATGCAAATGACTGATGTAGGGGAGAAATTGTTGTATTAAAGATTAGCTTTAGACATATCTACAGAATGTTAAAGTATTTTTGTTCCTCTTTCGTCAGGAAAAACAATTTCAGGATATACTACATACCTAGCTTGAGTTATGGATAAAAAAAGGGAAATTATATAATTACTGTTCGTAATATAGAAGCCCAATTATAGAATTATAGAATGGTTGGTCAATTGAAATGATCTGCCTAAGATAGCTAGAAGGAAAATGGAGTAGTATAATGGCGTTGGAGACGTTAGTTATTCAGAAATTTTGAGACTCAAAGGCGTCGTTGATTGTAGAAACCGTACAGATATTTAATTGAGGAATTAAAGTAGGAAATATTGCAAAATTTGAAGTACTGTGTTTTTTGACGGGACTGGTATGTCAGTATTCATAATAAGAGAGGGCTTCTCTCTCTCTCTCTCTCTCTCTCTCTCTCTCTCTCTCTATATATATATATATATATATATATAAATATATATATATATATATATATACATACATATACAGTATATAGTATTTATAATTACAAAAGCAAGTTTTCCTAACATTAGAATACAGTTTTATGGTGACTTTAAATTTAGTGACAGACAGTGCACGGATATTTCAACCTTATGTATGGTATATAACTGGAGAGAGAGAGAGAGAGAGAGAGAGAGAGAGAGAGAGAGATTAATAAATTTCACCAATTCTTGCATGGAAACTAAGAAGTTTTTTGTTTGTAAATAGTCCAGTTTATTTCAGAAACTTTTCCAATATCTTGACTTGCGAATTTTCTCTTCTTGGCAAGAGGTTCATTAGATTAGAGCCTTATCGAAAATTCAATAGAAAGATTTCATTGCAGAATAAACTTTGATATTTGCATATTATTAATCACGAGTTGCATTTGCATATATTCCTTGTGAGATTTTTTTTCTCGTTTACCTTTTAACAATTTCTCTCTCTCTCGCTCTCTCTCTCTCTCTCTCTCTCTCTCTCTCTCTCTCTTCCAAATGCTTGGAGTAGACTTCCAGCAGATGTAATAAACAGTAACACGGTAAACTAGTTCAAAAATAATTTAGACAAGGTCATAAGAACTCTCTAAATGCTGAATATAAATCACTCTACCAAAGAGCAAATGGACTCTCCGCAGATGGACTCAAGTCTCTGAGGAATCCAAAATCCTTGTAACACACTCTCTCTCTCTCTCTCTCTCTCTCTCTCTCTCTCTCTCTCTTCCAAATGCTTGGAGTAGACTTCCAGCAGATGTAATAAACAGTAACACGGCAAACTAGTTAAAAAATAAGTTAGACAAGGTCATAAGAACTCTCTAAATGCTGAATATAAATCACTACCAAAGAGCAAATGGACTCTCCGCAGATGGACTCAAGTCTCTGAGGAATCCAAAATCCTTGTAACACACACTCTCTCTCTCTCTCTCTCTCTCTCTCTCTCTCTCTCTCTCTCTCTTCCAAATGCTTGGAGTAGACTTCCAGCAGATGTAATAAACAGTAACACGGCAAACTAGTTAAAAAATAAGTTAGACAAGGTCATAAGAACTCTCTAAATGCTGAATATAAATCACTCTACCAAAGAGCAAATGGACTCTCCGCAGATGGACTCAAGTCTCTGAGGAATCCAAAATCCTTGTAACACACACTCTCTCTCTCTCTCTCTCTCTCTCTCTCCCTCTCTCTCTCTCTCTCTCTCTCTCTCTCTCTCTCTCTTCCAAATGCTTGGAGTAGACTTCCAGCAGATGTAATAAACAGTAACACGGCAAACTAGTTAAAAAATAAGTTAGACAAGGTCATAAGAACTCTCTAAATGCTGAATATAAATCACTCTACCAAAGAGCAAATGGACTCTCCGCAGATGGACTCAAGTCTCTGAGGAATCCAAAATCCTTGTAACACACACTCTCTCTCTCTCTCTCTCTCTCTCTCTCTCTCTCCCTCTCTCTCTCTCTCTCTCTCTCTCTCTCTCTCTTCCAAATGCTTGGAGTAGACTTCCAGCAGATGTAATAAACAGTAACACGGCAAACTAGTTAAAAAATAAGTTAGACAAGGTCATAAGAACTCTCTAAATGCTGAATATAAATCACTCTACCAAAGAGCAAATGGACTCTCCGCAGATGGACTCAAGTCTTTGAGGCATCCAAAGTCCTTGTAACACATTCTCTCTCTCTCTCTCTCTCTCTCTCTCTCTCTCTCCAACTTACAACTTCTTCCTAGAGTTTTCATGCGAGAATAAAATGCAGAAATATATTGACCACAAATCACCATGAATGTCTCCAGTGAGTTCACTGCCAGAAAACTAGAAGTTATGTTGGGAAAAGAGCTTCTCATTGAAGCTCCTATTTACCTTTTTTTTTTTCACCTTAGAGCTGCTTAGCGTGTTCTAGGGGCAAGGGACAAGAATAAGGCATGCACACCCATATATATATATATATTATATGCGTGTGTGTGTGTGTGTATGTGTGTGTGTGTGTACGTAAAACATGTGAGCTCAGAGGTGATAAATGTTTGTATATTCTATTTTCCAATCTACCATATATGGTATTTTGTAAAAATCTTCTTATCAATATAAGTCCTCTAGATATTGTTTCAGAGACGAAAACGGTCATAATTTGTGGTTTGATATATGTATATATATATATATATATATATCATCTCCTCCTACGCTTATTGACGCAAAGGGCCTCTGTTAGTTTTCGCCAGTCGTCTCTATCTTGAGCTTTTAAATGATTACTTTTCCATTCATCATCTACTTCACGCCTTATAGTCCTCAGCCATATAGGCCTGGGTCTTCCAACTCTTCTAGTGCCTTGTGGGAGCCAGTTGAAAGTTTGGTGAATTAATATATATATATATATATATATTATATATATAAATTATATATATATTATATTTATACATATATATTATATATATTACATTGTGTGTATATATATATATATATATATATCCAAACTTAATTTTGACCAAAAGCGAATCGGTAAAAAAAATGTAGTATTTTATCAATTACATGATTTAGTATCATACTTACATTTCATGATTTGGTTTGCAATGGTACACTTTAATAAATGATTTTGGCTATGATCATACATTATTTGATATTTGACTTCGTACTTAAAAGAAATAAAAGTGTTGATCACAAAGTTAAACCACAAATAGCTAGGAAAAACTTTCCATCGTTGCAAGATCATTAACCTTCTGAGATGAATGGTGGAGGAAATTCTTCCTTTTGATAAATGAGGAAAGTGTTTTTGACGTCATTCTTTCGCGATTTCAAGGCCAAGTGAGTTCATGGTGAGGCCGCAGGATAATCATGTTAATTCTGGAGCCCAAGACTTGATGAATTGTCTGCCTGAATTGATGGAGATGGGGATTAGTCTCGTGGTGAAATTGGTTTGTCTTTCATTTTTCTCTAGTTGCAATAAATGAAAAGTTAACTATATATTATCTTTCAGTACTATTACTTGCTAAGCTACAACCTTAGCTGGAAAAGCAGCATTTTATTGCAGAAGAGTGTTGGTAGATATACAGAGAACCTCTTATGCTGTGAAAAAAAGAGAGTTCCTGCAATTATGCAGTCCTCTCAGAGTGTGGAGATTTAAATGGAAGTAGTATCCCCGAGCCTGTTATGGACCCTCTAGTAACACCCTTGATTACACTTTGAGCTTTTTAAGAACTCTTTACCTATTTCCCAAGGCTCCTAGGCGGCTTCCAAGAGGTTTTCCTGCTGATGCTGTTGGTCTGCTATAGTTTAATTTTTCTTTCCAACAAACTGCGCGGTCCCACTGCTGTGATGAGTTTGAAGTCGGATCTTCATGGCCGTGACTAGATCCCTAAAACAGTTTAAATTGAGAGGCTTTTTCTTCCTTATCCGAATGTCTATACTTGTAAATTACGCCAGATCTCTAGCTCCTGGGTTCCTTTGGGGCCGTATTGTTATCATTAGCAGCTGTACTTTTGTTTAAGGCAGTATTCTTCGTACCTGTCCATTTCTATAATGTTCTTTGGCATAATATTTGTCGTGTAACTATCATTGAGTAATATATAGATGAATATGTGAATTGTGCCGTCTCACGACAACACTTCATCTTCGTGGGCAGAAAACGAAAATCTCTTCTACCTTCTTCCTTTACACCATACGTAGACTAAAGCCTAGTACAGACTATGATTCATGTATCAGCCTCGTGAAGCAGTAGTGGTGTTGAAAAAACTTACTAGCGGCCAAACTGTACTGCAACACTACTCACTTGTTTTCCCGAGTTAGTTGCCTTAATAAAAGATTCCCAGTGGCGTTTACGAAAGTAAGATTTTTTACTTTTTAATTTGAGCTGTACATTTCTAAGACGCTGAGAAAAAATATCAAGTTTAAATTTTGAGATATAATTGTACTTTTTAATGAAAAAATTACCCAAGTTGGCTGCATTGAATTGACCGCATCAAGTTGGTTGCATCAAATTGGCCGTATCGCATTGACCGCATCAAGTTGGCTACATTGAATTGGCAGCATCAAATTGGCTGCATCAAATTGGCCGCATCAATTCAGCATCATTGAATTGACCGTATCAAGTTGGTTGCATCGAATTGACTGTATCAAGTTGGCTGCATTGAATTCACCGCATCAATTTGGCTGCATCAAATTGGCCATATCGAATTGACCGCATCAAGTTGGCTACATTGAATTGGCTGCATAAAGTTGGCTGCATTGAATAGGCCGCATCAATTCAGCATCATTGAATTGACCGCATCAAGTTGGCTGCATCGAATTGGCATCATCAAGTTGGCTGCATCAAATTGGCTGCATCAAGTTGGCTGCATTGAATTGGCCGCATCAATTTGGCATCATTGAATTGACCGCATCAAGTTGGCTGCATCAAATTGGTATCATCAAGTTGGCAGCATCAAATTGGCTGCATCAAGTTGGCTGCATTGAATTGGCCGCATCAATTCGGCATCATTGAATTGACCGCATCAAGTTGGCTGCATCGAATTGGCATCATCAAGTTGGCTGTATCAAATTGGCTGCATCAAGTTGGCTGCATTGAATTGGCCACATCAATTTGGCATCATTGAATTGACCGCATCAAGTTGGCTGCATCGAATTGGCATCATTAAGTTGGCTGCATCAAATTGGCTGCATCAAGTTGGCGGCATTGAATTGGCCGCATCAATTCGGCATCATTGAATTGACCGCATCAAGTTGGCTGCATTGAATTGACCGCATCAAGTTGGCTGCATCGAATTGGCATCATCAAGTTGGCTGCATCAAATTGGCTGCATCAAGTTGGCTGCGTTGAATTGGCCGCATCAATTCGGCATCATTGAATTGACCGCATCAAGTTGGCTGCATCGAATTGGCATCATCAAGTTGGCTTCATCGAATTGACTGCATCAAGTTGGCTGCATTGAATTGGCCGCATCAATTCGGCATCATTGAATTGACCGCATCAAGTTGACTGCATCGGATTGGCATCATCAAGTTGGCTGCATCAAATTGGCTGCATCAAGTTGGCTGCATTGAATTGGCCGCATCAATTCGGCATCATTGAATTGACCGCATCAAGTTGGCTGCATCGAATTGGCATCATCAAGTTGGCTGCATCAAATTGGCTTCATCAAGTTGGCTGCATTGAATTGGCCGCATCAAGTTGGCTGCATCGGATTGGCATCATCAAATTGGCTGCATCAAATTGGGCTGCATCAAGTTGGCTGCATTGAATTGGCCGCATCAATTCGGCATCATTGAATTGACCGCATCAAGTTGGCTGCATTGAATTGGCATCATCAAGTTGGCTGCATCGAATTGACCGCTTCAAGTTGGGTGCATCGAATTGACCGCTTCAAGTTGGCTGTATCGAATTGACCGCATCAAGTTGGCTGCATCAAATTGGCTGTATCAAATTAACCGCATCAAGTTGGCTACATTGAATTGGCTGCATCAAGTTGGCTACATCGAATTGGCCGCATCAATTTGGCTGTATCGAATTGGCCGCAACAAGTTTGCTGCATTGAATTGGCTGCATCGAATTGACCGCTTCAAGTTGGGTGTATCGAATTGACCGCATCAAGTTGGCTACATCAAATTGGCCGTATCGAATTGACCGCATCAAGTTGGCTACATTGAATTGGCTGCATCGAATTGGCCCGCATCAATTTGGCATCATTGAATTGACCGCATGAAGTTGGCTGCATTGAATTGGCACCATCAAGTTGGCTGTATCGAATTGACTGCATCAAGTTGGCTGCGTCGAATTGACCGCTTCAAGTTGGCTGCATCAATTGACCGCTTCAGTTGGCACCATCGAATTGACTGCATCAAGTTGGCTGCATCAAATTGGCCATATTAAATTGACCGCATCAATTTGGCTGCATCGAATTGGCTGCATCAATTTGGCTGCATTGAATTGGTGGCATCAATTTGGCTGCATTGAATTAGCCGCATCAAGTTGGCTGCATTGAAAGAGCCGCATCAAGTTGGCTGCATTGAATTGGCCGCATCAATTTGGCTGCATTGAATTGGCCGCATCAATTTGGCTGCATTGAATTGGCCGCATCAATTTGGCTGCATTGAATTAGCCGCATCAAATTAGCTGCATTGAATTGGCCGCATCAATTTGGCTGCATTGGATTAGCCGCATCAATTTGGCTGCATTGAATTAGCCGCATCAAGTTGGCTGCATTGAATTAGCCGCATCAATTTGGCTGCATTGAATTAGCCGCATTAATTTGGCTGCATTAAATTTGCCGCATCAATTTGGCTGCATTGAATTGGCCGCATCAATTTGGCTGCATCGAATTTACTGCTTCAAGTTGGCTCCATCGAATTGACTGCATCAAGTTGGCTGCATCAAATTGGCCGTATTAAATTGACCACACCAAGTTGGCTACATTGAATTGTCCGCATCAATTTGGCTGCATCGAATTGGCCGCATCAATTTGGCTGCATCGAATTAGCCGCATCAATTTGGCTGCCTCGAATTAGCTGCATCAATTTAGTTGCATTAAATTAGCCACATCAAGTTGGCTGCATCGAATTGGCCGCATCAAGTTGGCTGCATCGAATTGGCCGCATCAATTGGGCTGCATCAATTTGGCTGCATCGAATTGGCCGCATCAAGTTAGCTACATCGTATTGGCCGCATCAAATTGGCTTCATTGAATTGGCCGCATCAATTTGGCTATATTGAATTAGCCGCATCAATTTGGCAGCATAGAATTGGCCGAGTTGGCTGCATTGTATTAGCCACATCAAGTTGGCTGCATCGAATTGGCCACATCAAGTTGGCTGCATCGTATTGGACGCATCAATTGTATTTTTTTGTAAATAGGTAATGATGTTCGGTTGTATAAATTGACCTCATTTATTTCTAATATTATTCTGATGAGTTACTAGTTGACTGAGACGAAGCCCTTAAGAAGAAGAAGAATATTTAGAGAGAGAGAGAGAGAGAGGGGAAGGAAGACCTCCTGTACCCTGGGAAATCTCCACCGTAGGCTTCTCGAATCCGAGCAACGCCTGGAGGAGGGCCCCCACTTCGAGAAGATTCAGCAAGAGCTCCTCTTGGCCGAAAGAAAGATGGCCCCTGGGCTGCTTCAGGTCGATCCCCGAAGAGGGCCTTTATTCCATATCCATGGGGCCTTTGCCTCCAGGAGGGCGTCCCAGCTGAACCACGGCCCCTGGGCAACTCCATGGAAGCCCCAGAGAAGGGCCTGTCTGCCAATGAGAGAAACGGAGATTATAGGAGAGGAAAGATAAAAAAAGTTATAAATACAGGGCAGTTGAAGCATGAAGACTAGAATGGTCGGTCGGTCGAGAGAATGAGGGAGTCCGGAGCTGAAGTCTAAGGGCGCTAGCAATCGCACTTCACTTACTGCTAAACTCGAACCTCCATCGATTCTAGAGAAATTCTTCTATTCTTATACGAGCCCCTAACTGGACAGTCCTGAGCGAGATTAAAGACATAATAATAATAATAAGAATAGGGAAGTGGGGAATATGGGAAAAGGAAGAGTACCCCTGGATACAATCCAGTTAATAGCTCAAAGGCAGGTACTCGGGATGGGAAAGATTAAGGAAATAGAGAGAAAGAGAAGTACAGGAGAAGAACAAAAGAGAGGGGCAGACCCTCTTGCGATATTAAGGAATTGGTATTATTATTTCAGTTAGATCCAATTAAAGACGAATGAAACTGCAGGGTACTTTTGAATAATTTTCTTGGAGACAACCGATAGAAAAGTATTATGTAAATTTGAGTAACCTTTGCATTAATTTAATTTGTATTACTTATTTTTGGAAACAATTATCACTTTTGGTTTTAATACAAATAATATTTCCAAAGTTTGTTAAAAACTTTAGTAATTTAAGACCTTTTAAATGTTTGTTTAGTATCAAGCGGAACTTGGGAGATGTGCCATATTCAGGAATAGAACGGTCTTCTATCATTGCCTTTCAAAAGGCGAAAACTCGGAGGATCTGTTCCTAGCTTTCTTTTGGATGTAAACTGAGTGGCCCTGTTTTTCTTTTCTTTTCTTTTATGCAGCGAGAAGTAGCCAGTCATGGTCTGCTTTAATTGAGTGACTTGATTCATAGAATTTGGGCAATACCTCATGATAGAGCGACCAGGAAAGCCATTCTGCGCAAAGTG
>NC_090742.1:24600055-24617555 GCF_036898095.1 Palaemon carinicauda
CCCATAAATACTATTTGACTTTTTTTACTTTCTTTACTTCCATAAAGACTATCTAACTTTTTCTACTTTCTTTACTACCATAAAAACTGTTTGACTTTTCCTACTTTCTATACTCCCATAAAGACTATTTGACTTTTCCAACTTTCTTTATTCCCATAAAAAATATCTGACTTTTCCTACTTTCTTTTCTCCGATAAAAACTGTTTGACTTTTCCTACTTTCTATACTCCCATAAAGACTATTTGACTTTTCCGACTTTCTTTATTCCCATAAAAGCTATCTGGCTTTTCCTACTTTCTTTTCTCCCATAAAAACTGTTTGACTTTTCCTACTTTCTATACTCCCATAAAGACTATTTGACTTTTCCGACTTTCTTTATTCCCATAAAAGCTATCTGGCTTTTCCTACTTTCTTTTCTCCCATAAAAACTGTTTGACTTTTCCTACTTTCTATACTCCCATAAAGACTATTTGACTTTTCCGACTTTCTTTGTTCCCATAAAGACTATCTGACTTTTCCTACTTTCTTTTCTCCCATAAAAACTGTGTGACTTTTCCCACTTTCTATACTCCCATAAAGACTATCTGACTTTTCCGACTTTCTTTACTCCCATAAAGACTATCTGACTTTTCCTTTTTTTCTCCCATAAAAACTATTTGACTTTTCCTACTTTCTTTTCTCCCATAAAGACTATCTGACTTTTCCTACTTTCTTTACTCCCATAAAGACTATCTGACTTTTCCTACTTTCTTTTCTCCCATAAAGACTATCTGACTTTTCCTACTTTCTTTTCTCCCATAAAGACTATCTGACTTTTCCTACTTTCTTTACTCCCATAAAGACTATCTGACTTTTCCTACTTTCTTTTCTCCCATAAAGACTATCTGACTTTTCCTACTTTCTTTTCTCCCATAAAGACTATTTGACTTTTCCTACTTTCTTTACTCCCATAAAGGCTATCTGACTATTCCTACTTTCTTTTCTCCCATAAGGACTATCTGATTCTTCCATAAAGACTATCTGCCTTTTCCTACTTTCTTTTCTCCCATAAAGACTATCTGACTTTTCCTACTTTCTTTACTCCCATGAAGACTATCTGACTTTTCCTACTTTCTTTTCTCCCATAAAGACTATCTTGACTTTTCCTACTTTCTTTTCTCCCATAAAGACTATCTGACTTTTCCTACTTTCTTTACTTCCAAACGCTTCATTCTCAAAAATACCAAACTGTTTTCTTGATTCCTGTTCATGAAAACAGGATATTCCTCTTTTCCATTCAAACTCTCATTTTTCTCCATATGAAGCTTTAAGAAAAAAAAATCTCCGGAGGAAAAGGGATTCGACAGAGGTTACCTCTGTCGAATCTCTTTTCTTCCTGAATAATAGACGAAGATGTCTGAGGCGAAATGCTGTTGGAAATATCGGGAAATAGACGGCACTAGAATATTTACCATAAAGTAATTTTGGTAATACATTATATGTTATTATTATTAATGTTTTACAGGTAATTTTGGTAATACATTATATGTTGTTATTAATGTTTTACAGGTAATTTTGCTGATTATAATGTTATTATTTCACAAGGAAGGTCTTATTGACTTAGAAAAACACTCTTTACGTATGTTTATTTCACTCATAACAGCAAATTCTCTTTTACTAAATAAGGGGGTTGTTAAAATTTACGAGCTTGCGCACAAGCGTCCCTGCTATTTTTTTCTTTACTTTTTAGTAAAAAAAATCTGAAGGAAATGGCTTTAATCTGCATCATGTTTGCAATTAATATCTATATTAGAAGTGGAGTTGCGTTTGAAAATTAGAGCGTTTTTCTCCTTTTTGAATAGCAAATATCAATAATTCCGGCTAAGATTGTACCAGACCCAATTCTTACAAGAATAGACCAAGAGATAAAACATTTTTCAAATGGTACAGGATATAAACACTTATAGTATTCATTGTGCTTTGAGCTAAGGGATAACAAGAGGTATTAACAGAGAATTCACTTTTAGGAACTGAGGGGAAACTTTTCTTTTGTAGACACCTACTCCGTAGTGACCAAAGGAAGGTCACCTTCTTCGCTTGTCTAACCAGATTGTGTGTGATTTTGCTCCTTCCTCCCAATTATATAGCCCCCTTTGGATTCGAGTCTTTATGCTGTCACGTGATCCATACCTAGTTCCAAAGTGCTTCGTGTAAGGATATTCGTAATAGAATTTTACGTTTTCGTAATATGATAGGAATTAGCTATATTTACTCCTAATCATTTGATAAAATAATTATCGAAAAGTAAATCCCTCTTAACCAAGATGAAATATAATTTCGGAAGTGAGAATTATTTCAAAGGACGTCACTTCCCTTCTAAACGTCACATTCCTCTTTTAGAATCTTCCAAAGTTAACGCGTAACAGGATTTTTCCCCGCAGTTAATTTCTATGACGTCACACTAAAACAAAACACGTTAGATGTGCATGGTGGCTTTACCTTCTGTGATCGGTAACACCAAATTCACCGGGATTCACAATTCCGTGACGTTACTTACATTTATATAACTGAGCGTGTTCATAATAAGAATATAATGATAATAATAGTTACAAGAGCAAAAATTTAATCAGCGAAATCATCCATAATCCAAGAATTGACAAATGTATGAGTAAGTCTACGGACAGCACGCTCACTTTTTCATATTCTGAATGTAGATGGTGAAAATGCAAATCCGGATCTAGACTCCCGATCATCTCCAAAATATAATGAGGTCGTTCGTAACCTAAGATCTAAATGTGGGGAAAATTTCGTCAAAATCAGTCGCGTAGTTTTGACGTAATACTTTCTTCAGACAGACAGAAACATAGATGAATAAAGAAACCGACTCGATTTAATAACCTCCTTGTTGGAGATAAAAATGAATACATACTACTCATAGCATCGTAATGATTTAGGCTCTTAAACCTTCTTAATAATCCTCCCTCGAGAGATTATTCCTAACAAATATCCTTTGATGAAAAAGTACAAGGTCTACATCATTGAGTAAAGGATGGGAGGATCTAGTTGATAACAGGAGAGAAAAAGAATTTTTCTAGAGGCAATATCCCTTGATGAAGATGTACAAGGTCTACACCATCGGGAAAAGGTTTGCCTCAGTTGTAAGGGTTGATTTCATTGTTATTATCAGCTTTGATAAACCACTTTCTTTTTGTAATTCGGTCTGCATTCATTACAAAAATCTATTGTTTAGAAAGACTATAAAGCCCCTTTTTTTCTCATTATATCCATTGAAATGAAAGATGATATTTATGGTATCACTGGTGATTTTAAAAGTCTGTTTTGGGATTACCAAAACTATTGTTTGTTTTTCATTAAAGGAAGAAAAGACTCAGTAGTGAAATAAACTTTAAAGCTTATAAGGGACTGAGAATTTGTCTTGATGTTACAAAAAAACTTTCTTAAATCTCTTTATTGGAGTAAAGATATTCCTTCTATTTAATACAGTTTACGTCTTACTGATCTCAGGCCACCGATTATGAGTTAAATAATAGAAGTACGTCATCATCTCCAGAATAATTTCTAACGTACCTCTTATGTTTAAGTGGCCTAATTTATTATTCTCACAAGAGAGAGAGAGAGAGAGAGAGAGAGAGAGAGAGAGAGAGAGAGAGAGAGAGAGAGATCTACATTCAAGAATCTTGCCATGATTAAATATGCATTCAGATTTACACACACACACACACACACACACACACACATATATATATATATATATATATATATATATATATATATATATATATATATATATATATGTATATGTATATGTGTGTGTATGAGTGTGCATGGGTGTGGGGGAGGTACCTAAAACAAGCCTTTGTTCTAAATGAATGCTTTACAGACGTATATTTTACGAGCACAGTTAAAATATCACCGAATACATCAACCTGCTTAAAGAACGAGGTTAGGTTTTACCATCGGGAGCTCCGAACGTAAATCTTGGAGTCGGTCTCTTCGTAAAGAACGTCAACATTCTCTGTCTCAATATTTGTTTCCTCATGCCGTGCATTTTAATTATCTCTCCGCCCTTTCTCCTTCTTTCTTCGAGCCGCTTTTCACCCCTGGTTCTGTTTCATACTTCATTTCCTTCTTTCTCTTTGGACTGTTTTCCTCTTTCCTTAGCTTTGCGAATCCATCTATTTCAACGATATTTTAATTGCTGTAGTCTTCGTTTTCTTAACTACCAATTTCTTTACTTTTTCATGATTATTTTTCTTTTTAGCTTCCTTATTACCTTGATTACTTCACTTTCATTATCTCTCTTCTTTTTTTCTTCTATTGCTTACAATTCCTTTTTTTGCCCTTTGTTTTTACTATCCTCACATTTATCTCTTGTGTTTATCTCTTTTCATTCCATATTTCTACGCCCCCTCAAATTTTCCCCTTTCGTATAATTCATCATTTGCAGGATTATCTGTGCTCTCTCTCTCTCTCTCTCTCTCTCTCTCTCTCTCTCTCTCTCTCTCTCTCTCTCTCTCTCTCTCTCTCTCTCTCTTTCTTAAAATTCCTTATTAATAATAATAGTTTTTTATCCTCTAATTTATTGCTTTGATATTTTCGTCAAGTCTGATTTTGTTTTCTTTCATTCGTTTAATTTCCATTTGTTTTACTTGTCTGTTTCTTCATGTTATTATATCTTTTCTTAGTTTTCTGTTTCTTCATGTGATTATATCTATTCTTAGTTTTCTGTTTCTTCATGTGATTATATCTATTCTTAGTTTTCTGTTTCTTCATGTGATTATATCTTTCTGTAGTTTTCTGTTTCTTCATTAGATTATATCTTATCTAAGTTTTCTGTTTCGTCATGTGATTATTTCTTTTCTTAGTTTTCTGTTTCTTCGTGTGATTATATGTTTTCCTAGTTTTCTGTTGCTTTTATGTGATTATATCTTTTCTTAGTTTTCTGTTTCTTCGTGTGATTAAATATTTTTTTAGGTTTTAGTTTCTACATGTGATTATATCTTTTCTTAGTTTCTTTTTAAGTGTCTTTGTCACCAGATTTCAATCTTTATTATTTATAGTTAATTTCGATTGTGACACGTTTATCTGTTGGTTCTTTCCTTTCATTTTTATTTTTTCTTCTCTTTCTTTCTTTTCATTGTTATTTTTCTCTGTCCTTTCCTCATTTTGTCAATTTATTAATGTTTTAATTTTAAGATTTCTGCGCTGTTCCTAATAATCTCTCCTTTTCTTAATTTGTAATCTTATTCTTTTACCATATTATCTGATCGTTCTTAATATTTTTTTTTTCCAATTAGTTTGAAAATATATTAGAATCTAAAATTAAGTGTCCCTGAGATGATTTAACAGACGATCGACTCGCTTCTGTTCTGAATAATGAAATATGAACTATAATATATGAAAAATTTGACATCAAAAACATCTTTACCTTAAAGTTGACTTAAGAAATGAATCAGTCACTTCATTGTAGTGAATAACTCTCTTTGTTGTTATGAATTAGTCTCTTCGTTGTAGTGAATAAATCCCTTTGTTGTTATGAATTAGTCTCTTCGTTGTAGTGAATAAATCCCTTTGTTGTTATGAATTAGTCTCTTCGTTGTAGTGAATAACTCCCTTTGTTGTTATGAATTAGTCTCTTCGTTGTAGTGAATAACTTCCTTCGTTGTTATGAATAAATCCCTTTGTTGTTACGAATTAGTCAATTTATTTTAGTGAATAACTCCCTTTGGTGTTATGCATTAGTCACTTCGTTCCAGTAAATAATTCCATTGTTACGAATTAGCCACTTCTTTTTATATTGAATGACTCCGTTGTTACGAATTAGCCACTTCTTTTTATATTGAATGACTCCGTTGTTACGAATTAGCCACTTCATTGTAGTGAATAACTCCCTTCGTTACTACGAATTAGTCACTTCATTGTAGTAAATAACTCCCTTCGTTGTTATGCATTAGCCATTTCGTTGTGGTGAATAAATTCCTTCATTGTTATGAAGTAGTCACTTCATTGTAGTGAATAAGTACCTTCATTTTAATGAATTAGTCTCGCCGTTGGTTATTGTGTTTTGATATAATAGTTGAGCAAACAAAAATAAGGAATCTTTAATAAAAAAGGTTACAATGAGAAACAAAAGAAGACGCAAAAGAGAGAAAGAGAGAGAGCGTGAAGTGAGGAAAAATGAAGTCCATGCCAGCAATTATCGCTTAAGAAATAAACAATAATTTTCTCTACATCAGCCTTATCATTAAAATCGGAAGGGAAACCGTGCGTCTTAATTAATGGCTTTAATCCTTCCCTCGTGAGATTGTGAGCTCTTTCATCTCTTTTCCTTCCTTCGAACCACGGAAGAGAAAATTCATTCTCATATTACTGGATTCCTTAAAAGTGGATCAACCGTGTTTTTGGTAACTTGCATGGTCGTAAGTATTCTCTTTTTTTTTTGCGATAATATATTTATCTGGCTATTATTATTGATATTATTAATATTATCATTATTATTATTATTATTATTGCTATTATCTATTATTATTATTATCATTATTATTATTATTACTAGCTAAGCTACAACCCTAATTGGAGAGGCAGGATGCAATAAGTCCAAGGGCTCCAACTGGGGAAAATAGCCCAGTGAAGAAAGGAAATAAACTATGCGGGAAGTAATGGACAATCAAAATAAAATATTTTAAGAACAGTAACAAAATTACAACATTAAAACAATCTTTCATAAATAAACTATAAAAAGATGTGTCAGCTTTGTCGCACTATCTACCTATTTTGTTTTTACAAATATAAAAAATTGGTTTTTGACAAATTGTTTTGTCATTCTTCCAAGCATTTTACACCACCTCAAACTTTAATTATTCCTTTCAGTCTTCATCTCTCTGTCTCTCTGAGGTTTGCTCGTCAAAATGAAACTTTTTGCCGCGAAAAAAATAGCGAAATCTTTTTCCGCGCGAAAAAAAATAGCGAAATCTTTTTCTGCCACGAAAAAAATAGCGAAATCTTTTTCTGCTTCGCGAAAAAAATAGCGAAATCTTTTTCTGCGCGAAAAAAATAGCAAAATCTTTTTCTGCGCGAAAAAGTAGCGAAATCTTTTTTCTACTGCGAAAAAAGTAGCGAAATCTTTTTCGGCCACGAAAAAAAAAGCGAAATTTTTTTCTGCCGCGAAAAAATAGCGATATCTTTAGCAATCGCCTAAAGGTTCCAGTAAACCTCGGTCCGATCTTCCTCTCGGCCCTGATCTGCTTTAGGTAATAGGGGATAATAGAGTTTCATGAAGCCCACGTCATCTAAAATGGAGTGGCCTTGTCCCAGGCGATGAATTTTGACACTGATAGTATTAGGTCTCGGGCTGGAACGAGTGAAACCAGCGGAGGTCAACTAAATTAGGTCGAGAGGGATTTCTGAACTCCATAGCTGGTGCTGTATATATATATATATATATATATATATATATATATATATATATATATATATATATGCGTGTGTGTGGAGCGGGAGGGGGTGATTGCATAAATGAGTGACCACCAAGTATATACTAAGAACCTTGCGCAAAGTCATCTAATAAACAGCTACTTACTACCAGAATAGTAATATCTTGCGAGACTTCGAAGAAGGAAAAGGCTTGTGATTTACACACGCACGCATTTATAAATATGTGTATATATACACATTTATATACACATATAGATGTATACATGTATATATATATATATATATATATATATATATATATGTATATATATAAATATATATATATATATATATATATATACATATATATATATATATATATATATATAGAGAGAGAGAGAGAGAGAGAGAGAGAGAGAGAGAGAGAGAGAGAGAGAGAGAGAGAGAGAGAGAGAGAGAGAGAGAGAGAGAGAGAGAGAATTTTAATCTTGTCAGATGGGGTAACCACTACTAATGTTGACCAAATAATAATCAAATCTAAACATAAAGGGGCCATGGAAAATAGAAGGCGCAAGTGTGGAGCGAACTGGAACATGAATTACTTCCTCATATTGAGAAAGTTCAGAACCAAGTCGGAAATTGCAAGATCAACGAGAAATGTTATGAAAAGATATGATGCAGCGAAACTAACGACAGAAGACTCGGGAATGGAGTATGAATTAACAATACACGATAGATTTGAAGTTCTTGAATTAATGGAAGAAGATGAAAATGGAGATATTGATAAAAGTGTGGAAGAAACTATTTGAAATTCTCTGACGCATAAGGAGATTATAGAGATTTATGAAAGACGTGGATGGAAGTTGAACAAAAAGCGAGTTTAATGCTGAACTTAAGATAGGAGGGAGAAATATGCCAATTTGGGTATTAAGGTGAAAGAGAAGACAGACAGTAGAAGAAATAGGTGAAAGAGACCTTAGGGGATCAAATGTCACAGAACACCATAAAAAGATGAGACAAGTAGGAAATATAGCAAGAAATAATCCAAGGAAAGACAGTGATGGAGATATTCTCACTAATGAAAAAGTCATGTTATTGGTTTTGAATGATTTTTCAAAAAGTTATGATTGATAAAGGAATACATGATGTTGTGGATGAAGAGCCAATACCATTACCTACCATTTATGAAATTTAAAGAGCCATAAAATAACTTGAATGTAATAAGAGCCCACGTGGCGGCGATTGAGTACACGTCCTTATAATGCACTAGTCAGAGAAATATGTAGGCTAATGCTAATTTTATATAAAAAATAAAAATACCTATACTAGATTTTTTTTAATAAGGCGCATTTGCACTGACTCGCAGGGGTGCCATTTCAGCTCGGAAAACTTTCCTAATAGCTTATTGGTTGGAAAAATTAATTCTAACCAATCGCCTAGTAGGAAACTTTTCCGAGCTAAAAGGGCAACTTGCGAGTCGATGCAAATGCACCTCATTTAAAAAAAAATGAGTATAGTATTATATATAGAAACTAGCTGATATGGAAACGATGCATGAAAAGGGTTCCGAACTAATTAGAGCTAATCGTATCAGCCTTCTATAATCGCTTGAACAAACTACAGTATCGACCAGGTGATTACTAAGTGGGCAGCAAATAGCCCTCAAAGCTGCCGAAGAAATGCTGGTGATATGATAGTAGCTTCTATCCTCTGTTTATTGATTACATTGTTAAAAAGTTGCATTAAAAAAAGCTGTAAATGCCCGGCAACATTTATTTCAGGACTATTACCGTTTTAAAAACGGATATATTGACGTTAAGGGTTGGTATTACGGTCACCAACCCGTGAAAGATATTAAAAAAATAAGGTAAAATTATGGTCGCCTGTATTTTACTGAAATACGCATGAGAACTAGATTTTTAAGGAAAATTTCCGAATAATATTAAGGTTTTTTTTTTCAACAGACTATTTTAAGCCCTATAATACCATCCATTGGCACTCTTATGTATAATACACAAGAGCACAACATACCTCTAAAGTTAATCTCTATAGCACAGGTATGCTATACTAGAAGCAACTGTAGTGTGAGGTTGAGTAATAAGAAGACAATTAATTTGAGGTCTTTGGTAGATAGCTATAGAAGTGTATACTATAAACTTTAATTTGTTGATCATAAAGGCCACCAACACTACTATAAAATATGTGAATGGGGACACCATTAGTTATATCAATTTGCAGGCTCTTGCTGATGTTGTGGTGATGGCCTTTTCGGAGATGAGTAAGCGTATCTGGTTCATAACACAAGGAAAACTTATCTGATAATACCACCAGGAAGAGATAGAATTGATAATGTAAAGAAATGGAAAATAGAAACCATTCACTCATTGAAGTATCTTGGCTATACTAAGCGATAGCGTCATGAATGGAGAGGTTAGCTTTTTCATATCAAGCGAAGCTAAAGTAGGAATAGATATTACAAAAAGAGTAAAGATATTATATGGCTGTGAATCTCGGATTCTGATAAAAATTGGAAAAATCCATGAAAATAATATCATAAGATAGATACATGGACCCATAAATATTGTGTAAAAAACAACCATTTTGAAAGAACCCTTAATATCGAGCTCTAAGAAATAACCGAAAAACATTTTATCTTAGAAGTCGTAAGAGCAAGATGAAAACAACTTTCTGAACGTTGGACCAAAATGCCTGAAGAACTAATTGTAAAGTTTGCTAATGCCAATGGGTAGGCGAAGGGTTTTGTGGTTTGTAACATCCAAAATATGTCACGGAGATGGCACGTCATGTTGGAATGTGGCGGGACTCTTTTATGGTGGTGAAGGATCTTCAGTCTTGGGAGTTGAATAGTGTGGTTTTATATATATATATATATATATATATATATATATATATATATATATATATATATATATATATGTGTGTGTGTGTGTGTGTGTGTTTGTGTGTTTGTGTGTGTGTATCAATATGAATATGTGTACTATACTTGCACACACACACACACACACACACACACACACACACATATATATATATATATATATATATATATATATATATATATATATATATATTGAGATAGGTCGTTGCTCCTGGCGAGCTTCAAAGATAAAATAAAAAGGAGGACGAAGAGTCTGGACAACATCTTTCAATTTATTGGTGCCGACGTTTCAGGACTGATCCCATTATCAAGGCTAAAATGGACATATAAAACATTATAAGCAAAACTCAGTAAAAATATATAAAATACAAAAAAGACAGTCAGAATTAAAATTGAAATTATAAACACAGTTACAAGTAAAATATGGAGATAAAAAAATAACTAAGAGAAAAGTATCTTAAAATTAAATATACAAGAATCAAGATTGTCTAAGGAGACCAACCTGTCTGGAACAGACTAGAGAACTGAGTGACTATCTGAAGGACAGTACTCAGAAAGAAAATTCTAAATTTGCCAGCTTAAGCGATGTGGAGGGGGACAGAGGATAATTGGCTGTTTAGTTTAGGAGCCTTTTCTTTAATCATTAAAGACTCTAATACTAGTAGAGAGGAGTTATTTGGCGCTTGAGCAATGATTTCAAAGTTGGCAAGTTGTTTAAACAACTTGATGGTATGGCTATGGGTAGCCCCCTTGGGCCCACCTTCGCTAATATTTTTATGTGTCATCTTGAGGAGCAGTTTTTAGACCAATGTCCTTTGCTATTTAGACCTATATTTTATAAACGCTACGTAGATGATACGTTAGCTACTTTCAAGCAAAAGGAACATGCTGCTTATTTTTAGATTTCATCAATAACGTTCATCCAAACATCAAGTTTACTATTGAGGAAGAAGAAAATAACAAGTTACCATATCTTGACATTAACATCTCAAGAGGACAGACACGTCTAGAAACTAGCGTATTCAGAAAAACGACATTCACTGGTTTAGGCACTAATTTTTTTAGCTTTTGCTTTTATAATTTTAAGTTAAATGCCGTAACAACCCTGATCTGCAGGGCATTTTACCTTTCGTCTGACTGGACATCCTTTCATAATGAAATAGTCTTTTTGAAGCAACATTTCAAGGATAACTGTTTTCCAACTAAAATATTTTATAGATTAGTTAACAAATTTCTGACCAAACATTATCAACCTAAACTTCAAGTTCCTACAGTACCAAAAATGATTTTCTATGCCTCTTTGCCTTTTATTAATAACGGAAAATATGGGGAACAAATTAAAAAAGTCATTTTAAACAATTTTCCGAGTCTGGATTTTAAACTTATTTTTAAGAATCCCCTGACAGTGGGATCCATGTTTAGAATTAAGGATTCTCTCCCCGATCTAATGCGTTCTTCAGTGGTCTATATGTTTACTTGTCCGAGATGTAATCTCGGAAATTATGTGGGTACCACAAAAAGATTGCTGAAAGTTCGTATAGATGCGCATCGGGGAGTGAGTCATAGAACTGGATGTGCGCTCAAAACCAAAGAATTCTCAACCATCAGAGAACATGCAAGTAAATGCAAGACCAACATTGCATATAAAAACTTTGAAATCATTGCTCAAGCGCCAAATAACTCCTCTCTACTAGTATTAGAGTCTTTAATGATTAAAGAAAAGGCTCCTAAACTAAACAGCCAATTATCCTCTGTCCCCCTCCACATCGCTTAAGCTGGCAAATTTAGAATTTTCTTTCTGAGTACTGTCCTTCAGATAGTCACTCAGTTCTCTAGTCTGTTCCAGACAGGTTGGTCTCCTTAGACAATCTTGATTCTTGTATATTTAATTTTAAGATACTTTTCTCTTAGTTTTTTTTTTATCTCCATATTTTACTTGTAACTGTGTTTATAATTTCAATTTTAATTCTGACTGTCTTTTTTGTATTTTATATATTTTTACTGAGTTTTGCTTATAATGTTTTATATGTCCATTTTAGCCTTGATAATGGGATCAGTCCTGAAACGTCGGCACCAATAAATTGAAAGATGTTGTCCAGACTCTTCGTCCTCCTTTTTATTTTATATATATATATATATATATATATATATATATATATATATATATATATATATATTTATATATATATATATATAATATAATATAATATATATGTGTGTGTATATTATATATATGTATATATATATATATATATATATATATATATATATATATATATATATATATATATATATACATATATATATATATATATATATATATAATATAGTTTTGCCAATAAGACATGTAACTCACACTTTCGCATATTGAGCCCTGAATAGCTTTTGATATAGAATTCAAGCCAGAACGGAAATAACGCACTTATCATTTATGAATTCCCCTATGGGGATGTTATTCCCGAGGTAAAGTGAATTTTACATTAGATAATATTTGTGCATACGTATACTGTTTGTGTTATATATATATATATATATATATATATATATATATATATATATGTATGTATGCACACACACGTTTCTGAATGAGGATACATTAACGTTGTGAAATGGTTTGTGTATCACCATGATTAGCAAAGCTGTACTAGTGAGGGCTACCCGTACTAGGTTGGTTTGCTGTGAGTGATCAAACCAAAGTTTCCCACCAAACATCAGACTTTTTGAGGCCTTTTTCCTGCAGTGGACTAGAAATGGTTGTATTTGTATATATATATATATATATATATATATATATATATATATATATATATATATATATATACATACATATACACACATAACAACAACAACAACAACAACAAATGCTGCTGTTTCTAGTCTACTGCAGTACCACAGCAAACCAACCCTGATTACTGCAGTTTTGCTGATAATGGTGATACGCAAACCCTATAACCAATGGTTATATATATATATATATATATATATATATATATATATATAGAGAGAGAGAGAGAGAGAGAGAGAGAGAGAGAGAGAGAGAGAGAGAGAGAGAGAGAGAGAGAGATAGTTATTGAGACATATAGTTTGAATCAAATCAGTTAAATGTACCGAGAAAACATCAGAATATGTCAAGTCATTTTCTTCGAGTTGGAAAAAGACATTTGGGGATGTTTTTTTTCTTTCTTTTACCCCCACCCCCCCCCATTCCCTCTTGTCTAATGACCCATAGATTTTTTTATTGGGGTTTCAATAAAATATGATATATTTTTACGGTTATTTTCTCATAAAAAGTATGTCATCAATGATACCACAAACACGAGCACACATTTACTGAATTTTTACAAGATTTTAAGTATACTAAAGTTAGGAAGTTTATATTTTTAAGGGAGATTTGTTGTATAGGACTACTTTCCATTAAACCTACTAGAGGTCTCAAGTAGAAAGACAGAGAACTCGTCTTACTCTTGAAAAGGATATTCATAATACATGGACATTCGTTTTAAAGAAGATGGATTTCTTTGAATATTGAAAATTAACTTAAATGAATAGAGGGTCCTAATGTATAAAGTGTAATTCAAACAGACTGACTAAATCCAAAGAGGATTCACTGGCTAAATTCATCAAAGGATAGTCAGTTCCTTGTGATGCGCAGTGCCTATCTAACTAAAACAAGTGACCCCCGGCTAAATCTAACTGAGGGCCTTTGCGTAGGAGGAAATGCTGATGATGAATTCAAACAGAACTTAAAGAAAGTAATGATGATCACACTTGAGGAAGGTGATAGTAAAAGAAAAAAAGTAAAAAAAAAAAAATCCTTATTATTAATAGGACCATACATAAAATTTTGTATCGCGACCAAGTTAATACGAAACGAGTTTGACATTGATAAGGGATGTTAAATTCCACTAAGATCTATTTTACATATGTATTTGTGTGTAAATGCTTCATAGAGTATTTTCAAATAAGCTCACACATTTTTTCTCCTATTCCGATTACTGGTTATACAAGGAGCATTGTCCAATTGATAATAGTCCTCAAGGAATATTTACATTTTATTAATGAATATGAACTGAAATTCAGTGACATTTATTCATAGTGGATATATTAGCTTTTAGATGTTACTTAAGTAGCAAGTATATATTCCAAATCAGCCCTGTAAATAGGTAACAAATCCAGTTTTTAGGGGATCATTATAATGTCCTATTAAGTCTCAATCATGGTCATGATAATGTCCTAATCATCTATCAGTGGTGATGGTGTTTGTGTCCTATTGACCAGTCTTTTTAGTGATCATTATAATGTCCTATTTAAAAATCTCAGTGATGATCATAATTTTCCTATTGACCAATCTCTGTGGTGATCATTACAATGTCCTATTTACAAATCTCAGTGATGATCATAATAGTGTCCTATTAACAAGTCTCAGTGCTGATTATAATAGTGTCCTATTGACCAATCTCTATGGTGATCATTACAATGTCTTATTGTCAAGTCTCAGTGATGGTTATAATAGTGTCCTATTAACAAGTCTCAGAGATGATCATAATAGTGTCCATTTGACCAGTCTTTTTGGTAATCATAGTAATGTCATATTGACATGTCTCAATGGTGATCGGAATAGTGTCCTATTAACAAGTCTCAGTGCTGATCATATTAGTGTCCTATTGACCAATCTCTATGGTGATCATTACAATGTCCTATTGTCAAGTCTCAGTGATGATCATAATAGTGTCCTATTAACAAGTCTCAGTGCTGATCATAATAGTGTCCAATTGAACAGTCCTTTTGGTAATCATAGTAATGTCATATTGACATCTCCCAGTGATGATCATAATAGTGTCCTATTGACCAGTCATTTTGGTAATCATAGTAATGTCATATTGACATGTCTCAATGGTGATCGGAATAGTGTCATATTAACAAGTCTTAGTGAGGATCATAATAGTGTCCAATTGAACAGTCATTTTGGTAATCATAGCAATGTCATATTGATATGTCTCGTTGATGATCACAATAATGTCCTAATCTAGGTCTATAGACCTTTGTCCTAATGACCAATCTCTGTGGTGATGAACGCTAGTGCCGTGTCTACCAATGTTATTTGTGTCCACAATAGTTTCCCATTAACCTAACATTGCTAAATCCAAATATGTCCCAGAATGATTGCATGCCATCACCACCTTAATTAGGATTTCCTGAAACGAAAGAAAAAAAAAAACAGCAACGTTTCCTTTTCCAGCGCTGCCTGATTTCCCACTTGACGGCAATTATGATTTTCATTTCCGCCTTAAATGTCATTTTACCTGTAAAACCATTTCTCCCTGACATCATAAAATCACAGCCGACAGATTCACGCACCGGGATATTTTTGTGACCTCATTAATTTTGTGCCAGGTGTTAATTATTGGGACGTGAGATGCACACACAAACACACACGCATGCCTAGGTAAACAGGCCACCTGTTGGAAAGGTCGAAACCGTTCAGTTCGGTTTGGTTTGTTTGTCTGTTGCTTAACTGTAGGGAAAATGGATTGCATTCAGGTTATATGTCGGTTCTATGGGAAAATAAATCGTTGGGAAAAAAGGCTTTTGTTCTCACTTGCATTGGTGACTTGCTATTGGGATGAATAGGATTTTGCAAATTAAGGTGTATAGTTTTGTGGTCCTTATTTTAGAGGTGTTAAGATGGTATAATTGTGATCGTCTCTTGATATGCATAAAAATAAAGGGAATACTTGTAATGTGATGGCCTGTATATATATATATATATATATATATATATATATATATATATATATATATATATATATATATATATATATATATATATTGCGTGTGTGTAAATGTACAGTATGTGTGTGGGGTGTGGGTGGCGTGGTGTGTGAATGTATGCATGATTATAACTTTCACATATACCTTACTCTCCTTTAGAGTGGTAGCACCAATAAAGTAGAGTTTTCTGGTTTCATAGCAAGTTGTTATGCATGGAGTTGGTAGTCCCACGCCATTTTTCTTAACCACGGCAAATTTCGTGCCCATTTACAGGTGGATTGAATGATGAGCAATAGTCTCGGATCAAGGTCGGTCCCAGAAATTGCGAGTTAAGTATTGTACCTTTGTCAGAAAATTGCAAACTTCCATTAACAAGTGAAAGAATGTATCAACAAACAGGCAACTATGGTTCAACGACATATATAATTCCATTTAATTTTTCTCGTTATTCCCCACGAAGAAACATTTCCACTACCTATCAAACGTAACAATATCAGAATAATGGTAATTTACATGATACATTCTAACCTGATTTAGGTTGCTGCGACCTATCTGGTATGCGTTTTGCTTTCATCAATATCTGGGCCGTTCTTTTGTATACCAAGCAGGTCTGGATACTACTGCAACTGCAATTTCGCGCACCCGAAGGAAAAATATTCCTTTTCTAAAAAAATTACGTTTTATATATGCCAAAACTTAATCACCTGTTGCCAGTTACTAGGCCCGCATTTTTTTTAGTGAGGCTTTTGTTAAATTCCCTCATAGGTTTTATTTCGCGTAATCCTGCTAACAAACGTACACAATAAAAGAAATTGAAAATATAACCTTTTTTTTTTAAAGGGTATAAGTACAAAGGCACATGGAAAGCTATACTGGGTTGGAACCTTTCCCACTTTGTTTGGTTTATTCTTTAATGGAATTTTGAGAAGCAAAAGATTTAAATTAATATTCTATTAAAAACCTGGAGTTAAGATCTGGGGTACAATCCGTCTCTGCTAATTAATTTTCTTTCTATTCTTATATTAATTAATCTTTCATTAATGAGAAAAAAATCAATTAACTCGACTCTTTACTTAAGCCATTGCAGGTAAAACAAACCGAGCAAATTAATTATAAAGTGTCAATAAACTTTTCCCGGGAGGAGATTGTTAACCTTCGCCTACCGCCAAGAATGGTAACACACAGAAGACAGAAGAAATACGATATATTTCTTTTGTTATGAATTAATGGATTGAATCCTTGTTATAGGATTCTAAGTGATGTTCATAAAGTGTGTGCAAAAATATGTCTATTTGTATATACTTATTCATAAAGCAACTGAAATGTTACATAGTGTGTTGTTAAGTGTAAATAGAAGTAGGTAACTTTTTACGTTTCATGAATATCAAATATAACGAAAATATAGAAAAGTTTTTT
>NC_090742.1:24637555-24640055 GCF_036898095.1 Palaemon carinicauda
TATTATTATTATTATTATTATTATTATTATTATTATTATTATTATTATTATTATTATTAGCTAAGCTACAATCCTAGTTGGAAAAGCAGGATGCTATAAGCCCAAAGGCTCCAACAGGGAAAATATTCCAGTGAGGAAAGGAAATAAGGACATAAATAACTATAAGAGAAGTAATGAACAATTAGAATAAAATATTCTAAGAACAGTAACAACATAAAAATAAATGTTTTGTATTTAAACTATTAAAACTTCAAAAAACCAAGAGGAAATCAAATATGATAGAATAGTGTGCCCTCAAACAAGAGAACTCTCAGATAAAAATAGTTTTAAATCGGAATGATTATATTATTAGATAGAATGATCTATAAATAATCATTCTGAATAATTGACCTTTCATCTATTTTCGATATCTGCACTTTAGGCAGGACTAGCTTGTTCAAACACTTTTTTTTTTTTTTTTTCAAATGTATTGCTTATGCCCAAACAACTTACAAATTTGACATTCTAACCTCCATTAAAAAAAAAAAAAAAACGTTTAATTATAACATCTGGATAACTCTCTCAATACATATTTGACGCCTATTATTTTCGTGAAATTGCAAGTCTTTTATACACTTATTCTGACAAAGTATCAAGCTTTCAACTCTTGCTCTCTAATATCCACACCCACACTCACACACACACACACACACACTCATATATATATATATATATATATATATATATATATATATATATATATATATATGCACACACACACACACACATATATATATATATATATATATATATATATATATATATATATATATTGTGTGTGTGAGTCTGTATGTGTGTGTGTGGGTGTGTGTGTGTGGGTGGGTGGGTGGGTGGGTGGGTGGTTTACGTGTGTGTTCAAGTAGTTTTTCATCATATGGGAAATGTCACACTTACGTTGTCCAAGAATCTGAATTTTCCTAAATGTATTTTCAAAAGATGAATGCTTCAATACCAAAACGTTTCAGTACACTCGAGAAGATTTCTTAGCTGTGAATACAATAATCAAGAGATATACTAAAAATTCAACTTTAATCTCAAAATTTGATAAAGACTCAAAAAAGTGCACGTAAAATCTAGTCCTTCGAAAAGGAAGAAAACATTAACTATCTAGAAAAAATGCAAGTGAAATTTAGTCCTCCGAAAGCGAATAAAACATTTACTATCTAGAAATTTTTTTTAAATCTAATCCTTCGAAATTGAGTAAAACATTGTCTATCTAGAAAAAATGCAGGTAAAATTTAGTCCTTCGTAAATGAATAAAACAATGAAAATCTAGAAATAATGCACATAAAATTTAGTCCATCGAAAATGAATAAGACATTGACTATCTATGAGAAAATGCACTTAAAATCTAGTCGTTCGAAAGTTAAGAAAACATTGAATATTAAAAAAAAAAAAAAAAAAAAAATTCACGTAAAATTTAGTTTTCTGAAAATGAATGAAAATATGGACTATCTGAAAGAAACATGGGCCATGGGCAAACTTCCTGATGATCTTTACACTTTGGCAGTATATCTATTTTGTCGTCCCTGCAGGCAGCAAGATTACATTGGTGCGAAGTTAACCAATCTATCTTTAAGGTTGGACTTAATTAAAGTCATTATACTGGTAAGACCAACAAAGCCTTTTTGTAAAGGCACCCTTGTTATAATGCTTTGAAAGGGAAATTTCGGGGAAGCTAAAGAACATATTGTTATGCATACATAAAAGTGTTCATACTGTATATTCTGCATTTGCAGTATTGCTAGTTATCCCCGCCAACGAAGTTGGAAGGTGGTTATGTTTTCGCCCCTGTTTGTGTGTGTGTGTTTGTTTGTGAACAGCTTTCTGGCCACAAATCTAATTGTAGAGTAATGAAACTTGTAGGATCAACTGTTATGTAAAAAGCTGTGAACGATTAAATTTTGGAAGGTCAAGGTCACAGTCTAGCAAAATGTCCAATTCACGTAATCAGCCATAAGTTTGAACGTCGTTGTCACAGAAACTTCAAACTTGGTTCATATTTGAGTGTATGAAAATCCATGCCAATTAATACATGTTAGGGTCAAGGTTAAGGTCGAGAAATAAGCTGCCGTGGCGAAGGTCTGTGCTCTACTGAGTGCCCCTCAATTTATATATATCAACATAAATATTTTTGTAACTGTGTAAATAAAATTTGTATATAATTGATATAATTAGTAGTTAAACCAAGCTTTAGTTCCACTTACAGTATATTTTGTTCTAAATATACAGGAGCCTTCGCCTACCTGAGGTTATACATATAGCGAAACGGATATTTGAGTACTAGTGTATGTGACCCGTTAAAAAGGACGGCTGACACACAGTTTCATCCCATCCCGCCCTCTCCCTCTTCCATAACTACAATACGATAGTTTGGGTAATTTGTGGGAGATTGTTGTTTTCCTAGTAGTTACCGTTCAGCGTGACATGAAATAATTGTATATATATATATATATATATA
>NC_090742.1:24642555-24645055 GCF_036898095.1 Palaemon carinicauda
TACTACTACTACTACTACTACTAATAATAATAATAATAATAATAATAATAATAATTGGACCAAAACGTAAATTTTGAGAGAGTTTTGTCGAGGTGAGTATTGGCCCACTCACTGAATCCTTTTATGAATTGAAATTGCAAGATATTTCTTTGGATTTATTAAACGTAATTAATTCTTCTTACCTTCTAAATTCCTGGAATTTATCCATTTATCCAAACCTACCGAAATCTTGTAACCCTTCCAGAAACCACATTATTACTTCCATTCTTGCCTGTTTGTCTTTCAACAATTTCAACTCTTAGTGAGATAAAGATTCACTTCACGAACATCATGTCTCTAGAGAATGGAACTTTTAATGTTTCTCAAAATGATATTTATTTTGAAATTGATTTTTATGTAAGGGGGGGGGGATATAAACTCGACGCTATCTTTTATCATTTATTATGAGAGAGAGAGAGAGAGAGAGAGAGAGAGAGAGAGAGAGAGAGAGAGAGAGAGAGAGAGAGAGAGAGAGAGAGAGAGAGAGAGAGAGAGAGAGAGTCTAAGGATGGTGAGAGTGAGAAGGGGTGAGAGCGAGTGGGGGATATAAACTCGACGCTATCTTTTATCATTTATTATGAGAGAGAGAGAGAGAGAGAGAGAGAGAGAGAGAGAGAGAGAGAGAGAGAGAGAGAGAGAGAGAGAAGGGGTAAAAGAGTCTAAGGGTGGTGAGAGTGAGAAGGGGTGAAAGAAGGAGAGAATAGTGAGAGTCAAAGAAGATTGGGGGGCCAAGATGTTCATTCCATACCAGTTATGTTACAGATGAACTCTTTATGATTAGTTGGCAGCTTGACTCCGCTTTATCCATTTCGGTGTTAAAATTACAAACTTCATTTCTAACTAAGCTGATATTATCTAGTTACCGGTAATCTGTTGCTCTACGTCTTTATAGTGCGATTTGTGAAACGAAAGGAAAAAAAGAAAGAATAAAGTCACGCTATTTTTAAGGAACAAGACACCAAGTATTTCAATAGATAAAACAGAATTATATTTGAATAAGAACTAATTTTGGACCAGAGTTCGTAAACAAATGTACAAAAGCTATCTAGAATATGGTAGCAATGGGGCAAGGGGTGGGTGCGCTTTAAAGAACTTAATTTCAAGGTTGTAAGCAATGTTTTTCTCCCTTTTTAGCTTGGCTTCTTCAGTTCGTATTATATTGTTTCTTTTTTACGGTACATGTGTCTATTTTTCTAGTTTTATTACCCTGGTTTTTGGACAGCTTACTGGATGATGTAAATGAGAATGTTGCAGCTGGACAATTTATACAGAGCTAGGACAGAACCAGGTGGAGGCAATTGACAGGTCACGTCGAGCATATGGCACCTAGATAGATTACCCTGGTTATTTTTGATCGCCTTTCTATCAATAGTGATTTGGAAATTATTGGTTTCTCTGGAATTTACCTTTCTTTGGTTTGATATTGGGTGATATTAGCCTACTGATTTCTCTGATATACAGTATATGTCCAGAGGGAGACCAGAAGCAACGTGAAGTTATGTCATGTTGGCTATGGGATGAAACCAATATTTTTAAAAATTGAGAAACAGACTGTCTCCCATGTAATATCGTTAAAAGAATTAAATTTTGAGAGTGGTTTTTTTTTTCAATTTTTTGGAGACCTGTTATTTCTAAAGAAGTTATTTTAAGCACTTCAGGTTGGTAGTACTTTGAAAATTGTTCACATGTTTGTACTTCAGAATCTGACTTTTATCCTAAACTGATGGAGAAAACCCTAACGCTTATTAAACTCCATGTTCATAATTTTGATATAAGTATCTGACACCATTGTTCAATTGACTCAGTGTGCATGATGTTTAGAATATTTAGTAATCCTTTTAGGCCAGGTGCCAGGACCACACCAGGATATTTTCTGCTAACTTTTTAACTCACATTTCATGATAACCATTTTAACTCACATTTCCTGATAACCTGTGTCTTGGGCTATGTCAAGAACATCGCGACCAATCTCAACTCGGGGCCGTTTGCACCAGGGGACATAGGGGACCAAAACAACCCTGTTTCACGCTACGCTCAACTCTGCCTCACATAAATCTACATTAATCCTTTATATGGGCGGTCAAACATATTCAGACTTTCAAGAAATTTTGCAGGGACTATTGCAGTATATCAAGAAACATATGTAAAAAGCAAACATTTTAATAGTATGATATGTATTTCTAAAGTAGTACAAAATGAACACGGACAAAGCGAAAAAAAATATTGATTTTAACATATTTCTTTTTGCAAACGAAGTCCTCTCAGGAAAAAAATACCTAATCTGTAATTACATATTGTATTATAAATACATCCTTGTTACATACACTTTTTCTTTAGCCAAAGTTTACTTTATATCGAAATAGATACCAAAACTTTTCTATCCGTTTCAAACTGATTAATCCAAATAAGCAAATTATTATTTTTTTCTCCTGACAAATTCCAAACTTATTGTAAAAGATAA
>NC_090742.1:24657555-24660055 GCF_036898095.1 Palaemon carinicauda
TATATCGCAAAAAAGAATGGTCACAGCTACTATTATATCCCAAACTAGAATGGTCGCAGCTATAAGTATATCCCAAACAAGAATGGTCGCAGCTATAAGTATATCGCAAAAAAGAATGGTCACAGCTACTATTATATCCCAAACTAGAATGGTTGCAGCTATAAGTATATCCCAAACAAGAATGGTCGCAGCTACAAGTATATCCCAAACAAGACTGGTCGCAGCTACAAGTATATCCCAAACAAAAATGGTCGCAGCTATGGGTATATCCCAATCAAGAGTGTTCGCAGCTACAAGTATATCCCAAACAAGAATGGCCGCAGCTACGAGTATATCCCAAACAAGAATGGTCGCAGCTACAAGTATATCCCAAACAAGAATGGTCGCAGCTATAAGTATATCGCAAAAAAGAATGGTCACAGCTACTATTATATCCCAAACTAGAATGGTCGCAGCTATAAGTATATCCCAAACAAGAATGGTCGCAGCTATAAGTATATCGCAAAAAAGAATGGTCACAGCTACTATTATATCCCAAACTAGAATGGTCGCAGCTATAAGTATATCCCAAACAAGAATGGTCGCAGGTACAAGTATATCCCAAACAAGAATGGTAGCAGCTATAAGTATATCGCAAAAAAGAATGGTCACAGCTACTATTATATCCCAAATAGAATGGTCGCAGCTATAAGTATATCGCAAAAAAGAATGGTCACAGCTACTATTATATCCCAAACAAGAATGGTCGCAGCTATAAGTATATCGCAAAAAAGACTGGTCACAGCTACTATTATATCCCAAACTAGAATGGTCGCAGCTATAAGTATATCGCAAAAAAGACTGGTCACAGCTACTATTATATCCCAAACTAGAATGGTCGCAGCTATAAGTATATCGCAAAAAAGACTGGTCACAGCTACTATTATATCCCAAACTAGAATGGTCGCAGCTATAAGTATATCGCAAAAAAGACTGGTCACAGCTACTATTATATCCCAAACTAGAATGGTCGCAGCTATAAGTATATCGCAAAAAAGAATGGTCACAGCTACTATTATATCCCAAACAAGAATGGTCGCAGCTATAAGTATATCGCAAAAAAGAATGGTCACAGCTACTATTATATCCCAAACTAGAATGGTCGCAGCTATAAGTATATCGCAAAAAAGAATGGTCACAGCTACTACTATATCCCAAACTAGAATGGTCGCAGCTATAAGTATATCCCAAACAAGACTGGTTGCAGCTACAATTACATCCAGCTAGTTGTAAATGAATAACAGGCAATAAGGAAAACAAATGAAAGGGCATGTCAGAGACTGTTGGTGTTATCGTGCTATTATCATAATCCGATGACTGGTAGGAAGGCATTTGGCAACGCTATAGAGTGGGTGCAATGATATACTGTAGTTATTGATGAAGCCCAACTTGGCATTCATCCAGTGCACTGATGGTGAAACTTTGGGGTAGCTTGGTCGATTAGTTCTCTCCTCTTCTCATCCGTTTGCTGATAACAGAATCCATGACTTCAGAGAAAGATGTGACGGTGCATTCGATACACCAATGTTGACCTCAATTCTGGAGAAAATCTGCAAAATAATAATAATAATAATAATAATAATAATTCTTATTATTTTTATTATTATTATTATTATTATTATTATTACTACTAAAATTCCAGTTACATATCGTTGTATATTTTAAAAACAGGAGCTGAAGCAGGCACTTTGAAAAAAGTGAGAAAGCTCCTGTGTTTTTAAAATATACAATGATATATAACGGGATTTTTAATACCCAAAATTCTTAGATACAAAAGGTTTTTGAATTAGTTTTATTGTAGTAAACTATCGAAAAAAATGGACGGTTGTTAGGTACTTAATCGCCAAGCAAGAACCTGGAAAGATACCCTTAGAGAACAGGCGAAGTAATACTTTACTCTGAAACATTCCTAAGAAAGTGATAATGAATCATCTCAATATCCTAAGGTAAACTTTAATATTCTGAAAACTATATTCTAAATTACAGAAACATTGTCACACAGCTGGTCGTTGAAATCCACCCCTCAGACGAATTGGTATGTCCTTTATCTTCAGAAGGGGATGACAACGTGTCTTGTTATAAACTAGGATGGGAATCGCACGCATGGTTTAGAAAATACGTATGGTGCTATTCCAGCTTCTAAATCGAAGCCCTGCAGACCACTGGTGCAGAAATGAATTTGCTGAGGGGAAATGGGAGCTATATCTCGACTTCAAAATGTAGTGGCCGAAGATATTGAGCCATTAGTTTTTCCTCCAGTTTCAAGCCAGAAAATATTTCTGAAAAATGGAGAGGATAACTTTGTTACAAATGTGGGTAGGAATCTTTGTCATGTATATGGGATTCGAATGTATGTATTGAATGCCACAGTGTAGATGGTTATAGGTGATTTTGTATAAGATTTCTCAATATTAATATAGCGAAACATACAGGGGAAAATTGCCGTATGTAAATGTTAGAT
>NC_090742.1:24662555-24667555 GCF_036898095.1 Palaemon carinicauda
TATTTTGAAATTGAGTTTTATGTAAGTGGGGGATATAAACTCGACGCTATCTTTTATCATTTATTATGGAGAGAGAGAGAGAGAGAGAGAGAGAGAGAGAGAGAGAGAGAGAGAGAGAGAGAGAGAGAGAGAGAGAGAGAGAGAGAGAGGAGGTGAGAAGGGGTAAAAGAGTCTAAGGGTGGTGAGAGTGAGAAGGGGTGAGAGAGGGAGAGAATAGTGAGAGTCAAAGAAGATTGGGGGGCCAAGATGTTCATTTCATACCAGTTATGTTACAGATGAACTCTATGAGGTAGATTCTGATAGCCTTTCTATCAATAGTGATTTGAAAAATATTGGTTTCTCTGGAATTTAACTTTTTGGTTTGATATTAGGTGATATTAGCCTACTGATTTCTCTGATATACATTATATTTCCAGACTAAGACCAGAAGCAACTTGAATTTATTTCATGTTGGCCACAAGATGAAATCAATATTTCAAAAATTTGAGAAACGGGCTGCCTCCCATCTAATATCGTTAAAAGAATTAAATTTTGAGTTTTTTTTTTCTTTTTTAATTTTTGGAGACCTGTTATTTCTAAGGAAGTTATTTTAAGCACTTCATGTTGGTAGTACTTTGAAAATTGTTCACATGTTTGTACTTCAGAATCTGACTTCTATCCTAAACTGATGGAGAAAAACCTGACGCTTATTAAACTCCATGTTCATAATTTTGATATAAGTATCTGACACCATTGTTCAATTGACTCAGTGTGCATAGTGTTTGGAATATTTAGTAATCCTTTTAGGCCGGGTGCCAGGCCACCCAGGATATTTTTTGCTAACTTTTTAACTCATTTCCTGATAACCTTTTTAACTCAAATTTCCTGATAACCTGTGTCTTGGGCTATGTCAAGAACATAGCGACCACTCTCAACTCGGGGCCGTTCTCACATAGGGGACCAAAAAGCCCCTGTTTCACGATACGCTGAACTCTGCATCACATAAAGCTACATTAAGCCTTTGTATGGGCGGTCAAACATATTCAGACTTTCAAGAAATTTTGCAGCGACTATTGCAATATATCAAGAAACATGTAAAAAGCAAACATTTCAATGGTATAATATGGATTTCTAAAGTAATACAAAATGTACACAGACAAACTGAAAAAAATATCGATTTTAACATATTTCTCTTTGGAAACGAAGTCCCCTCGGGTTAAGATAACTAATCTGTAATTACAAATTGCATTATAAATACGTCCATGTTACATATGCTTTTTTAGCCAAAGTTTACGTTATATCGAAATAGATACCAAAACTTTTTTATCCGTTTCAAAGTGATAAATCCAAATAAGCAAGTGATGATTTTTTTCTCCTGACAAATTCCAAACTCATTTTAAAAGATAAAGTGCCTTTAATTTTTTATAGAAAATTTAAAGGTATTTGTTCAAATGTAGTTCAAAGTTAAGATTAATTATTTTTATTACTTATTTGTTCATTTGTTTATTCACTAGTTTATCTATAAAGTTGCCGACGAGAGTGTTTTTGAATTGGTCGCCGCACATTGTTAAGCATAAAAGCAAATGATTGAATGTAAGTGATTAAATATCCAAAAAAAAGATGTTAAATAGTGATATTTGGTAAATACTGTATATTTTGTAAAGGTGACAAGGTAAAGGACTCTGGTAATATACATAGCTTGCAGAAGTTCCACTCAGATGCGTATAAAAACATTAAAGAAAATTTAAGTAAATGATGAAGATTTACTATGTAAAATACAAGGACTAGATCTTTTCGCAAGATCTAGTGCCCACCCAAGCAATTTTCAGTGAGGCGAATACCTCAGCAGTGTTACACCATCACAGAAACTGAGAAAACATCAGACAAGAAAAGATGTAGAGAGAAAGCATTTCGCATCTACGATTTTATTAAAAAAAAAAAAAGAAGTGTATAATGAGAATCTATGCAACAATAGCAATAATGAACAAGGTTTTGAAATAACTAGTCAATCTCAGGTTGAAGATTGAACACTGTTCTGACCTGAAAGACAGCATCGACTTCTGATCATCCCCATATGAACACACACTGATATTTTTTAAATCTTTGGAATCACCGAAAATTGTTCTTTCTGCTTGTGACTTGTGAGATGATGACTGGATCAAAGAAGTTGGTCATGAGCTTTACACTAGATTACTCAATGTCTTCAAAGAAACAAAGACACTTCTATTGCCCACCAAATCTAGTGACATTCCTTATTATTATTATTATTATTATTATTATTATTATTATTATTATTATTATTATTATTATTATACACATGGTTAAAAGTGTTTCAGTAATCAGTAATAGTGATGTGGTTAAGGATCAACCTGAAGGAACAGTGTTTCATGGCGACTGAGACAACTTTGATCAGCTGGTGTCTGATGTTTATGGAACAGGATCAGTTCAAAGCACAGTTGGAATCTACATGGAAGAATTTGGATTCTGTAGAGATGATGGCCTGAAATTAGTCCCTCGTATGACTGAACCAAATCCTGAGAAGATTCAAAAGTCCAGTTTAAGAGTTTCCACCATACTACCGGAGAAAACGGCATGAAGAACCAACCCTCATAGAGCCCTCAAACTGTGCTGAAAATTCCAGCATCAAGATTCTGATTTTTTTTTTTTTATTATTGCTTGTCATATGCCCTTTGAGAGTCAATTTATCCCTGCTATATCGGGATCTGTGTCTAGTAGGCTACTGCCAATACTCCAGACTTTACGACAACTATGTATGTAGTTATATGTATATGCATATATATCTGTGTGTATATATATATATATGTATATATATATATATATATATATATATATATATATATATATATATAAAATTACAGTATTTTTTAGATTTTTTAACGGGGAGCTCTGCCCTTCTAGAGGGAAGGGGTAGCCCCCACCCTGCCAGCAGAAAGGGAGGATCCCCGCCCTGCCAGCGGGAGGGGGGAGCCCCGCCCTGCCAGCGGGAAGGGGGGACTCCGCACTGCCAGCAGGAAGGGGGGGAGCCCCGCCCTGCCAGCGGTAAGGGGGAGCCCTGCCCTAACCGCGGGAAGGGGGAACCCCACCCTGCCAGCGGGAAGGGGGCCCCCGCCCTTCCAGCGGGAAGGGGGATGCCCCGCCCTGCCAGCGGAAATGGCAGAGCCTCGCCCTGCCAGCGGAAAGGGGGGGAGCCCCACCCTGCTTGCGGAAAGGTGGGAGCCCCACCCTGCCAGTGGAAATAGGGGAGGCCCACCCTGCCAGCGGAAAGAGGGGAGACCCGCAATGCCAGCGGAAAGGGGGGATCCCCGCCCTACCAGCAGAAAGGGTGGGGAAGCCCCACCCTTCCACCCTTCCAGCGGGAAGGGAGGAGCCCCACCCTTCCAGCGGAAAGGGCGGAGCCCCGCCCTGCCAGCGGGAAGAGGGAGCCCCGCCCTGCCAGCAGGAAGAGGGGAGCCCCGCCCTTCCACCCTTTCAGCGGGAAGGGGGAAGCCCCACCCTTCCAGCCGGAAAGGGGGACCCCCGCCCTGCCAGCGGAAAGGGGGGAGCCCCACCCTTCCACCCTTCCAGCAGGAAGGGAGGAGCCCCACTCTGGCAGCGGGAAGGGGGGAGCCCCGCCCTGCCAGCAGGAAGGGCGGGCCCTGCCCTTGCCAGCGTGAAGGGGGGAGCCCCGCCCTGCCAGCAGGAAGGGTGAGCCCCGACCTGCCAGCGGGAAGGGGGGAGTCCCGTCCTGCCAGCGGGAAGGGGGGAGCCCCACCCTGCCAGCGGGAAGGGGGGAGCCACGTCCTGCCAGCGGGAAGGAGAGAGCCCCGCCCTGCCAGCGGGAAGGGGGAAGCCCCGCCCTGCCAGCGGGAAGGGGGGGAGCTCCGCCCTGCCAGCGGGAAGAGGGTGACCCCCGCCCTGCCAGCGGGAAGGGGGGAGCCCTGCCCTGCCAGCGGGATGGGGGGGGAGGCCCTCCCAGCCAGTGGGAAGGGGGGAGGCCCACCCTGGCTAGCGGGAAGTGGGCAGCCCCGCCGAGCCCACATATTGAGTTCCTCTATCTTGCATATTTTTAAAAAAACATGAGGACCTTATGGAATTCTCTACCAGGCTCCAAAAACTCTTCAAGGTCTTCAGAGCTCCCCCAACTCCTTGTTTGTCTCCAATTTGTCTTTCGCCGTCAATAGTAAAGTTGAATGCTCTCCTGTCAGACCTCCATAAGGAGAAATATGGAATACCAGTGCAATATCAAATTGGCTTCAAATTGTCATTCGTTTCAAGCATAAATGTTAGAAAGGGTAAAAAGGTCGTTTTGATTGTTTTATTGACCAACCCAAGTTTGCAAGCTTTTATCACTGACTCACCATGAGGCTATTAAGAAGGAAACAAGATTTGGGGTTTGAGTGCGAATTTAAAAGAAAACCAAAATACTTCGTCATAAAGGGATCAACGACAAGTGGAATCATGAAGGCAGTCATGAAAAGCAAAATAAGAATCTTGAAGACTAATAACTGATTTATTTGAAAGGATTCGCACAGAAAATACAGGAAGAAGAGCGAGACAGGAAAGAGAACAGGAGAGAAGAAATAAAGAATCCGAAAAGGAGAACTAGTTATTATTTGTTGATCATTTTACGGTAGGTTTGATTTGAAAGGAGAAAGTAAAGTCCCCAATGTTGAATATCCAAAAAAAGATTGTGAAGAAAAAGGCAGAAACTGCACAGAAGTAGAGAATATTGAAGGACCAGAGAAAGATCGAGAATTCTTCAATCTGAAATAATTTTGTTTTCTCTCTAAAAAAGGAAGGACTTCTAAGGAGAGGCACTCCAATTGGACGTCTTCCTTTTGGAATTCCCTAACAGGCTCCAAATCTGAAATAGTCTTCAAAATTCTCCCAACTCGTTGTTCGACTTCAATTTGTCTTCCGTCATCAATAGGAAAGTTGAATGCTTTCCTGTCAGAGCTCCAAAAGATTCTTAGCCTCTCTGTTAGGAGGAATATGGAATACTGGTGCATTCTAAAATCGGC
>NC_090742.1:24670055-24684796 GCF_036898095.1 Palaemon carinicauda
GTATATATCTGTATATATATGTGTATATATGTATGTATGTATATGTATATTATATATATGTATATATATATATATGTATATATGTGTATTTATATGTATATATATGTATATATATGTGTATATATATATATATATATATATATATATATATTATAGTCACGAAAGGAGAATATGGTTTGTATTTTATTTTTCTTTCGTGGCTATAATAATTTTATGTTCATCACGTGCTAGCTTTTGTGATTTCAGCGCACACACTCACACTCACATATATATATATATATATATATATATATATATATATATATATATATATATACATATATATATATATATATATATATAATGATAAATTTTGCACATTTAGACGTGTTTTCATATTTAAATAAGCCATATATTATACTCCCTTAATATCTGGATTCTCTCTATACCTCGGGATCAGAGAACAAAGGGTGAATCAACTCAGAGATAATTGCTTCTGGTCGGCCGGGGAATCGAACCCTGACCATAGAAACTGGCTTGAAAATTGTGAGAGATTTTTCTTTTTTTTTTGGAGGGATAGTGAGAAGCTAGGAACTAATATTGACGGTCTAAGACGATCACCGGAGGTGAAGGCCATTCATTTTGAAAATGATGAGAATATTTGATAAATATATGATTAAAGAATGAAGGAAAGGACCACAAATGAAAGAGAATAAAATAATGGAACAAAAATGTTAAAGAATGAATACCTAACAAGGGGATAGAGGAAGAAGCTCAGAAAATAAAATATGAAGAATGAGAGAAAATATCTAGGAATCCAATGGAATCGCTCCTCAGCTGTGTGATTTAGTGATTAAAAGTATAATTAAAAATTTTGTTTCGAGATATCTTAATATTTGGGTTTTCCCTTTCCCGTTTACTGTATCAGCCGTAGAAATTATGGTTCAACTTGAACACTCCAAACTAGAGCTTTACGGATAGCGATGTGTTTTTCGCTCGTTAAGCGCTCATATGCCTAGAGTAATTCACCCGGTCCAGAGCCCATATCCAACACCTCATAGCTGTGCTAATTCGGGCACTTGATCACTGTAAATAGGGACTTTATCATACAGAGTTAAGCTTATTTGAATCAAATTTGAGAGAACGTTGTGTATGAAATTAATAAGATGCCAGTGTGATCTCCAGGCAATGTAATTTTTCAAGATAAAGCTACTAGCAATTATATAGTCATTGATAACTTGCAGTCACGGCATTAGCGTGGTGAATAATTGTGCGGTTATGCCACCTGCAAATGTATTTTTTTTTTCGACAATTTATAGGAGAATACATTTTAGGAAAATAGGTATATCATAGTTTCATGACAAAATTTCGGAAAATTACGTCATTCTGAGAGTAAAAAGCTTGTAATTTTTATATGATTTGTTAATAAAACAAATTTCTGATAGCCTTTGCCAGAATATAATAGCGCCCTCATTTACCTCCACTTATTTTCGATACGAAGTAATAAATTCTTATTGTATTCAAGGTGTTATGATGTCATCAATATATATTATATCCATCACTGATTATCTAATTTGCAATGGTAATGCTTAAAGTTCGTTGCTTATCAAACTTCCAACAACAACAACTACTTTATTCTACTGCTGCTATCTCTTACAAATAAACCAATAATGAATACGGTTAAAAATATTTGCTAGAACACCAACGGTTATCAAATAATATTTAGGCAATAATACACTATCTTACAGGCTATATCAAGACTACTCATTTAACTTTTCTCCACACACCCTAAATCAGAATTGACTTCCTTATTTCCTCAGTGTCGGACTGGTTTGGGCAAGGGATTGTGGAGAGGAGACTCCCCCCCCCCCCCCGACCCTTCCCTGCAGAGTGTCCACTTGGCCCCTCCTACGAAAAAATAGTAATTGTGTATATATATATATATATATATATATATATATATATATATATATATATATATATATATACAGTATATACTATATATATATACAGTATATATATATATATATGTGTGTGTGTGTGTGTGTGTGTGTGTGTGTGTGTGTAATGTGTCTGTGTTTTGTATTTGCAGTGGATAGTTGAGACGTCAAATGATAATAAAGAATTGAAGTATGGCAACTCGATTTGTAACTTTTGTATGCTTTTGCTAACAAAGACAGCCCTTTACTGTCTTTGGTTCGCTAAGGTTGGAGAAGGCTCCGCCCATTTCGTAGAAGTAGTAAGACGACTAACACCTTGTCTGTTTTGTCATGGGAACACTAGAGACATCTGACGAAAGATTTCCCCCGAGTGTCGGTGTTCTTTTGATTCAAACTGTACGTAGTACTAAGAACAGTTAATTAAAACAGTTTTGCCTTCTTCATCATATGGCTCAATACTACACAGTATTCTAGAAGTTTTAATCCATCTGTGACCAGTTGTGGAATGATCTTCCTAAACAGGCAGTGAAGGTGGAACTTCAGAAGTTCTAATTTTCAGCAAATGTTTTTAGGCTGAACAGGCTAACATGAGTCTCATCATAGTTTACATATAACATATTTATTTTAATGATGTTACTAATTTTAAGATGTTTTATATTAATTATTCACCACTTTAATTATAATTTATTTATTTCCTTATTTCCATTCCTCACTGGACTATTTTTCCTGTTTGAGCCCTTGGGCTTACAGCATCCTCATTGTCCAACTAGTGTTGTAGCTTAACTGGTAATTATAATAATGATATAATAATCTCTCTTATATAATAGAGAGCAAATGTCTGGCTATATACACACATATGTATACGTGTGTGTGTGTGTATTTCCAGTCACGCTCAACGACATTGCCAGACTTATACTTGAAGGTCTCTCCCCGTCTCTCGGGTAGGTAAGAGAAGGAATAGTCATACCCTGGTGATGGGGGTTGGGAACAGTGGAATGTGTGGGTATGCATATCACTCTAAATATTTAGCCGTCCCTTTTGAGGGGTTTGCGTACAGCAATAATAATAATAATAATAATAATAATAAAAATGGCAATAACGTTACGGATTATAATACTGTCAACAAAAATGTCGTGATTCCACTCAACATCCTGAATCCTCTTTTCATAGAGATTTATATTCCCGAGGTTTGCTTGTGTCCTTGTACCCCTTTCAGAGATTGAGGGAGAAACTGAAGGAAGATTGCGCATGTTAATGGAATTTTATTTCTCAAAGTATTCTTTCAAAACCTTCATATCGAGGAAGTTGAATTGGCAAATGCAAAATTACCATCTTGTGCAGAAGGTGGAGTAAGCGACGAACCAGATGAAGTTTAACGAATAAGAAACAGTTATGAATATTTTTTCCTTCTTTTCAGCTATGTTATTAAAGGATCTTTTGATATCTTACATTCCCGGTAATAGAAGACTTTGATTTGGAGGCAGGAAAAGGATGAAAAAGAATATTGAAAATAATTTTACTGTATAAATTTCCTATCGCCCAAATTTATTTCTATCGTAAATTCGAAACGACAATAAATTGAAAAAAAAAATGACATGTTAATTTTTTACTCTCCTCTTCTTTTGGATAAAAAAATCGGAAAACTCACCACGAAATTATTTTGTTGATCTCAGAACCAAACCTAGGAACCAACAAAGGGAAAGACTCCCCACCTCGCATAGCCATCTTCATTTGTCAAGTGAGGTAATGATGCGTAAACAGAAAAAAAGAAAATATAACAGTTAGGTGAAGACTTTAATGGTTTAAAGGCCGCTCATGAATGGCAGAGGCAAGGGACAGTGACATTACCGTATCAAGCAGGACAACGCCCAAGAGACTGACCTTATATACGTATGATCCAAGCTAGGACCAAGGAAGGCCAGGCAGATAGAATTATAGGCTACCTCCAAACCCCCCATCCTTAGTTCACAAGGATGGTGAAGTTCGAGCGACCAAAAGAACTAACGAGTTTGAGCGGGACTCGAACCCCAGTCTGGCAATCACCAGGCAAGGACGTTACCAACAGGCCACTACGACCCTAAGCGGGATCTTTTGAATGTCTTTTATCAGGATCTTGGAACATTTCCTCATGAGATTGCTTAATTGTCTTATGAGACAATATATAATATATTGTATGTGTGTGTGAAATGTATGTGCTTATATGCACAATACAACGGGTAGTACCGCTTATAAATTGACGAATTGCCGCAGAATTTGTTTAAATTTAAGACTCTCTCTCTCTCTCTCAGACTTGTACAAATTTCAGTCTCGAATTTATACAAATTTCTCTCTCTCTCTCTCTCTCTCTCTCTCTCTCTCTCTCTCTCTCTCTCTCTCTCTCTCTCTCTCTCTCTCCAAAATCCTAGTAACTCTTTGTAACTCGAATTTTTACAAATTTCAGGTTTCCCCCCCTCTCGAGTTTTTACAAATTTCAGGATTTCTCTCTCTCTCTCTCTCTCTCTCTCTCTCTCTCTCTCTCTCTCTCTCTCTCTCTCTCTCTCTCTCTCTCTCTCTCTCTAATGAATTTATCTTTTCTTTTAGGTACGTGAAAAACACTCCCATTTTTAAAACCTCCCAAATGACCAGCTTATCTTCTGCTTTTCTAATCTCTTTATCCTAATTTAAGACCATCACTGGCAGTATTCTCTTCCCTCGGAAAGTGCACGATTTTCCTTTTCAAATCTAAATTTAATGGAATCCACAGTTTTATTTACGGGCCCCGATCTGACATAATTGGGTGAAATGGAATTCCAGGGTTGAATATTGCCACTTTCAGTAAGGATATCGCAAGAATATCGTCTTTCCAGTAAGAATATCATCTTTCGTTCTTCCTTCCTTTCGGTTAAAGCTCTCCTCTAATAATACTTCTCAAAGAATTTATTCTTTTTCTTCTTATTACAGCCTCTTTATTCATTTGGTGCTATACTTATTACCTGTTTTGTAACTAGATAAATTATTATTATCGTACATGGATGGCAGGAATACGATCGCACTGTGGGTCTTAAAGATTCTTGGATATACGACAATAATTCCTTCATTTAAATGCAAATATGAGTCTGAAGATTTAATTCATATGTATACTTCGTGTATGCATGTATTTATATATTTATATGCACCTATCAATTTAGCCTTTTCGCATACAACAGACAACAATAAATCCAGCTGTATCTATAGTCCACTGTAGGAGGAAGGTCTTCAGACATGTGAATTCATGTCTGGGGTTTGGCCAGTTTTCACCACCACCGTGGCCAGTGCAGATTGGTGATAGCGATAGATTTTCGTCGGATCGATCGTAGCAAACCAACTTAGTATGGGTGGCCCTGACTAATATAGCTTTGCTGATCATGGCGATATGCACCAAACCCTTTCACTACATTAAGATAACCATATTTATGTGTGCGCTTATATATAAATATATATATATATATATATATATATATATATATATATATATATTTATATATATATATATATATGTATATATATGTATATATATTTATATATATATAACTATATATGTATATATATAAATATACAGAGAGAGAGAGAGAGAGAGAGAGAGAGAGAGGAGAGAGAGGAGAGAGAGAGGAGAGAGAGAGAGAGAGAGAAGGAGGAGGCTTTAATCATGTATGTAACATGGATTCACGAAAGCTCTTGTTATCGACCAATTAGTTGTGCTAAAATGGAAAATCACATACTTTTCAAGAATAATATCCCAGTTGGAAAAGCAATGAGAGAGAGAGAGAGAGAGAGAGAGAGAGAGGAGAGAGAGAGGAGAGAGAGAGAGAGAGAGAGAGAGAGAGAGAGAGAGTATGACCCAACCAGAAATAGTTCCACTCGTGGCCCCCATCCGAGATATTTCATTTCACAGTATTGTTTTTAGATCCTTAATCAATCAGTTGTTATTCCTCACTGGGAAAAAAACATTCCCATTTCTTATCGTTTTCCCAAAACAAAGCAATTCTTTATGAAAGGCAGAATTGATTGTTCACTGCCCTGTAGTCGGTAATTGGGTCGAGAGAGGTGCTAAAAATTGAAAAGCTGCCAATGAATTAAGGACGGGATGAATGTAAGGCTAATTGGAACTTATATTTATGACTGGGCTCCCATTCATATACAGTATGGATGGTGATGCTAAATTATGATCCATGCATTTTCAGAGCTCAAACGTCATGATTTAATTGCTTGGTAATAACTGGAGTTCATTACGAGTTAGTTTGTTTTGTATATTGCCACTGAATTATGTAAGTCATAAAATTTATTCAATGGGCGATCACGGTACACTTTGGGAGATCCCTTTGGCATTTGTTTTTATTGATGGAACGTAAACAATAACATAAAAAATAAACAAAACGTTTCACGCTTGGGTTATCGACAAAATTCTATTATAGAGAGTATCCCTTTTTAGCAGTACTGTACTTATAAAACCTGATATGTACAGTTGGACACAGGAATCCACGGCATACCTCTTTCTGAAGAAATGCACCCTGTCACACCCTCTCTGCGTAGCGAGTTTTTGAGTTTAGTGCCACTCAACCACCTCTGCCATCTCCTCCTACACTAGCTGCTTGGTTACTCTCCGCAGTAAGGATATAACAGCATGCACCTCCCTCAGAGCGAGGTGTATCATGAATTCTTGCATCCAACTGTACATTTCGTCGACCACTCAATTGGAGAGTGGATGAATTAAGGATTCCAGGAAATGATAAGTTATAATTAGTACATTTTGATTCCAGGTAATGCTAAGTGACTTGTATTCAGTAGATTAAGGATTCTAGGAAATGCCAGGTCCCATTGAGTCGAGTAATGATGATTCGATGAGATACCAGGTGACTCATTTGGTGGAGTTTCAATAGACGATATTCAAATCCCCCTTGAGCTTCAGAGTGGTCCCTTCGTTGTTATCTACTACGCCAGAATAGAATAGAATATCATGGGTTAGTCCTCTGGCTTTCTTTGTCCCATCTCCCCTCTATAACAAAAAGCAAGTGTCTGGAGATATATATATATATATATATATATATATATATATATATATATATATATATATATATAAAAATATATATATACTGTATATACATATACATATATATATATATATATGTGTGTGTGTGTGTGTGTATATATATATATGTGTGTGTGTGTGTGTGTGTGTATGAAACGCGAAGTAGGAGATGATGAATGGAGAAATATTGAATTAAAAGCTCAAGATAGAGAATTCTGAGGAAATCTGACCGATGCCCTTTGCGTCAATAGGCGTAGATGAGGATATGATGATATATATGTGTGCGAATATATATACTGTATATATATATATATATATATATATATATATATATATATATGTGTGTGTGTCTGTGTGTGTATACATATATTTATGTATATATATATATGTATATATATGTATATATATATATATATATATATATATATATATATATATATATATATATATATATCTATGCTGAATATATTTCTTTCCGGTCACCCTCAGCGGCATTGACAGACGTATAATTACTCGGTCCCTCCCCGTCCCTTGGGTAGAGGGAGAGGGAATAGTCATCGTGGCCAGAGGGATAAACGCGGATAGCACAACTCTATCTAAATATTTAACCGATATTTTTGACGGGTCGCGTACACACGTTAGACACTAAAGACTGTTCTTTCTTTTCTTTTCGCTCTCTATTGTTTTGGTGCTTTGGCATGATATCCAAGTCTTAGATCTTACTGCGGTCATTGCAATGCAATCTTTCACTGGGATTTTGTTGTTCTTATTAAATCTACAAAGATATAATCACTAATTTTAATGGTTTTCTGACTAGAGAGCCTCTTTTAGGATTCAGACATATGTTGAAACTTGATATATAAACCCGGCACATTGGAAAACAAGAGCAATTGGTGATTTCTGACCTCCGCCAAAGGTTAATGGAGTCGTCCATGGCCTAAGACCTGTCTAGAAATGTCGTCAAAATCCGTCAGTTTGTTTTGACGTTTTCTTTAAGATGGCGACAAATGCGAATCCGGATCTAGTATCCTGATCCGGATCCGGATCATCTCCAAAATTTAATTGGGTCATCCATGACATAAGAAGTTATCTGTGGGGAAATTTTCCGTCAAAATCCGTCAAGGAATTTGACATAATCCTGTCCACAAACAGACAGACAGATAGACACACGGACATAAATAAATAAACCGACTCGATTTTATAACATCCTTGGCGGAGGTAATAACAGGTTGGAACTTACGGAGTAGAAGAGGTAATTAATAAAAAAGAAAAAAAAATATCTAACAATGGGAATTAGCATTTGAAGTCCTGACATGACTCTGTTGGCTTACAAAATATGGACGTCCAAATATGGGTGTGCAGTTTCGAGTTAAGGGAGATATGGTTGTTCTACAAAGAGGCATTAAACATAAATATTTGTTATGAAAGAATATATTTTTACCTCCACCAACGTGGTTGGGAGGTTATGTTTTCGTCCTTGTACGTCCGTTTGTCTGTTTGCAAAATTATGAACACCTTCCTGAAATTAATTATTATGTAGAGACGTGGAAGTGGTCAATTTTGAAAGTCCTAGGTCAACGGTCAAGTTTCAAGGTCGAGCAAAAAGTCGACCGAATTAACCCTAACCTTAACCCCAAGTTCGCACAGGGTTGTCACACAGACTTCAAATACTCCTACGGTCTAGATTGATTCTGGGAAAGACAAGCTGCCATGGCGGAGGTCTTCACTCTCAGAGTGCTGTTCTAGTTAGAATATGTTGTAGTAAAGTGTTAATGAATGTGCCGAAGAACCCTTATTTATTTGATTATTCTTGGAGTAATTTTATTAATTCATAAATGTGGTGCATTCCTATATTTGTTCTTTCAAGATTCTTATGAAAATCATTGAAATTCCTTAGAAACTAATTTATAATTTATAATTCATAAAATGTGTATTTATAACTAGGAGTTAGTAATATGAAGATTTGTAACTGCTAATTCATCAGAAATAAGTTGAATTCATAACTGCAAAATAATTAGTAAAATATGAATTCATAACTACGAATTCGGTAGTAATGTATGAATTTTTAACTGCAAATAAATCAAAACTACAAGATACTAAAATGTGACAATTAAAAGTTAGTAACATGTTCATTTAAAACTACAAGTTCGTAAATATTCTTTTAAAACTACAAGTTAGTAAAATGTTCTTTTAAGACTACAAGTTCGTAAAATGTTCTTTTTAAAACTACAAGTTAGTAAAATGTTCTTTTAAGACTACAAGTTAGTAAAATGTTCTTTTAAAACTACAAGTTAGTAAAATGTTCTTTTAAAACTACAAGTTAGTAAAGTGTTCTTTTAAGACTACAAGTTAGTAAAATGTTCTTTTAAGACTACAAGTTAGTAAAATGTTCTTTTAAAACTACAAGTTAGTAAAATGTTCTTTTAAAACTACAAGTTAGTAAAATGTTCTTTTAAAACTACAAGTTAGTAAAATGTTCTTTTAAAACTACAAGTTAGTAAAATGTTCTTTTAAAGACTACAAGTTAGTAAAATATTCTTTTAAAACTACAAGTTAGTAAAATGTTCTTTTAAGACTACAAGTTAGTAAAATGTTCTTTTAAAACTACAAGTTAGTAAAATGTTCTTTTAAAACTACAAGTTAGTAAAGTGTTCTTTTAAGACTACAAGTTAGTAAAATGTTCTTTTAAGACTACAAGTTAGTAAAATGTTCTTTTAAAACTACAAGTTAGTAAAAATGTTCTTTTAAAACTACAAGTTAGTAAAAGTGTTCTTTTAAAACTACAAGTTAGTAAAATGTTCTTTTAAGACTACAAGTTAGTAAAATGTTCTTTTAAAACTACAAGTTAGTAAAAGTGTTCTTTTAAAACTACAAGTTAGTAAAAGTGTTCTTTTAAAACTACAAGTTAGTAAAATGTTCTTTTAAAACTACAAGTTAGTAAAATGTTCTTTAAGACTACAAGTTAGTAAAATGTTCTTTTAAAACTACAAGTTAGTAAAATGTTCTTTTAAAACTACAAGTTAGTAAAATGTTCTTTTAAAACTACAAGTTAGTAAAATGTTCTTTTAAAACTACAAGTTAGTAAAGTGTTCTTTTAAGACTACAAGTTAGTAAAAATGTTCTTTTAAAACTACAAGTTAGTAAAATGTTCTTTTAAAACTACAAGTTAGTAAAAGTGTTCTTTTAAAACTACAAGTTAGTAAAAGTGTTCTTTTAAAACTACAAGTTAGTAAAATGTTCTTTTAAAACTACAAAGTTAGTAAAGTGTTCTTTTAAGACTACAAGTTAGTAAAATGTTCTTTTAAGACTACAAGTTAGTAAAATGTTCTTTTAAAACTACAAGTTAGTAAAAGTGTTCTTTTAAAACTACAAGTTAGTAAAATGTTCTTTTAAAACTACAAGTTAGTAAAAGTGTTCTTTTAAAACTACAAGTTAGTAAAATGTTCTTTTAAAACTACAAGTTAGTAAAATGTTCTTTTAAGACTACAAGTTAGTAAAATGTTCTTTTAAAACTACAAGTTAGTAAAATGTTCTTTTAAAACTACAAGTTAGTAAAATGTTCTTTTAAAACTACAAGTTAGTAAAATGTTCTTTTAAAACTACAAGTTAGTAAAATGTTCTTTTAAAACTACAAGTTAGTAAAGTGTTCTTTTAAGACTACAAGTTAGTAAAATGTTCTTTTAAAACTACAAGTTAGTAAAATGTTCTTTTAAAACTACAAGTTAGTAAAATGTTCTTTTAAAACTACAAGTAGTAAAGTGTTCTTTTAAAACTACAAGTTAGTAAAATGTTCTTTTAAAACTACAAGTTAGTAAAATGTTCTTTTAAAACTACAAGTTAGTAAAGTGTTCTTTTAAAAACTACAAGTTAGTAAAATGTTCTTTTAAAACTACAAGTTAGTAAAATGTTCTTTTAAAACTACAAGTTAGTAAAATGTTCTTTTAAAACTACAAGTTAGTAAAATGTTCTTTTAAAACTACAAGTTAGTAAAATGTTCTTTTAAAACTACAAGTTAGTAAAATGTTCTTTTAAAACTACAAGTTAGTAAAATGTTCTTTAAAACTACAAGTTAGTAAAATGTTCTTTTAAAACTATAAGTTAGTAACATGTTCTTTTAAAACTACAAGTTAGTAAAATGTTCTTTTAAAACTATAAGTTAGTAACATGTTCTTTTAAAACTACAAGTTAGTAAAATGTTCTTTTAAAAACTACAAGTTAGTAACATGTTCTTTTAAAACTACAAGTTAGTAAAATGTTCTTTTAAAACTACAAGTTAGTAAAAGTGTTCTTTTAAAACTACAAGTTAGTAAAATGTTCTTTTAAAACTACAAGTTAGTAAAATGTTCTTTTAAAACTACAAGTTAGTAAAGTGTTCTTTTAAGACTACAAGTTAGTAAAATGTTCTTTTAAGACTACAAGTTAGTAAAATGTTCTTTTAAAAACTACAAGTTAGTAAAATGTTCTTTTAAAACTACAAGTTAGTAAAATGTTCTTTTAAAACTACAAGTTAGTAAAATGTTCTTTTTAAGACTACAAGTTAGTAAAATGTTCTTTTAAAACTACAAGTTAGTAAAATGTTCTTTTAAAACTACAAGTTAGTAAAAAGTGTTCTTTTAAAACTACAAGTTAGTAAAAGTGTTCTTTTAAAACTACAAGTTAGTAAAATGTTCTTTTAAAACTACAAGTTAGTAAAGTGTTCTTTTAAGACTACAAGTTAGTAAAATGTTCTTTTAAGACTACAAGTTAGTAAAATGTTCTTTTAAAACTACAAGTTAGTAAAATGTTCTTTTAAAAACTATAAGTTAGTAACATGTTCCTTTTAAAACTACAAGTTAGTAAAATGTTCTTTTAAAACTACAAGTTAGTAAAATGTTCTTTTAAAACTACAAGTTAGTAAAATGTTCTTTTAAAACTACAAGGTTAGTAAAGTGTTCTTTAAGACTACAAGTTAGTAAAATGTTCTTTTAAAACTACAAGTTAGTAAAATGTAAATATTCAACTTCAAATTAGTAAAATCGAACACTTCAATGCGAATTTATCTGTTAAATATCTCCTGGTGATATCCTCTCCTATCCTACATCCGAAATCTAATTAGTTGCGAGAATTAGTTATGAAAACGTGACTATCTTACTGCCAATATATCTATAAAATGGCTACAGCCATCCAGGAATCACCCCCCACCCCCTTCCTGGCTAATTAGTCTCGATTGATTTAAGAGCGTGGAAGTGCTCACTGGTAGGAGTCAAAGCTTTGAGAGTGACGTCCAAAAGGGGAACTTGGTCTAAAGTGCAGTACAAAATTACTGAAGCTCTTCTGTGTCCATTTTACAATCCCCTCTGAACCCTGTCTGCTCTTCTTCTTCTTCCTCTTCTTCTTTTCTTCTTCTGCTTTGAAGATCGACGGGCCGAATTGAAGGCCTCCATCCGGAATTCGTTTATATGATAGGGGAACCTGCACTGCCCTTTTAACTCTCTCTCTCTCTCTCTCTCTCTCTCTCTCTCTCTCTCTCTCTCATCTCCTCTCTCTCTCTCTCTCTCTCTCTCTCGTTATTAGCTTGCGTGTTATGTGTAAAGGTGTGTATTCTTTTATGACATTTAGGAAGAATCCGATGAGGAATTTAGTTATTTGATGAAAATCTGAAGATACTCTAGATTGTATGTCACCTTATGAGAGAGAGAGAGAGAGAGAGAGAGAGAGAGAGAGAGAGAGGAGAGAGAGAGAGGAGAGAGAGAGAGAGAGAGGAGAGAGAGTAGATAAACCCATATAGAATGGCTAACGGTAGGTATACATGTAAATTAGCAAGAAATTATAACCGCAATTAGTGTTTGCGAAAGAAAATATACGAGAAAAATATCGCATTGTTTAAAACTTTAGAGAAAATGACTAAAGTAAGTCGTAGAAGACCAAAGAAAAATTGCGGGAGAGAAAAAGTAAAAGAGGAAAGAAAGAAATGCTAGAATGAAGAGCAATCAAATCTTACAAGGTCTCAAGTATCGTCCCCCCTCGAAGACTTCCACTTGATGCCAACCATTGTTCCACTTGCCACCGCTCAGGACTTGCAAACACTGAGCAAGGTGAGCTCGGCCAGCGCCAATAATCGGCTACCTTGAGTCTTCTTCTTCTTCTTTGTATGCTGTTGTTTAAAGAAAACTAACATTCCTCATTCAAGATGGAACTCTTTCGTGAGAGCGCTACCGAGAGAAGTGCTCTTGTTCGCACCTCGGCCTAGATATCTGGACTGTGTGGTTCACGCCAAGATAGTATCAAGGATTTATCGAGTGAAAGGTGAAGACGCTGCCAAAGACACCCTAGATTTGATCCGGATTTAGGGTAGTAATTAATTTTTATATTGTACATATCATTGCGTGCGTTAATTTTCGTCCTACCTCTTTTGACAGCATAAAAAAGGTTTCACTTCGTAGAACGCCCACTACAGCATATCAAACGACTTAAATCTCATATCGGATCTGTATTTTTGAAAATAATCTCACACTTAAGGGTTGCAGTAGCCAATTGAAAACGTCTGTGCCTGGCAATTGCCGGACTGGGGTTCGAGGTCTGCTCTAGCTCGATAGTTTCTTGTAGTGTCTGGAGCTTCTGTAGCCTCACCATCCTTGTGACCTAACTAAAGGGGCTTTGGGTGAGCCCACAGGTCTACCTTCTAAATCGCCAGCCGCCCATTACCTGGCTGCTGGTCATGTGTATATATGGTCAGGCTGTAGGATATTGTCCTGTTAGGGCATTGTCGCTGTCCCTTGACTCTGCCAGTCATGAGCGATCTTAAAACCTTCATGGTTATAAGGTGTATACATATATATATATATATATATAATATATATATATATATATGTGTGTGTGTGTGTGTGTGTGTGTGTGTTTGTGTGGTGTGTGCATGTGTGTGGTGCGCTTATTTAACTGCATTTATTACGGGAATCCCATCTTTCCAATCATCATGTGTAAAACATGACATAACTGGAACAAAATAGACATTAATCACAACTAAAAAAACACTATGTCAAATGGGACAAGAATCATTGATTAATATCGATTGATTTGTGTGAATGTTTTCTAGCCCTGCTCATAGGAAAGATGATCCCACGAAATCTTGGGGTGATCATAATAAATGTACACAAATATGCTGAAGTTTCTGACTCCAATTGCCTTCCCAGTATATTTAAAGCATTATAGAGTAGAAATTCCACTCTTCATATATATATATATGTATATATATAATATATATATATATATTATATAGATATATATATATATATATTATATATATTTATATATATATATTATATATATATGTATATATATATATATCATTACAATAAAAAATGCAGCTGATTTTAGTCCACTGCAGGACAAACACCTCAGACATGTCAGTTCACGTCTGGGGTTTAACCAATTTTCATCACCACGGTGGTCAGTGCGGAATGGTGATGGTGGGAGGATTTTTGTTAGATCGTTCACCAGCAAACCAACCTAGTATGGGTGGCCCTGAGTAGTACAGCTTTGCTGATCATAGTAATACGTAAACCCTTTCACCACGTCAAGCTATCCCCACTCAGTAATGAATATATATATATATATATATATATACTATATATATATAATATATATATATATATATATATATATATAATATATATTATATATATATATATATATATATATATATATATAAAGAGAGAGAGAGAGAGAGAGAGAGAGAGAGAGAGAGAGAGAGAGAGAGAGAGAGAGAGAGAGAGAGAGAGGACTGTCTGTGTTTGTGTCAG
>NC_090742.1:24685296-24687796 GCF_036898095.1 Palaemon carinicauda
AAGTCCTGCTAAAGGCTGATTAACCTGTGATTTGTTTTGTATGATTCAGGTACAGTAAGTTCTCTCTCTCTCTCTCTCTCTCTCTCTCTCTCTCTCTCGTAACGCACTTAGCCGATAATCTGTATAGCACGTGTTCGATTCTTGGACTGAACGAGGAGGAATGAGCGGGCACGTCTCTCTCTCTCTCTCTCTCTCTCTCTCTCAGTTGTAACACACTCAGCCGACTACCTGTATGGCACGTGTTCGATTCTTGGACTGAACGAAGAGAAATGTCTGGGCACTTTTCCCATAATTCATCATTTCTCTGTTCACATGAATGTCGAATCTAGTCTTATGTTGTTTAGTCAACTGTTGGTAGAGTGGAGAGAGAAAAACAAGAAGAGTGGCTCCGTTAAAAAAATGTATACCATGAAAACTGGAGGATTTCGACGAGGTAATCCTCATCCCACAGGGATTAAACCGTTTATTAAATATTCTCTCTCTCTCTCTCTCTCTCTCTCTCTCTCTCTCTCTCTCTCTCTCTCTCTCTCTCTCTCGGTGATAGAAAGAGTTTTATGTGCTTTGTTTGAATTTTATATTCCCTCATTCCCCTGTTGCTTTTTCTCATTCTCTTATGTAAAATTTTCATTCTCTCTCTCTCTCTCTCTCTCTCTCTCTCTCTCTCTCTCTCTCTCTCCTCTCTCTCTCTCTCTCTCTCTCTCTCATTGTCAGAAAGATCTCTATTCATTTAGTTTAAATTGTATATCCTATTTACCTGTTACTTTTTCTCATTCTCTTATTAAGCAAAACGCTCATTCCTTTTTTTAATTATCGTACTCTCTCTCTCTCTCTCTCTCTCTCTCTCTCTCTCTCTCTCTCTTTCTTTGTCAGGCATTCCTCAAATACTTACTCTCCCGCTTGTGTGTGTGAGTGTGTGTGTTTGACCTAAGAGAAAGAAAAAGGTCTGATCGAATATTAAGCTTGGTTGATATTTAGGTGCCTTGTTTTGCATAAAATTGTCCCGGGATCATCTTGTGTCCTTGTTGTTGTTGTTGTTGTTGTTAGATCATGCTGGCTTATATTCATTTGTTTGTTTTCTAATGTACTCACATGGCTTTATTGAAAGATAGGGTCGGGGGGGGCGGGGGAGGGTGGGGGTGGGCTTGGCCTTAACGACGTTATATACTGTGTTATATATGGGAACAACGGAGCTATAAAAATAGGTAGTTTTCAGAGAATCTGTCTATATCAACTATAGATAAAGGTGGAATATATTATCTACACTGTCGTCGTTATGTTGGAATATGATCTGGATATACTTTGCATTATTATTAAATATATTGTTATTATTGGTTGTTGTTGTTGGTTGTGGTGGTGTTGTTGTAAATCATTGTGGAACCATGGCAACAAAAGCAAAATGCTACAAGTGCTATGGTCCCAATAGAACAAGGATTACAATACGGAGAAATAAACCTACAAATTGTGGGGACAGAGGTAGATGGAGAAAGCTGGCCAGAAACATCGACCCCACCATAGAAGTGGGAAAAGATGCAGACAAAGAAGAAGAAACCTACAAATTGGGGATAATTTTATAAATAAAATAATTGAAATTAAGCAAACCAAAATAGATAATCAGAGAAATTAAATATTACCTAGAGATCTTTGATATTATACACATTGTGTTTGAGACGGACTAAGCAACCATAAAAGAACCAATAACTATAATTATCATAATTTTTATGATAGTCTCGCTATAAGTTTCATCTCTTACTTAGATCCACGATTTTCTTGAAGTGTTTTTAACTACAACCTATTTTATATTAATTGTTCGTTACTTTTCTTATACTTTATTTATTTCTTTATTTCCTTCCCTGACTAGACTGTTTTTTCCCTGTTAGAGCCTAGGGACTTATAGCATCCTGCTTTCTATCTATATTTGTAGCTTATCTAATAATAATAATAATAATAATAATGATGATGATGATGATGATGATAGTACATGTGTTTTGCATTGAGGCTAACATGATTAATGATGATTATTTTGTATTTGGTAAGTAGTAAAGCTGGTAGAAGGAAGCACCTTGGGTCCGAAATGGGTTGATTTTCGAAAACTGAAAGGCGTTATTTAATTTGAGGCATTACTGAAATCATGACATGTAAGCTATCCTTGCAGCTACTCATATCTAAAAATAATATAAACAAGGATGGAAAATTGATAAGAATTAATATATATATATATATATATATATATATATATATATATATATATATATATATATATATATATATAAAATCTGCCTAAGCTTAGGCGTAAACATGCTGATACATATACTGCAAGGTAACCCAAGGGGAGATAAATGGGAATACTTTAATATGTACACCACATTGAAGTCATTTTTAAAGTTTCCTTGAATACGCACAGTTGGAAACTCCAGGTAAAGGTAAACGAACAATGACTTTTATCCACTCCTTACATTGAGATCATTTTTCACCTAAGAAGAGAGTGAAAAACAAGCACCTT
>NC_090742.1:24697796-24700296 GCF_036898095.1 Palaemon carinicauda
TTGATGTAAGAAACTGTATTTATTTTTTAATATTGAAAGCATATGTTCATGGAAAATAGTGACAATATTCAAAATAAGCTTGTTAAAACAGGTGAATGCAATTGATGAAGGGTGGCAGGATGTGTGTAAGAGCTGTTAAGTCGAGTTTAGAAAACGAGAAAGGTATATTAAGAGTATGATGAGGAGGAGGAGGAGGAAGAGGAGGAAGAGGAGGAGGAGGAGGAGGAGAGATGAAAAATACGGAGAAAAGTCTCATAAAATGTTGGTTTAGTATACATAAGGCGATTAGGAATGGAAATCTATTTTGTGGAAATGCGTTATTAAAGGGATTTAATTAATTGGAATACATTAATTCCAAGGACCAATATTCATAAGCAAACTTGGGTGAGAAAAGAAGGTTGAAAATAGTAAGTAATTTTAGAGTCTTAAAACAGGTTTTATGTCAATGAAAGGTCAGGTCAACCTGTCTTGACAGAATTTACATAAGTGTAAATTATATTGGAAGACACATTCTTGGAACTTTAGCTCTAATTTTATAATGATGATCACATATAAAAACGACTTGTATTTAAATTCAAAGAATATTTTCTCTGGGAATCGAGAAGAGGGGGTTATATTTGATCATTACTTAGCTAAAGCAGCACTAGAAAGAGACAGTAATAGTCAGAGAGGGAGGTTTCAGAATGTGATTGAAAAATGTATCTAGGTGATTCAGTTTGACTGGACAGAGTGAGAAAGGCATTATTATTAATATTATTATTATTATTATTATTATTATTATTATTATTATTATTATTATTATTATTATTATTATTATTATTATTACAAGCTAAGCTATAACCCTAATTGGAAAATCAATAATGGAAAAATAGCTCAGTGAGGTAAATCAATAATGGAAAAATAGCTCAGTGAGGTAAGGAAACAAGGAAATAAAAAACTACAGAAGCAATAAATTTGTAGTTTTAGGATTGCTGTACAACCCATATAGATATCTTCAAGTGTTTTATATTATTACAAGCTAAGCTATAACCCTAATTGGAAAATCAATAATGGAAAAATAGCTCAGTAAGGTAAGGAAACAAGGAAATAAAAAAACTACAGAAGTAATAAATTTGTAGTTTTAGGATTGCTGTACAACCCCTTATAGATATCTTAAAGTGTTCTAACATAAGATAATCTATTCCTAACCTTTGAAGTGCCTTCATTACTGTCAATAATGGAAAAATAGCTCAATGAGGTAAGGAAACAAGGAAATAAAAAAACTACAGAAGTAATAAATTTGTAGTTTTAGGATTGCTGTACAACCCATATAGATATCTTAAAGTGTTCTAACATAAGATAATCTATTCCTGGCCTTTGAAGTGCCTTCATTACTGTTGAAGTTTTGATAAAATCAAAAGCTTTCTCATAGACTATCGAGCTTTGCTACTATGAAATCTCCTCCATATATTATTAAATCAATTGTTAGACCATCTTCTCCATTTGCTGTGCTTCTTTACAGGCTATTAAATTCTTGTTTTTCTTCTGTTATATTTGGTAACGGATCAGTTGTAACTATTTTTATAGGAAAAGTTATTTCGTATATCACTATTGTATAACCTTGTATAGAAACCCTCTGCAATTTTTTTCATCGTACGTATTGTGGACAGTATTTACATTTTTACGCTTTAAGAGAAATATCTGTTGCCGCCGTGTTCTATTTTTTTCTTTTTTATTAACTTGATGCTTCTAACTTTCTTGTTTCCTCAATTTTGGTCTGATTGTGTTTACCAATGTCTTCGGTTTTTAGTTAGTTTATTGTTTTTGGATAGTTCTGCTAATTCTGTTTTCTTACAAGTGGATTTACCCTCATTTCCAGCCTTTTCTTTATTAGATTTTGTTTTTTTTTCTTATTTTCCGATATTTTTCCTTGCTTTTGATTTTGTTTAGGAACTTTTCTACCTATCTCTTGTGCTGATTCCAATAAAATTTTTGTTGAATTACTATTAATTTCTTCTTTACTTGCTTCCATTTCATCATGTATCTGGGAGGACCTATTTTGTATTGTTAAACTAAATTTATCAGATTTTTCTCTTATTATATGCATATATATATATATGTATATATATATATATATATATATATATATATATATATATATATATATATATATATATATATATATATACAGTATATATATATATATATATATATATATATATATATATATATATATATATACAGTATATATATATATATATATATATATATATATATATATATATATATATATATATATATATATATATATACTGTATATATATACAGTATATATATATATATATATATATATATATACAGTATATATATATATATATATATATATATACAGTATATATATATATATATATATATATATATATATATTGTATATATATACAGTATATATATATATATATATATATATATATATATATATACAGTATATATATATATATATATATATATATATATATATATA
>NC_090742.1:24702796-24707796 GCF_036898095.1 Palaemon carinicauda
AATGTGCTCGCCATGAACAAAAATTTATATACTTTTTTCTTTACAATTTTCCAATTTATCATACTATTTGGAAACTTTAAAACTTCATTCCATTTCCTTGTATATTGGAAATACGTTGCATTTCAACTGTAATTTCGAAGCACAATTTCTACAAGATTGAAACATTCCAGTCTCCCGGAAATTAAATGCCAGACCTTGGACTGCAAATAATGAATCATTAACATTATTTTCTTATCCACGAGGCCTTTTCCTCTTCATTGATATCAACTAACTTAAGGTACATTAATATTTAAAGGACCTTGGTTGTTCCATTTTCATACAAACTTCGACTCGATTATTTTCAGAGTTCATTAGGCATTATATACTCTAGAAGTTTTATTCCAGCTGTTACCAAGTTGTGGAATGATCTTCCTAATCGGGTGGTTGAATCAGTAGAACTTCAAAAGTTCAAAGTTGGAGCAAATGCTTTTTTGTTGACCAGGCGGACATGAGTCTTTTTATAGTTTATTTATGACATATTTGTTTTTGATGTTGTTAATAGTTTATATATGACATGTCTGTTTTGACGTTGTTACTTATTTTAGAATGATTTATTGTTAATTTGTTCTCTTCATTTATTTATTTCCTTTTTTCCTTTCCTCGCTGGGCTATTTTTCCCTGTTGGAGCCCCTGGGCTTATAGCATCTTGCTTTTCCAACTAGGGTTGTAGCTTGGATAGTAATAATAGTATATAGTGAACGTTAAGTCTAGGACGAACTATCATTCCTGGCAGGGGCAAGGAAGAGTGACATTGTCCTATCGAGCAGGACAGTGCCCTAAAGACTGACCACATATATGATCAGCGTCCAAGCTTCCTCTCCACCCAAGCTAGGACAAAGGAGGGCCAGGCAATGGCTGCTGATGACTCAGCAGATAGACCTATAGGCTCCCCCAAACCCCCAACCCTTAGCTCACAAGGATGGTGAGGTTGCAGGCTACTTTGAATGAAAGAAGCGAATGAGCCAAAGCATTTTTTCTTCTGTTCACAAGAACTTGGCAGTTTCTTGAGTTTCTCGAAAGTTATATTAAATAGATAAAGATATTACAAACACACATACACATGGACGGACAAATACCCTAGCGTACATATTATACACACTTAGGTTTGTTTATTCGTTTCACATAATTCAAGGAATTTCCAATCGGAAACGTTACGAAGCCTAGTATTATGTTTAGCCACATTTAACTATTTGGCCTGCTATGTATATAAAGTCAGTCTTGATATCTTTAATTAGAGATATGAAAACATTACTTACAATGTAAATAGTCTTTTGACGCAAAGTAATTGGCTACTTTTAGATAATAGAAAACACAACAATAACCTGCTTAAGGTATATTACAATACTGAATTAAACGTATTGGTTCTGTTTGGAAACCTTTTAAGTGAAAATTTCGACAACTTAGAGAAATCAGCAATGGGTTTTCTACCTGTCTTGAAATATATTATGAATTAGATTCCAGAGTATGAAAAAGATATGAACATTTAAAGAAGAGAAGAAAACTGTGAAGTTATTCAATGTCGTAAAAACCTATTTGCTTTCGTTTTTCTTAGGTTTCGGAGGAGTATTGGTTTTGGCAGGATAATCTGAGCTGTAGGAACCCGAGTCTAGACCTATATTTTTAGACGTGGTGTGGATTACTCTCTCTCTCTCTCTCTCTCTCTCTCTCTCTCTCTCTCTCTCTCTCTCTCTCTCCACACGCACAATATATATATATATATATATATATATATATATATATATATATATATATATATATATATATATATATATATATACACACAACAAATGCAGCCGTTTCTAGTCCACTGTAAGACAAAGACTTCAGACATGTCAATTCATGTTAGGGTTTGGCCAGTTTTTACCACCACACTGGCCAGTTCGGATTGGTGATGGTGGGAGATTTTCGTCTGATCGCCCGCAGAAAACCAACCTAGTATGGGTGGCCCTACTTATACAGCTTTGCTCATCGTGGCAATACACAAACCTTTTTACTATGTTAAGATTGCCCCACTTAAAAGATATATATATATATATATATATATATATATATATATATATATATATATATATATATATATATGTGTGTGTGTGTGTGTGTGTGTGTGTGTTTGTGTGTGTGTAAGTTATTTGATCCTATTAGACCGATATATGTGTTTTATAAATTATTGAAGGGTTCTATTTATAATGACTTTGTCTTATGTTACAAACTAAATTGAATTATATATTTGTTAGTATCTAACTTGTTATTTATATTTTATAAATATAAACACATTGAAATGGATGTGAACGAATTTGTTAACCTTTTTATTATATTGTTACGAAATTGTTACAAAATCACTTTATTGTTTGGAAACGATAAAACAATAGGCATGATTAAATGTCATTTAAAGTAAAACTACAACTAGTGACAATTGTAATATAGATACTATTAGGAACTATTCCCGTGTCCAGGCCTAGCTAGCATACTGCGGTCTGTAGTCTTAAACTGAACTTAGTAAAGTCCCGTCCCGTCCCCAGTGCTCCTGATAGATGATACTGTTAATAGCAGTGTTACCAATGTTTTAATTTTATTCGATCATTTAATGCAGAATTACGGTAATATTGTATTAATTTTAAACTGAAGTAAAACTATAGTATCGTTAGAGAACTCAATAATAGGTAGACTCGATGCATTTCAACGAAATATTTCAGAAAGGAAGCCTTAGTAATGTTCACAATCACGTTGGTACCCCCGTAGACCAGTAGCCAACTACATTATTTCGAAAGGAAAATAATCGTACATTTTCGTGGTAAACTGCTTGTTTGCACTTTTCCATCCTTGGTGTGTTGTGAGTTGCTGCTTTTATTGTTCAGTGATGCGTAGCCGTTCGTAGTGTTAACTTGTCTTAGTGTTCTCGTGTTTTCGCGTGCGAATTTCCTATAAACTATGGAAGGAGATACACTTTCTTTCCGAGGATTTATTTTAAGCTATGGAATGCAACGTTGAAGAAAAAGGTAAGGTGCTTTTATCTGTTGTTTTTAATGCCGGTATTTGTTTGTTTTCTGTACCGGTATTTGTTTGTTTTCTGTACCGGTATTTGTTTGTTTTCTGTGCCGGTATTTGTTTTTATCACATGGGAATGGTTTGATCGTCATAGTTAGGATAACTTTTTCTCCTACAGGATTCTATTTGTTCACTGGCGTTTTAAATGTCTTTCTGTCAATATTTTGGTCATTGTTATCTATATGAATTTATACTAAGGTTCCGATTTAGATTAGTACAATTTATATATGTAACTTTTATGTTTTTGTTCTTGTTAGCGGTTTTTGTGTCCTTTCGAATTTCGTAACGTTTTAAAGTATTTTGTCTCTTGAGACATTCTTGTATTTGTGAATTTCTATTTCTACATATAGGATATTTAATGTGATTAGTATGTTATATAGGTTTGGAGTAAATGGCGTTAAAAGGTTAATAGGTTAATGTAGTTAGAGTATCTTTTGAGATATTTTTGATAAGTCTTTTTCCTTTTTTTGTAATTTTGATTCTAATGCATTTTTTGCGTTAAGGTATTGTCATATAACAGATAAAACTATTATTACAGCTGGAAAGAGAAAATTGAATTAATACTTAATTCATTATTCTCTCTCTCTCTCTCTCTCTCTCTCTCTCTCTCTCTCTCTCTCTCTCTCTCTCTCTCCCCAGGGCGTGCGGTATACAGGCATTCCCTGGGGAGGTCTAGTTCCATTGCCAGCATAGTTTTAAAACCACGAGTTTTAAAGATGGTGTGAACCTGATTTATTGAGAACAAAAGTTGATGTTTTGACATTATGCTTTACACGCGTCGAAAAAAAAAATCGTATTTAGTTTGTGACTGATAATTACTGATATTAAAGTTAAAATAGATAGAATAATTTGATTAATTTGTTTAGGTTAAATTAGAGATTACCAGACGATTTTTTAAGTTGGTTGTTTGATCGTCGCAATTTGGATAAATTTTTTCCCTACCGGTTTTTGTTGGTTTACTGTCATTTTAAATGCTTCTCTGTCAATACCCAGGTAAATATTACCTTTATGAATTCATTCTAAGGTTCCTATTCAGATTAGCACAACCAATTTTGTAACTTGCATACCCCATATCCGTCACGAATAGCAAACAGAATTGTTTTTCCTTGTTAACGTTTTTGGCGTCCTTCCAAATTTCGCAATGTTGCAATGTTTTGTCTCGTGAGACATTCTCGTATTTGTGAATTTGTATTTCCACGGAAATGAAATTTAATTTGAGTAGTATGTTATGTAGGTGTAATAAAGGGTGTTAAAAGGCTGATTAAGTAAGCTAAAAGGTTAATAAATAAAGGGTGTTAAAAGACTGATTAAGTAAGCTAAAAGGTTAAAAAATAAAGGGTGTTAAAAGGCCGATTAAGTAAGCTAAAAGGTTAATAAATAAAGGGTGTTAAAAGGCTGATTAAGTAAGCTAAAAGGTTAATAAATAAAGGGTGTTAAAAGGCTGATTAAGTAAGCTAAAAGGTTAATAAATAAAGGGTGTTAAAAGGCTGATTAAGTAAGCTAAAAGGTTAATAAATAAAGGGTGTTAAAAGGCTGATTAAGTAAGCTAAAAGGTTAATAAATAAAGGGTGTTAAAAGGCCGATTAAGTAAGCTAAAAGGTTAATAAATAAAGGGTGTTAAAAGGCCGATTAAGTAAGCTAAAAGGTTAATAAATAAAGGGTGTTAAAAGGCTGATTAAGTAAGCTAAAAGGTTAATAAATAAAGGGTGGTAAAAGGCTGATTAAGTAAGCTAAAAGGTTAATAAATAAAGGGTATTAAAAGGCCGATTAAGTAAGCTAGAAGGTTAATAAAGTCCGAGTACCTTTTTTGAAGATTTTTGACAAACGTTGTTTGCCTTTCTATGTAATTTTGATTCTAGCGCATTTTTAGGTTAACTTATAGTCAGATAACGAATAAATAATTTTTACAGCTGGAA
>NC_090742.1:24727796-24737796 GCF_036898095.1 Palaemon carinicauda
GAGGCCACTCTGGCAATTGCTCCGGACACAAGCCATTAGACATCGGAAATGGACCAATAAGCAAGTCAAGTTATTAACCAAAATGGATGGCGAGGCGTCTCCCCGGGACTTCGATTCTACGTCAAATGGATTTTAAGAACCAATTCCAGAATTTCCAGTGCAAGAAAGGATGTTTTCATTCCCTGGAAAGGAAATTTATAAGACGCCTGAATTCGTGAAAAGGTCTTATTATCCTGAAGAAATCGATTGTATTTGTGCTTGTTACTCTTCTTTTTTTATAGAACAATTCACAGGGTTGTTGTGGCCTGATTGGCAACCTCTCTGCCTGGTGATCGCCAGTTGGGGGTGCGAGTCCCGCTCAAACTCGTTAGTGCTATTAGTGTCTGCAACCTTATCATCCTTGTGAGATAAGGTTGGGTGGTTAGGGGGAAGCCTATAGATCTATCTGCTGAGTCATCAACAGCCACTGCCTGGGCCTGCTTGGTCCTAGCTTTGGGTGGAGAGGCTTGGGAGCTGATCATATAATATATGGTCAGTCTCTAGGGCAATGTCCTGCTTGCTATGGCTATGTCATTGTCCCTTGTCTCTGCCATTCATGAGTGACCTTTAAATCATGAGGCTCAGTACTACACAGCATTGTAGAAGTTTCATTCCAGTTGTGACCAAGTTGTGGAATGATCTTCCTAATCTGGTAGTTGAATCGGTGGAACTCCAAAAGGTCAAACTTGCAGCGAATGTTTTTATGTTGGACTGGCTGACAAATTTTTTTTTTTTACTATCGAAACCTATTTTAATTTTGTTGCTGTTTTTGAAGTGTTTAATTTTCATTGCTCATTATTTCTTTATTCCTTTCCTCACTGGTGTTTTTTTTTTCCTCGCTGTTGGAGCACTTGGGCTTATAACATTCTGATTTTCCAACTAGGGATGCAGCTTGCCTAATAATAATAATAATAATAATAATAATAATAATAATAATAATAATACTGTACCTCACTGGTGTCCTTAATTATACTGCAGTAGGTATTAGGTTGACCGGGGCACCAGCCACCTATTAAGATACTACCGCTAGAGAGTTAGTGTCCTTTGACTGGCCATTGAATCCCTCTCTCTCTCTCTCTCTCTCTCTCTCTCTCTCTCTCTCTCTCTCTCTCTCTCTCTCTCTCTCTCTGGTTACGGCTCATTTTTATTGTGCCTACACAGACACCGAATAGTCTGGCCTATTCTTTCCACATTCTCCTGTCCTCATACACCTGACAACACTTAAGATTACCAAACAATGCGTCTTCGCTCAAGGGGTTAACTACTGCAATACAATTGTTCAGTGGCTACTTTCTTCTTGGTAAGGGTAGAAAAGACTCTAGCTATGGTAATCATCTCTGCTAGGAGAAGGACTCTCCAAGTTAGAATAACTGTTCTCTGGTAATAAGTAGTGCCATAGCCTTTGTATCATGACCTTCCACCGCCTTGGATTAGTTCTCTGGCATGCTTATCTTATTTTTTTTTTTTTTTTTTATTTCAAGGCTTTATAGTGTATATGTGAAGGATCTAATTTATTGTTATCATTCTTGAAATTTTTGATTGTTTATTCTTCTCTTGTAGTTTTATTTCTAACATTTCCTTTCCTCTTTGGGTTATTTTTCCCTTATTGGAGCCCCCGCGCTTATAACATCTTGCTTTTCCGACTAGGGTTATAGGCTAGCTTATAATAATAATAGTAATAATAATAATAATAATACATTGTCGAGTAACTCCTTGGCCCCAGCACCTTGTCTATATGGCCTAAATTCCAAAATCCATTCCTCCATCTGAAGTCTCCATCTTGTAGCAAAGAAAGCTGAACGGATGTAACGTCCCCTTTCGCACCTATCGCAGATTCCCGAGCAGTTAAGACACCCAGGGATATTAGTCATCATAACTTTAGCCATTAAGTCCAACTTGAACCACGGACAAGCCATCAAGGCCAACTCGAGCCGGGGACCAATGTTGATGGAATTCCTTATTTAAGAGTCCGTTCGAATACACAATATCTCGTCTCTGTTGCTAATTTAGGCGTAGATTTTCTTGACTGCAGCATTTTATATAGCACTGATATCATTTGTGAAAGGTCAGTTTTAATAATTATAATACCGTTTTCTAAGGAGAAATTGAAAAGCCTGTTACATTTTATCTAGGTAGGAAAAAGTAGAGAATAGTAATTGAGATATTACTGTAGGTTGTTGTGGCCTTGTTGATAACGTCTCTGACTGGTGATCACCAGACGGCGGTTCGATTCCCGCTCAAACTCTTTAGTTCCTTTAGTGTCTGCAACCTTACCATTCTGGGGACCAAGAATGGGTTTTTTGGGGGAGCCTATAGATCTATCTGCTTAGTCATCAGCAGCCATTACCTGACCCTCCCTAGTCCTAGCCAGGATTAATCCAGGTCCTAGCGTGGGTGGAGACCGGATTAATCCAGGTCCTGGCGTGGGTGGAGACCGGATTAATCCTGGCCCTAGCGTGGGTGGAGACCGGATTAATCCTGGTCCTGGCGTGGGTGGAGACCGGATTAATCCTGGTCCTAGCGTGGGTGGAGACCGGATTAATCCTGGTCCTGGCGTGGGGGGGGGGACCGGATTAATCCTGGTCCTAGCGTGGGTGGAGACCGGATTAATCCTGGTCCTGGCGTGGGTGGGGACCGGATTAATCCTGGTCCTGGTGTGGGTGGGGACCGGATTAATCCTGGTCCTGGCGTGGGGGGGACCGGATTAATCCTGGTCCTGGCGTGGGGGGGACCGGATTAATCCTGGTCCTGGCGTGGGGGGGACCGGATTAATCCTGGTCCTGGCGTGGGGGGGGGACCGGATTAATCCTGGTCCTGGCGTGGGTGGGGACCGGATTAATCCTGGTCCTGGCGTGGGGGGGGACCGGATTAATCCTGGTCCTAGCGTGGGTGGGGACCGGATTAATCCTGGTCCTAGCGTGGGGGGGACCGGATTAATCCTGGTCCTAGCGTGGGTGGGGACCGGATTAATCCTGGTCCTAGCGTGGGTGGGGACCGGATTAATCCTGGTCCTAGCGTGGTGGGGGGACCGGATTAATCCTGGTCCTAGCGTGGGTGGGGACCGGATTAATCCTGGTCCTAGCGTGGCTGGGGACCGGATTAATCCTGGTCCTAGCGTGGGTGGGGACCGGATTAATCCTGGTCCTAGCGTGGCTGGGGGCCGGATTAATCCTGGTCCTAGCGTGGCTGGGGGCCGGATTAATCCTGGTCCTAGCGTGGGTGGGGGCCGGATTAATCCTGGTCCTAGCGTGGGTGGGGGCCGGATTAATCCTGGTCCTAGCGTGGGTGGGGGCCGGATTAATCCTGGTCCTAGCGTGGGTGGGGGCCGGATTAATCCTGGTCCTAGTGTGGGTGGGGGCCGGATTAATCCTGGTCCTAGCGTGGCTGGGGGCCGGATTAATCCTGGTCCTAGCGTGGCTGGGGGCCGGATTAATCCTGGTCCTAGCGTGGGTGGGGGCCGGATTAATCCTGGTCCTAGCGTGGGTGGGGGCCGGATTAATCCTGGTCCTAGCGTGGGTGGGGGCCGGATTAATCCTGGTCCTAGCGTGGGTGGGGGCCGGATTAATCCTGGTCCTAGCGTGGGTGGGGGCCGGATTAATCCTGGTCCTAGCGTGGCTGGGGGCCGGATTAATCCTGGTCCTAGCGTGGCTGGGGGCCGGATTAATCCTGGTCCTAGCGTGGGTAGGGGGCCGGATTAATCCTGGTCCCAGCGTGGGTGGGGGCCGGATTAATCCTGGTCCTAGCGTGGGTGGGGGCCGGATTAATCCTGGTCCTAGCGTGGGTGGGGGCCGGATTAATCCTGGTCCTAGCGTGGGTGGGGGCCGGATTAATCCTGGTCCTAGCGTGGGTGGGGGCCGGATTAATCCTGGTCCTAGCGTGGGTGGGGGCCGGATTAATCCTGGTCCTAGAGTGGGTGGAGACCGGATTAATCCGGGTCCTAGCGTGGGTGGAGACCGGATTAATCCTGGTCCTAGCGTGGGTGGGGGCCGGATTAATCCTGGTCCTAGCGTGGGTGGAGACAGGATTAATCCTGGTCCTAGCGTGGGTGGAGACAGGATTAATCCTGGTCCTAGCGTGGGTGGAGACAGGATTAATCCTGGTCCTAGCCTGGGTGGAGACCGGATTAATCCTGGATGAAGAAGGGCTTGGGCGCTGATCGTATATGTGGTCAGTCTCTAGTGCAATGTCCTGATTGCTAGAGCAATGTCATGGTCCCTTGCCTCTGCAATTCATGAATGGCCTTTAAACCTCAGTGAAATAATCGAATGCTGGTGTGAATAAAAGCCAGAAACAAATTTAGAAATGCTGATTCACATTTGATAGCCATCGGCTGATTTGCTAGTTAATTTTCTACTAAAATATTTGTATTATGGGAATTTGACTAGTAAACAGATGGAAATAATGCATTAGAGCTCAACTCTGTTATTGACTATGTTTTGTTAATTTTGTGTATTGATTATTTTGTGTTCATACGTATGGCAGGGAGGGCCGATGTATAGGATGCTATAGAAGTTTGATTACATCTGGCTCCAATTAGGTTGTCAGCTTGTGAAATTTTGTTTTGATATCCTGATTTGAATAGAAGTAAGGATTAGAGCAATGATTATTGATAGGGGAGTTTTAAGATTCATTTTTAATCTTATACGGCAATACCACAACCATGGGGCACCATCAGGGTATTAGAATTTTGTTGAACCCATAGTTTCACCAGGTTTACGAAAGAAAAAGCAAAGGAACTATCACACGGGAGATTAAAGTTGTCATGTCACAAGGACTAGATATTTTTTACAACTCTAACCATATATTCAAGAGCTTCCTTCGATGAATATGTCGGTTGGAGAAGATATTGTTTTAGTTTAAGTATGTTAGAAAACTCTCAGAACGTAATTGTCAATACTGGGAAAGGAGAGTCACAGTTTGAACAATTGTATTTTCTTGAATATAAAGGTCCCGTGTTGCTGTGGATAGCGAGACAAGAAGAGAATTTTATGGATTATATTCTAGAAGCAATATTCTTGACGTGTTGTATTCTAGAAACAGAAGAATTTGAAGCCAAGACAAACCTCTGAAGTGTCAGAATGTCTCAAATGCCTAAAAGCATATCGGTCCTATAGCTTTTGTGGTGGTGGTGGGGGGGGGGGGGGGGGAGATGACTGATTGTCTGAGAGCCCCTTCCGGAAATAAGGTCGGGGCAATGTGTGTGTGTGTTTGTTTTTGTAGCTTTTGAATAGCGTAGAGAAGAAATTTTTCAAGAAATATTCCTCAATAACGGCATAATATGCTAGTATTAAAAGTCGCGCAGTCAAATCTCAAAGCTGTTTTGTCCTTCTTCCGCGAATCTTTGCGTTGCACAAAGACTAGCAGGTGACCTGTGACTTTCAAAACACTTGAAAGGGATGTTCTAGGTTCAATTGAATACCTGTCGGCAAATATTTTCATTTCTAAGGGTTTGTCTTTTATGCATCGCACAAGTTGCGAGGTTGTTTAGCAGTGTATACAGCACGAGAGAGAGAGAGAGAGAGAGAGAGAGAGAGAGAGAGAGAGAGAGAGAGAGTAATTTTGAAAAAAAACTTCAGGTTAAAAGTTTAATCATTTTGAAAAGAGAGAGAGAGAGAGAGAGAGAGAGAGAGAGAGAGAGAGAGAGAGAGAGAGAGAGAGAGAGAGGGAATTTGTTTATGAATGGTATACTGTTTACTCTAAATGAAAGAGTGATGGAGTTAGGCACTTGTTCAACGGTGTATACTGTTTACTGTATACGAATGAGAGATTGTAGTTTGTTTGGCAATGTATGCCATGTATGAGAGAGAGAGAGAGAGAGAGAGAGAGAGAGGAGAGAGAGAGAGAGAGAGAGAGAGAGAGAGAGAGAGAGAGGGTGTTGCACTGTACATTGTTTATCCTTGGAGCGTTGGTTATCACAATGAATTATCTATGAAATTAACTATCTTACAAACCGGACACGAGGCAATGGTAGATGGTAGGCGCGTGGGTGACTTCACATCATGGTAAAACAATATATCATAACCACTGATTTGTGATCCTAACCAATGGTCGTATTTATGTCGCGAAGCTCAATTTTGGTAATTTCTCCCCTTGCCCTGTAAGTCATGTGAGCTTTCTGGCTTTAATTATTTAACAAAGTGTTTTTATTATAATGCGCCTAGACATTATAATAAACTGCCAACTGAAATGAAGACCTTAAGGGAGCAATTGAATTTAAGAAGAAACTAAAGACATTACTTTTCACAAGATCATATGATTTGGAAGATGCCACAATCAAAGAATTGTATAAGTTTATAATGAAAATGTTTCGTTAGATGATTGATATGGACCCGCCCGAGAAGTAGTTCACTCGACTTCAGTGGAGGGTTGGATAAAAAAAAAAAAAAATATTTAGCAAATAATGTTTCTTTTCACGAATGTTTTTCATTATTTAACAAATGTTTCTCTACATAGATGTTTTTTTTCATTATTCAACAAATAAAGTTTCTCTACACGGATGTTTTTCATTGTTTAAAAGATAATTTTTTCTTTTCACGTATGTTTTTCACACCATTCAGGATCAGCCGCAAGCAAGAATACAAATAAAAACGAGAGAGAGAGAGAGAGAGAGAGAGAGAGAGAGAGAGAGAGAGAGAGAGAGAGAGAGAGAGAGAGAGAGAGAGAGATGCGCATCACTTCCTTAATACAAACAGGAGGAAGACAGCTCTTTATCTGTGGACGTTGTTGATCAAATGGATTATAAACGAAAGACGATTAATTAACACCCACGGCTTCAAGAGGATATCGAGTTACCTATAATACCTGCCTTTAGACCCGGCCCACGTGAAAGGAGAATGTTGGACAAATATTCGCTTGTCTGGGAACACCAGAACAAAGATATTCTTGTAACTGCGGTGCAACACTGAATCTAAAAAAAAGAGAGAGAGAGAGAGAGAGAGAGAGAGAGAGAGAGAGAGAGAGAGAGAGAGAGTGAGAGGAGTGTTTATATAAGGAGTCTCTCACATGCTGTAAAAAAACCAATAGCAACTAGATGAACCCAAAGGTTTTTTTTTGAAGACCAAAATCAATGTGGGAAAAAAAAAGGTGTCTTAGATGGAGGTATTGGCGGAGGAAAAGAAAAAGGGAGGAGGAAGAGGAGGACTTGGAGGTGAGAGAGAGAGAGAGAGAGAGAGAGAGAGAGAGAGAGAGAGAGAGAGAGAGAGAGAGAGAGAGAGAGAGAGAGAATCGTCGCGACTGAATGATGTTTATAGAGGAAAAACGCGAGAAATAGCTTGCTACAAAATGAGCTTGTAGAAGAAAGTGTCGTCACCTTCCCCTTGGTTTATATAAGGAGTCTCTCACATACTGTAAAAAAACCAATAGCAACTAGATGAACCCAAAGGTTTTTTTGAAGACCAAAATCAATGTGGAAAAAAAAAAAAGGTGTCTTAGATGGAGGTATTGGCGGAGGAAAAGAAAAAGGGAGGAGGAAGAGGAGGACTTGGAGGTGAGAGAGAGAGAGAGAGAGAGAGAGAGAGAGAGAGAGAGAGAGAGAGAGAGAGAGAGAGAGAGAGAGAGAGAGTGAGAGAGAGTGAGAGAGAGAGTGAGAGAGTGAGAGGAGTGTTTATATAAAGAGTCTCTCACATACTGTAAAAAACCAATAGCAACTAGATGAACCCAAAGGTTTTTTTTTGAAGACCAAAATCAATGTGGGAAAAAAAAAGGTGTCTTAGATGGAGGTATTGGCGGAGGAAAAGAAAAAGGGAGGAGGAAGAGGAGGACTTGGAGGTGTGAGAGAGAGAGAGAGAGAGAGAGAGAGAGAGAGAGAGAGAGTGAGAGAGAGAGTGAGAGGAGGGGGTGTGGTCGTGTTGCGCGGTGCCTTCGCGAGACTTTGTTTGGAAGCGAACGAGGGACGAGGGCAGTGTGGATCGCCACGGGTGTGAGGGAAGTGTTGGGCGCGTTCCTCTCTTCCCTGTAGTTGTATCTCACGCGCTCCCTCAAAATCTACGACGGTTCAGCCAATACCCGGATGAATCTGGGGTCATCCAGTGGGGACTAAAAAAAAGTCGCCCTCCAGGCAAAAAAGTAATCTGGAGTCGACTAGTTTTGAGATGTCATGAGTTACCTGGTTTAGTGATAATCCCTCCAGACTTGTATTTCCTTGTCGTTAAAGACAAACGGGCGTGATTGCCCTCGGTAACGGGCATCCGGATGCACTGGTGCCCTATCGATGGGTGTGGAGAAAACCGTCGTAGAATCTCTCAAACCAAGTAGCGTTGCTGGAAATCCAAGTATCATTTATGCATAACGTCAAAAGAGATGAATACAGAGCTGGAGATGCCGGTAGTCATCCTCTTTTATAAATGCATTTGTATCCCCTATATGTCTGTATACAGCATCTAGAAACCCCCCACTCTCGTGTTATCAATGTGACTGTTTCAATGAGCAAAGCGACGATGCTTGGACGTCTACGCCGATAATCCCTCATGAGACTCGAGTTATCTATGGAAATTCCTGATTCCATCTCGTCTGAAGTCTGTCTGTCTCGGCAAGAAAAAGAGCGATTTGCATCACCTATGTAAGGGATTGCGTCAGTCGTCACGAGTGAGCGCAAGAATTCTCAAAGGACAACCTGGCTATCTATGATAACAAGCTACAAATCCGATAAAAGTCACAATGGGGGTCATGGAACAAGCAGGGGACCCTTAGTAGCTACATTGTCAGCTGCTCTTACCCGGATTATTTATAAGTGTTGGAATGATGCTTAATTCCAGGGGGTAGAGGTAACTCTTCCTACCTGTCCTGTCACCCTTTCATCCCTTGGCCCTTTTCCTCGGGATACTGATGTACTGGTTTGGAACCCCGGGCAAAACCTTTTACAATACTCAAGTAGGCAAGTTAGCAAAGGACCTCAGCTCTGCGTTTCTTTAATCTAGCTGTGGTTGCTCATTGTTCTGAAGATCCAGGTGACAAGAGAAGGGTTCTTTCACTTGGTATCATAGATTATTGTAACCCCATAGTAGTAATTTAAAAGAATAACATATAAATAACTAAGAAAATATATGGATAACATAATGGCCCCACGTTGCTAACTATATAATTAACAGAACAATAACCAGAAGCACCATTCAAATACCCTTTTGCATCTATAGCTACTCGAACTCGCAAGTTCGGAAGTTTCTTTCGTTTTTTGTCCTAAACTTCATCGCACTTTCTCGAATAAGGTCCCTCAAGTTTCGTGTTTCGACATGAGCAGACCGAAAGGACCCTCAGCCCGTCCGTTTAACAGGTGCAAGAGTGCTACCTTCCATGTAGATGGTGCAACGTACACAATAGGTAGGTGTCAAGGACTACTGTTTTTCCTCTTGAGGTCTCGTGAATTGTTCATGTTTATAATACTGTACTTGCTTAGGGGCTATAAATCCCTTTGCCTCCCTTCTTATTTTTTTCACCAATTCGTTATTAACGTAACCCACTAGTATTGTAAATACTTAAGCCTAGATTTTGGTTAATTACTTGATCGATTTAATAGTCTCTCTCTCTCTCTCTCTCTCTCTCTCTCTCTCTCTCTCTCTCTCTCTCTCTCTCTCTCGATACAGTTTTTTCAAGTCATACAAGATTCTATTGTAACGGTAATTTTTTTTTTATAGAGCTTATGTGACCCTTTTGATCTGTTTATCTTTAACCATATCGAAAAAGGTATATCAAGAAGGGTAAAAAAGAAGAAAAACAATCCAATATCCGTATGAACACAAAATTTTGAGAGATCTACCGCAAAGCTATCGTATATTTGTGCTTATTGAATGTTTTCTAGTTAATCGTGTGATGGCTGTTAATGATAATTTTTCTTTTAGACAGTATATTGCACAGAATTGAAATAATAAAGCTATTATTGCGACAGTTCCCGTCCGTTAATTTTAATCTCATTAATGCAAATTTTAATGTTTTTTTTTCTGAGAAAAAGATTCTTTGGTAACCCTCG
>NC_090742.1:24742386-24774886 GCF_036898095.1 Palaemon carinicauda
GTCTCTGCCTGGTGATCGCCAGTCGGGGGTTCGAGTCCCGCTCAAACTCGTTAGTGCCATTAGTGTCTGCAACCTTACCATCCTTGTGAGCTAAGGTTGGGCAGTTTGGGGGAAGCCTATAGGTCTATCTGCTGAGTCATCAGTAGCCACTGCCTGACCCTCCCTGGTCCTAGCTTTGGGTGGAGAGGAGGCTTGAGCGCTGATTATATAATATATGGTCAGTCTCTAGGGCATTGTCCTGCTTGCTATGGCAATGTCATTGTCCCTTGCCTCTGCCATTCATGAGTGACCTTTAAACCTTTAATTAGCAAAGACAATTACTCAAGGATCTTTGCAACGTCCCTCCCACCCATAGCAGCACCGACTTTAAATTCTTTTTTGGCCAGTTATTTTTAAAGTTAATTCTAATTGTCTTTCCCTCTCAATCATGAGGCTCAGTACTACACAGCATAGTAGAAGTTTCATTCCAGTTGTGACCAAGTTGTGGAATGATCTTCCTAATCAGGTAGTTGAATCGGGTGGAACTCCAAAAGTTCAAACTTTGCAGCGAATGTTTGTATGTTGGGCAGGCTGACAAAAATCTTTTTACTATCAAAACCTATTTTAATTTTTGTTGCTGTTTTAGAAGTGTTTAATTGTCATTGTTCATTATTTCTTTATTCCTTTCCTCACTGTTTTTTTTCTGTTGGAGACACTTGGCCTTATAACATTCTGCTTTTCCAACTAGGGTTGCAGCTTGGCTAATTATGATAATAAGTAATGATAACAATACTGTACCTCACTGGTGTCCTTAATTATACTGCAGTAGGTAGTAGGTTGGTCAGGGCACCAGCCACCCATTGAGATACTACCGCTAAAGAGTTATTGTGTCCTTTGGTTGGCAAGACAGTCCTACATTGGATCCCTCTCTCTCTGGTTACGGCTCATTTTTCTTTGCCTACATATACACCGAATAGTCTGGCCTATTCTTTCCACAATCTCCTGTCCTCATATAGCTAACAACACTAAGATTACCAAACAATTCTTCTTCGCTCAAGGGGTTAACTATTCGCAATACAATTGTTCAGTGGCTACTCTCCTCTAGGTAAGCGGTGGAAGAGACTCTAGGGTATGGTAAGCATCCCTTCTACGAAAAGGACATTCCAAATTGAAACCATTGTCCTCTGGTAATGGGTAGTGCCATAGCCTTTGTATCATGACTTTCCACTGTCATGGATTAGTTCTCGGGCATGCTTTTCTATCTTATTTTTCTTTCTCTTTTTTTTATTTCAAGGCTTTATAGTGTATATGTGAAGGATCTAATTCACTGCTTGCAATGTTGTATTTTGATTGTTTATTCTACTCTTGTAGTTTTATTTCTTACATTTCCTTTCCTCTTTGGGTTATTTTTTCCTTATAGGAGCCCCTGGGCTTATCTTGCTTTTCCAATTCGGGTTATAACCTAGCTTATAATAATAATAATAATAATAATAATAATAATAATAATACATTGCTGAATAACTCCCTGGCCCCAGCACTTCCGCCTAAATTCCCAAATCCATCCCTCCATCTGAAGTCTCCATCTTGTAGCAAAGAAAGCTGAACGGATGTAACGTCCCCTTTCGCACCTATCGCAGATTCCCGAGCAGTTAAGACACCCAGGGATATTAGTCATCATAACTTTAGCCATTAAGTCCAACTTGAGCCACGGACAAGCCATCAAGGCCAACTCGAGCCGGGGACCAATGTTGATGGAATTCCTTATTTAAGAGTCCATTCGAATACACAATATCTCGTCTCTGTTGCTAATTTAGGCGTAGATTTTCATGACTATTTGCAGCATTAAATATAGCACTGATGTCATTTGTGAAAAGTCAGTTGTAATAATTATAATATTGATATTACTAGAATACGGTTTTCTAAGGAGAAATTGAAAAGCCTGTTACATTTTATCTAGGTAGGAAAAAGTAGAGAATAGTAATTGAGATATTACTGTAGGTTGTTGTGGCCTTGTTGATAACGTCTCTGACTGGTGATCACCAGACGGCGGTTCGATTCCCGCTCAAACTCTTTAGTTCCTTTAGTGTCTGCAACCTTACCATTCTGGTGACCTAAGAATGGGGTTTTTGGGGGAGCCTATAGATCTATCTGCTTAGTCATCAGCAGCCATTACCTGACCCTCCCTGGTCCTAGCCAGGATTAATCCTGGATGAAGAAGGGCTTGGGCGCTGATCGTATATGTGGTCAGTCTCTAGTGCAATGTCCTGATTGCTAGAGCAATGTCATGGTCCCTTTCCTCTGCAATTCATGAATGGCCTTTAAACCTTAGTGAAATAATCGAATGCGGGTGTGAATAAACGCCAGAAACGAATTTAGAAACGCTGATTCACATTAAATAGCCATCGGCTGACTTGCCAGTTAATTTTCTACGAAGATATTTGTATTATGGGAATTTGACTCTTAAACAGATGGAAATAATGCATTAGAGCTTAAGTTATTGACTATGTTTTGTTAATTTTGTGTATTGATTATTTTGTGTTCATACGTATGGCAGGGAGGGCCGATGTATAGGATGCTATAGAACTTTGATTACATCTGGCTCCAATTAGGTTGTCAGCTTGTGAAATTATGTTTTGATATCCTGATTTGAATAGAAGTAAGGCTTAGAACAATGATTACTGATAGAGGAGTTTTTAAGATTCATTTTTAATCTTCTACGGCAATACCACAACCATGCGGCACCATCAGGGCATTAGAATTTTGTTGAACCCATAGTTTCACCAGGTTTACGAAAGGAAAAGCAAAGGAACTATCACACGGGAGATTAAAGTTGTCATGTCACAAGGACTAGATATTTTTACAACTCTAACCATATATTCAAGAGCTTCCTTCGATGAATATGTCGGTTGGAGAAGATATTGTTTTAGTTTAAGTATGTTAGAAAACTCTCAGAACGTAATTGCCAATACTGGGAAAGGAGAGTCACTATTTGAACAATTGTATGTTCTTGAATATAAAGGTCCCGTGTTGCTCAGGATAGCGAGACAAGAAGAGAATTTTATGGATTATATTCTAGAAGCAATATTCTTGACGTGTTGTATACTAGAAACAGAAGAATTTGAAGCCAAGACAAACCTCTGAGGTGTCAAAATGTCTCGAATGCCTGAAAGCATATCGGTCCTATAGCCTTTGTGTGTGGGTGGGGGGGGGGGGGGGGCGCTATGACTGATTGCCTGAGAGCCCCCTTCCGGAAATAAGGTCGGGGCAATGTGTGTGTGTGTGTGTTTGTCTTTGTAGCTTTTGAATAGCGTAGAGAAGAATGTTTTCAAGAAATATTCCTTAATAACGGCATAATATGCCAGAATGAAAAGTCACGCAGTCTAATCTCAAAGCTATTTTGTCTTTCTTCAGCGAATCTTTGCGTTGCACAAAGACTAGCAGGTGACCTGTGACTTTTAAAACACTTGAAAGGGATGTTCTAGGTTCAATTGAATACCTGTCGGCAAATATTTTCATTCTTAAGGGTTTGTCTTTTATGCATCGCACAAGTTGCGAGGTTGTTTAGCAGTGTATACAGTACGAGAGAGAGAGAGAGAGAGAGAGAGAGAGAGAGAGAGAGAGAGAGAGAGAGAGAGAGAATTTGTTTATGAATGGTATACTGTTTACTCTAAATGAAAGAGAGAAGGAGTTAGGCATTTGTTCAACGGTGTATACTGTTTACTGTATACGAATGAGAGATTGTAGTTTGTTTGGCAATGTATGCCATGTATACTAGAGAGAGAGAGAGAGAGAGAGAGAGAGAGAGAGAGAGAGAGAGAGAGAGAGAGTTACACTGTACATTGTTTATCCTTGGAGCGTTGGTTATCACAATGAATAATCTATGAAATTAACTATCTTACAAACCGGACACGAGGCAATGGTAGATGGCAGGCGCGTGGGTGACTTCACATCTTGTTAAAACAATGCATCATAACCACTGATTTGTGAACCTAACCGATGGTCGTATTTATGTCGCGAAGCTCAATTTAGGGAATTTCTCCCCTAGCCCTGCAAGTAATTTGGGCTCTCTGGCTTTAATTATTTAACAAAAAGTGTTTTTATTTAAGAATGTTTTTCATTATTTAGCAAATAATGTTTCTTTTCACGAATGTTTTTCATTATTTAACAAATGTTTCTTTACATAGATGTTTTTCATTATTCAACAAATAATATTTCTCTACACGGATGTTTTTCATTATTTAAAAAATAATGTTTCTTTTCACGAATGTTTTTCACACCATTCAGGATCAGCCGCAAGCAAGAATACAAATAATAACGAGAGAGAGAGAGAGAGAGAGAGAGAGAGAGAGAGAGAGAGAGAGAGAGAGAGAGAGAGAGAGAGAGATGCGCATCACTTCCTTAATACAAACAGGAGGAAGACAGCTCTTTATCTGTGGACGTTGTTGATCAAATGGATTATAAACGAAAGACGATTAATTAACACCCACGGCTTCAAGAGGATATCGAGTTACCTATAATACCTGCCTTTAGACCCGGCCCACGTGAAAGGAGAATTGTTAGACAAATATTCGCTTGTCTGGGAACACCAGAACAAAGATATTCTTGTAACTGCGGTGCAACACTGAATCTAAAAAAAGTGTGGAGAGAGAGAGAGAGAGAATCGTCGCGACTCTTGATGTTTATAGAGGAAAAACGCGAGAAATGGCTTGCTACAAAATGAGCTTGTAGAAGAAAGTGTCGTCACCTTCCCCTTGGTTTATAGGAGTCTCTCACATACTGTAAAAAACCAATATCAACTAGATGGACCCAAAGGTTTTTTGAAGACCAAAATCAATGTGGAAAAAAAGGTGTCTTAGATGGAGGTATTGGCGGAGGAAAAGAAAAAGGGAGGAGGAAGAGGAGGACTTGGAGGTGAGAGAGAGAGAGAGAGAGAGAGAGAGAGAGAGAGAGAGAGAGAGAGAGAGAGAGAGAGTGAGAGGAGGGGGTGTGGTCGTGTTGCGCGGTGCCTCGCGAGACTTTGTTTGGAAGCGAACGAGGGACGAGGGCAGTGTGGATCGCCACGGGTGTGTGGGAAGTGTTGGGCGCGTTCCTCTCTTCCCTGTAGTTGTATCTCACGCGCTCCCTCAAAATCTACGACGGTTAAGCCAATACCCGGATGAATCTGGGGTCATCCAGTGGGGACTAAAAAAGTCTCCCTCCTGGCAAAAAAGTAATCTGGAGGCGACTAGTTTGAGATGTCATGAGTTACCTGGTTTAGTGATAATCCCTCCAGACTTGTTTTTCCTTGTCGTTAAGACAAACGGGCGTGATTGCCCTCGGTAACGGGCATCCGGATGCACTGGTGCTCTATCGATGGGTGTGGAGAAAACCGTCGTAGAATCTCTCAAACCAAGTAGCGTTGCTGGAAATCCAAGTATCATTTATGCATAACGTCAAAAGAGATGAATACAGAGCTGGAGATGCCGGCAGTCATCCTCTTTTATAAATGCATTTGTATCCCCTATATGTCTGAATACAGCATCTAGAAACCCCTACTCTCGTGTTATCAATGTGACTGTTTCAATGAGCAAAGCGACGATGCTTGGACGTCTACGCCGATAATCCCTCATGAGACTCGAGTTATCTATGGAAATTCGTTTCTGACTTAGAACTGATTCCATCTCGTCTAAAGTCTGTCTGTCTCGGCAAGAAAAGGAGCGATTTGCATCACCTATGTAAGGCATTGCGTCAGTCGTCACGAGTGAGCGCAAGGTTCTCAAAGGACAACCTGGCTATCTATGGTAACAAGCTACAAATCCGATGATAGTCACAATGGGGGTCATGGAACAAGCAGGGGACCCTTAGTAGCTACATTGTCAGCTGCTGCTCTTATCCGGATTATTTATAAGTGTTGGAATGATGCTTAATTCCAGGGGGTAGAGGTAACTCTTCCTGCCTGTCCTGTCACCCTTTCATCCCTTGGCCTCTTTTCCTTGGGATACTGATGTACTGGTTTGGAACCCCGGCCAAAACATTTTACAATACTCAAGTAGGCAAGTTAGCAAAGGACCTCAGCTCTGCGTTTCTCTAATCTAGTTGTGGTTGCTCATTGTTCTGAAGAGCCAGGTGACAGAGAAGGGTTCTTTCACTTGGTATCATAGATTATTGTAACCCCATAGTAGTAATTTAAAAAGAATAACACATAAATAACTAAGAAAATATATGGATAACATAATGGCCCCACGTTACTAACTATATAATTAACAGAACAATAAGCAGAAGCATCATTCAAATACCCTTTTGCATCTATAGCTACTCGAACTCGCAAGTTCGGAAGTTTCTATCGTTTTTGTCCTAAACTTCATCGCACTTTCTCGAATAAGGTCCCTCAAGTTTCGTGTTTCGACATGAGCAGACCGAAAGGACCCTCAGCCCGTCCGTTTAACAGGTGCAAGAGTGCTACCTTCCATGTAGATGGTGCAACGTACACAATAGGTAGGTGTCAAGGACTACTGTTTTTCCTCTTGAGGTCTCGTGAATTGTTCATGTTTATAATACTGTACTTGGTTAGGGTTATAAATCCCTTTGCCTCCCTTCTTATTTTTTTCACCAATTCGTTATTAACGTAACCCACTAGTACTGTAAGTACTTAAGCATAGATTTTAGTTAATTACTTGATCGATTTAATACTCTCTCTCTCTCTCTCTCTCTCTCTCTCTCTCTCTCTCTCTCTCTCTCTCTCTCTCTCTCTCTCTCTCTCTCTCGATACAGTTTTTCAAGTCATACAAGATTCTATTGTAACGGTAATTTTTTCTTATCGAGCTTATGTGACCCTTTTGGTCTGTTTATTTTTAACCATATCGAAAAAGGTATATCAAGAAGGGTAAAAAACAAAAAACAATCCAATATCCGTATGAACACTAAATTTCGAGAGATCTACCGCAAAGCTATCGTATATTGGTGCTTATTGAATGTTTTCTAGTTAATCGTGTGATATCTGTTAATGTGGTAATTTTCATTTTAGACAGTATATTGCACTGAATTATTTTGAAATAATAAAGCTATTATTGCGACAGTTCCCGTACTTTAATTTTAATCTCATTAATGCAAATTTTAAAGTTTTTTTTTCCTGAGAAAAAGATTCTTTGGTAACCCCGTGTATCCCAGTAATCGGTTTATAAAAGAATCTACCAAACTTGAGGTTGTCGCTTTAGCCTGTTAACAATTCTGCAGCTTTCCCTGTCCGTCCAGACCAATGGTTTGTTTATACAGAATCCCTGTTTGTTGTCTCAAACTTGTTGTCAAGATTATTCTGAAATTTCTTCGTGTTTTAAGATTTCTTTTATCCTTCGCATTGGATTTAGATACTTGCACAGCAAGTCTTCAAGAGGAATAAATGTTATAACTTCGTTGTCGTTCAATTGTTCTAAATTTTCCATATCGTAAATCTTAAGAAAGACGTAATGCCAATATTCAGAAACACTCGATAGCTTGCAATTGTTGTTTGATCAGTATACATCAAGCAAAGCGAATCTGACTTATGTTCGATTGCAATGCTCTTACCTAGTGAGCGTTGCTCAAGAACTTTCAGTAATCTCTTGTTATCCTTCTTATAACTGTATCGAGATCTTAACTTATGCCGATGGTGCTGTTGCAGACATCAAATTTCGTCTCAGCATTGTGATACGAAAGACCGGCTATACAGTTCGCCATATTGTTATGAACTTTCTATTTACATAGTAATTACTGAACTGTTTATAGCTAAAGCATAATTATTAATAACCATCGACATCTCAATGTTTCCTCTCCAGTGTTTTATATGCTTCTAATCAGTGTTTCAATGATTAATTTTTTTTTCTAGATATTTAGTTTTTTTAATAGAATAGTCAATTCAAAATGTAGAAAGTTGTCAGTAACTCAACCACATATCCTTGCATTCACATACGAGAGACATACCGCCATACCAACATTCAATCCCAGCATACACACAGATCTGGTTTTACCCTTCTTGTTCTCAAGAAGTCGTCACTGATAAGGAGGCTAACCAAAGTCCATTTTAACCAAGTTTTGATCCTCACGGTTGAATAACTACCATGTACTTGATTCCTAACTTAGGTTGGACATAGGTACAGATGGTTTGTAACGTCCTATAAGTCTTATATAATATATATATATGTGGGTGTGTGTATATATATACATATGGATAAATATCAACACAATATCGTGCTTAAATAGAAATAAATTTCTACCTCATACTTACGATCGAACCCTAGCCCTTTTCTAATGAAAAGCCAGGTCGTGTATGTGTGTGTGTGTGTGTGTGTGTATCTTACCTGTCACGCTCAGGTTGTTGAAGAGTTGTCATACCCTGGTGAGATGTGTTGCACCGAGAAACCACTCTCCCACAAATATTGAACCAGCTGGTTTCAGTCAGGAAAAGGGATGGGGTAGGAAGGGTTGAATGTGTGTGTTTGGGTGTGCATATCTAAATATTCATCAATCATTTTTTACTTCGGGTACAATATATATATATATATATATATATATATATATATATATATATATATGTATATATATATATATATATATATATATATATATATATATATATGTATGTATATATATATATATATATATATATATGTATGTATATATATATGTATGTATATATATATATGTATGTATATAAATATATGTATGTATATATATACATATATATATACATATATATACATATATATATATATATATATATATATATATATATATATATATATATATATACACATATACATATATATATATATATATATATATATATATATATATATATATATATATATATATATATATATATATGGTAGCTTTTCTTTAAATTCACTTTCTCTTCCCTCTCTAAGTCACTACTGGAAGCTTGCCTCATTCCCATGAGTGGCCAGTTTAATGACTGATATCTCCCCCCCTCCCCCCCCCTAGTACAGAGTTCCCAAATTTCTTTGTTTCCAGAGATTCCAATTGAGTTCTCATTCAGGAGGTGGTCTTGTCATTTTCCTCATGGTGGAGTCCAATCTCCTCTGTTATCTTCTTATTTTATAGCCATATTTTTCTCTGCTGCCTTGATTCTTTTACTTATTTTGAGTTCTCAGGGGAGGGCGATTTTGATTTTATTTATTGATTGATTTATTGTGGAATATGGGGCAGCTCATGTTGATTTTTTTTCTTTGTTTTATTATTATTGTTTTTATAATTTTTAAATGTTTTATTCTGAAATTATAGTTTTATATCTTTTATGGCCGTCTTCGATAATGAGCGTTTTGTGGGGGATTTGATATGTTAGGAAAGTATCAGTTTGATATTTTACGATTTTAGGAAAGTGTCGGTTAGAAATTTTACATTAATAGGAAAGTATCAAATGAAATTTTTGTCCAACTGGTTTTTTCCCGTCTTTGCTTCTGGATTTCGTGATATTGTAACCAGAAGGAAAAAAAACGTTCTGATTAGTGGGAATAAATGTAATTCAAAACCTTTGTTTGTGGTTAGATGACGAGTTTTTCATTAACTGATTGGATGTAAACGAGAGTGTTTGTTTTCAGTATCAACTCTTGTTATTATGAACTTGAGTTTTGACAATTGTTTTTTTCTAAGGTTGTTGCCCCTGAGCTTTACAATTGTCCTGAGTTCAAGCTATGAAACCTACCATGACCTTGACGGTTTTGTAAATTAGGGAAGAATGTTTTTGGTGGCCCCGTGAGTCTTAACTACTAGGTCATGAGCACCCATTGACTTGTTTACCTCACCGTGGTTCTAGCTTCGAGATTTTTTGGACACACTGAGACACCGAAATGGCTTATTGCACGAGTTATTTTCTTGAATCATTAGGCTAAACCCTATTGGAAACTTATCTGACAGGTGTTCGCGAGAGTGGGGTTCAAGTCTCGTTCAAACTCGTTAGTTTCTTTAGTGTCTGCAACCTAACCGTCTTTGTGAGCTAAGGATTGTGGTTCTTCGGGGGAGCCCATAGGTCTATCTGCTGAGTCATCAGTAGCCATTGCCTGGCCCTCCCTGGTCCTAGCTTGGGTGGAGAGGGGTTGGGCTCTGATAATCGATATATGTGGTCATTCTCTAGGGCAATGTAACTGTCCTTGCTTCTGCCATTCATGAACAACCTTTAAACTTAGCAGTTAATTACCTAGTTCAACCAAATTTCCATAATCTCTAAAACCAACCAGTCGACGATTAGGTCTCTCTCTCAGAAACCTTATTAGCCTCCCCATCAGTGTCGTCAATGTAGCGTACATTTGCAGGGATAGATTCTCTGGCCTCATCATCATTGTTTTCATGTAAGTTGGAGTTTTAACTTTTCTCCTTAATTGATGTTAAGCCGTAATTATAAAAGAATCTTGATCGAGGTAGCTGGGCTAAAATATACAATAGTTAACAAAGTCGATGTTTATCGCGGTTTTATGGAGGTCTCTTTCAGACAAGGGAGATTGTTTATAAATCAGCTGTTTTAATCCAGTTTTAATTGACGAGAATTGCAAAGGTGTCTAGTGAAATATTTATAAAGAGCGCTTAGTGCACTGTGATCGATGTATCAGATTTACACATCGAGGCCAAGAGGCTATATTGCGTAAGATAACAGCTAGTTCTGATGCTACAATAATAGTTTTTATTAGCCTCTGATTGGATTCTTACATATTTCTACAAGATGTGGCTCAGTAGTAAGTCTACATAATATAGATAAGTCTTTGTATTAAACAGATGATTCTGAAGATACGAAGATACAACAATGACTTTTTTTAGCCGCTCAATCTTATATATATATATATATATATATATATATATATATATATATATAATGTGTGTATATATAATATATATATATATTATATATATATATATATATATATATATATATATATATATATATATATATATATATATATATATAAATAATAAAGATAAACTTATTTGTATAAAATAGCAATGCAATCAAACACTAGTACAAGAAATTACAAACACAGTCGTACAAAAGAAGTTCTTTTTAGATCTGGTTATTTTACAAATTTGATAGAATAATTTCAACGTCAGCATGAAAGCCTCAAGGTTCAACAATTCTTCTTGGACTGTCTTTTAAGAGAGCAAGTCTTTCTGTCGGCTTTCTTCCGTCAGGGGAAGGGAGACTGTTCAACAAAAGAACAGCCATTTTCCCCCGGGTACGACTGAATCTCTCTCTCTCTCTCTCTCTCTCTCTCTCTCTCTCTCTCTCTCTCTCTCTCTCTCTCTCTCTCTCCTGGCGCATCACATCGAGGTAATCCCCATCTCGGCCTGATTAGAACTGATCATCAAGTAAATTACTGGATAAAATGCCATTCTCTCTCTCTCTCTCTCTCTCTCTCTCTCTCTCTCTCTCTCTCTCTCTCTCTCTCTCTCTCTCTGTGTTTAGTAGTTGGCTCAAGCCTCCGCGAAGTATTTCTTTTACACTGAATTTTGTATTATACGATATAGGTTCGTTCGGTCGTGCAGATTGCCATGCCTGTGGCATGACATGGGCTCTTGGGCTTTATATAGGAAGACTTGATTTCTTATAACCAAAATGAAAAAAAAAAAAATGCAAATGGAAGATGTATGATGACTTCATTAAAAGATCTGAAGCTTCCTCAAAAGACGCTGTTGTCCTGTCAACATACTGTTTTGCGTTGTACCCTTGTATAGTTTTCAGAAGAGGAAATTACGAATTATTGACGACAGACTAAATTACGCCGTTGTGGAATGGATGAAAGTAAGTTAGATTTGCACCAGAATGTATTTACAAACAACTAGGAAAGAAAAAAAAAAACGAACTCATTTCACACTCCGATCATGACAGATTTTCTGATCCGACAGCTTGATTTGCCAATTCAGTCCTTTTCAGATTTTGCAGTTTCACCGAGGAGGGCAAATTTTTTTTTTTTTTCATATAAACTTTGGAGAACTTCGAGAAATAATCGACAATACTTTTCCAATCTTGGGACAGAGTCCAGCTGTTTACTTGACAGATTTATTTGTGTAAGATTGACGTTACATGGCTATGATCATTATAGTCTGAAAGTACACGGAAACGCGGTTGTTCATAAATAGATATCCAGTCGAGGTTAACATGAACTTTTATTATTATTATTATTATTATTATTATTATTACTTGCTAAGATACAACCCTAGTTGGAAAAGCATAATGCTATAAGCCAGAGGGCTCCAACAGGGAAAATAATCCAGTGAGGAAAGGAAATAATGAAACTACAAGAAAAGTAATTAACATTTAAAATTAAATATTTTAAGAAGAACAGCAGCATTAAAATAAATATTTCGTATGTTAACTATAAAAACTTAAAAAAAAAAACAGAGGAAGAGAAATGAAAACATTTAAAATTAAATATTTTAAGAAGAGCTACAGCATTAAAATAAGTATTTCGTATGTTAACTATAAAAACTTGAAGAAAAATAAAACAAGAAGAGAATTAAGTTCGAATAGTGTGCAGGAGTGTACCCTCAAGCAAGAGAACTCTACCCCAAGACAGTGAAAAACCATGGTACAGAGACTAAGACTCGTTATTGCGTCCCTATGAACATATCAAAATAAAACTAGATAAAGGAAAGAAAATAAGTAAAGAATTATAATGAAAGCAACGTTCATAGCAGATGTATTGTTCTGCATAGAAGTATCGAATAAAGATGAACTAAGGGAATTCATTTGATTAGACGTTTTAAAGCCCCGAGAGAATAGCTTATTAATTTAATTGGCCCAGTTAAATGTTCCTGGAAATCAAGATAGGAATAAGGGTCGGTAGCATTATCTTTCATCGTGCTCATTGATTCTATATGAAGTCAAAATGTTATAAACTTTATATATAACGTGAAATTAATATAAATCTAAAAAAACTAGATTTTCAGATTAATAAGTATTCTAAAATATAAGTTGATGGTATTCAACTTCTTTCTCCTCTCTCCTGTAATATTGTTATTTTTTTTTATTCCATCATTCGATAGGGTGTTTGAAAACACACTCCTGGCGATTAAAGTTTTTTGCTCAATATTTTTAACGTCTATTATTTTATTATTTTAAGTTAATATTGCGAAGGGAAGTCTTATGCCCATAAGAGATAAAATTTTATGTGCAATGTCTGAATATTGCACAAAATTATTAATATTCTGTTTACATCATTCTGGGGTTATTTTTTCAAATTTAAATTTTTTTCAATTGATCTTTTGACAAAAGCTGATCATCGAATCTTCCTTATATAATAAAGAGCAAGTGTCTGGATATATATATATATATATATATATATATATATATATATATATATATATATATATATATATATATATCTTCATCATCATCATCATCAGCCGTTACTAGTCCACTGCAGAACAAAATCCTCAGACATGTCCTTACACTTGCGTATGTTTATGTTCTTTCTGTGCCAGTCCACGCCCGCAAACTTTATTTGTTCGTCAATTCATTGTCTTCTCTTCCTTCCCCTGATTCTTTTAAATCTCTAGACACTCGTTGTGTTATTTGCAATGTCTATCTATTATTTTTCATTTTCATTGTATATCCTGCCCATGTCCATTTCATTTTCTTACATGTTAGAATATCCTCTACTTAGGTTTGCTCTCGTATCCATGTTGCTTTTTTTCTGTTATTCCTGTCATTATTCTTTATATATGTGTATGTATATATGTATAATGTGTATATATATATATATATATATATATATATATATATATATATTATGTATATATATTTATATTTATATATATATATGTGTGTGTGTGTTTGTGTGTGGATTTTTATTTATTCCTGTCACGCTGAACGGCAACCATTCGGAAAACAACAATCTCCCCCAATTGGCACAACTGTGGTAGTTAGGAAAGAGTGAGGGGCTAGGAAGGATTGAATCTCTCAATATCTATATAAATATATAGCCATCATTTTTGACGGGTCGCATACACTAGTTATAAATATTTACATAACGCTGATAGCCCAAATTCCATTCGGATATCATATGATCATTGGATTGAAAAGCTTTACGTAACATTAACAACAAATGTTCTCGTGGAATGAACGCAACATGTCCGATGTCTAATGACACACGCAGACCAGTCATCCGTAGCATACAGTAGGTGGGTGGCGGTGTTTGTTTTCCAAATATAAAGAGAGGTTCTCGGCTTCGGTGTCCTTTGGGACCCTTTTTAGATGACCTTCTGTTCAGCTCCATTTGCCTTTTTTTCGTTTTCATCTCTTCGGGTTTGAAAGGAATTCTTTTTATAAGAGAAAAAAAAATATTCTTCGAAATTTTTTGTAAGTTTTGGATAAAATAGTAACAGGTTTGTTTAATTTTCTTTCACTTATTTCTATCATATATATATATATATATATATATATATATATATATATATATATATATACATATATATATATATATATATATATATATATATATATATACATATATATATGTATATATATATATATATATATATATATATATATATACATATATATATGTATATATATATATATATATACATATATATATGTATATATATGTATATATATATATATATATATATATATATATATATATACATATATATATATATATATATATATATATATATATATATATATATATATACATATATATATGTATATATATATATATACATATATATATATATACATATATATATATACATATATATATATATATATATACATATATATATATATGTTACGGTCATTTTGAGGAATTGGTCATTTTGCAAACTGCCCGTTCATTTTAGAAAATGACCAAAATATCTGTCAGTATGCAAAATGCCCGAAAAATTATGGTCATTTTGGAAAATGACCAGAAGTTTGGTCATTTTGCAAAATGACTATTAATATCGTTGGTCATTTTGTAAAGTTACCCCAATAGCTGCTGGTCATTATGCAAAAATAAACAAAAAGTAACTTAAAATTGATTAGGAAAAGCCTAAGTGTCAGTTAGTTCCTACGGAGGTTCGGCCGATGACGGAAATATTCGTGCTCCTCTCATCACTTATTTGTTGCATGTATATTGTACAATGAAAACCTTCACAGTGGAAGGTAAGAAAAGTATTTTCCAAACAAAACTTCTAGAGTCTGAAGAAAAGAAAGCTGCAAATAGTTCAAGTTTATTTCCCCGGGAAGGATACGAAAGAGTAATTAGTCGCCTGAATGAACTTAAACAATCTAATCCTAAGAAGACTAAGCAGGATTATCGTTTGTTACAAAAATATGAAATACTGGAGGTCACAATTGAGGGTACCACCGTGCAAAAGTTTCGGAAGAAAGGAACTCAGCTGCGATTCGTTTGTGCTGACGATACTTCTAGCTATTCATCGCACAATTGACCACAGGGGAAGCACTAGTATGTGTAAGGCAACCAAAGAAAAATATGCAAACATTTCACGTGATCAGATAACGCTGTTCTTGCAGTATTGGGAGGAATGTTATGTGCTGAAAAATTTATGTCACTCGAAGAGGTAATAAAGGATCGCGAAGTCAGTCTGCAAGAGGTAGCTATTGCAGACTCGATGGGACATGGCCAGGGGATCAGTAAGTGTAGCTGCACCCATTCATGTCGGAGTAGACGCTGTAAATGCTTCAAAAACGAAGTATTGTGCCACAGCAGATGTAAATGCAGCTACTCTTGTTCAAACAATTCAGATAATGCTAATTTTGATAATTGTTGAAATAATTTTCAAGTTCAGTTTTAGTTCTTTCAATATTCTAATATACTTGTAATGTGTAATGTAAGTTTTTAATGTTGAATAAATAAAACCCACACCTTTATTAATACTTAGACTTTTCCTAATCAATTTTAAGTGACTATTTGTTTATTTTTGCATAATGACCAGCAGCCATTGGGGTAACTTTACAAAATGACCAACGATACTAATAGTCATTTTGCAAAATGACCAAACTTCTGGTCATTTTCCAAAATGACTACAATTATTTGGGCATTTTGCATACTGACAGATATTTTGGTCATTTTCCAAAATGACCGGGCAGTTTGCAAAATGACCAATTCCTCAAAATGACCGTAACATATATACATATATATATATATATACATATATATATATATATATATATATATATATATATATATATATATATATATGTATATATATATATATATTTATATATATATATATAAAGGCTGTTGTTCAAATTCTTTTCATTTTCCTAAATCCTTTCCCTTTTTCATTCTTTTATCTTAGATCTTACTTAAGGATCTTTACACCGTCCTTTTTCAGTTATGGCGCGGAATAGCCTCCCCGGACCTACCTACGGGTCCTGTGACCTAAATATATTCTATATTATCCTGTTGCGTTTAAACCTGTAATCTCTGCCATCTGCCACCCTTCCCTGTAGCTGTTCTAATTAAAATTAATCAATATATCAATGAATTAATCGATTAATTAATCAATTATCTCTTTCTTAGTTTGTACTACTTTACCCAGACTTGTTTGACGCTCTTCTTGCCTTTACATCTTCCTTGTATTTATCCCCCCTTATCCGGTCTTCCCTTTTCGCTTCCTCTTAGTTTGGTCTTCTCATCTCTTCCCCTCATCTAGTGTCCACTCTACCCTTCCCCTATTAACGTCCACTCTATTCTTCCAACTCATCAAAGGTCAAATCTTCTATTCCCCCTCATCCAGTGTTCACTCTTCTCTTCCCCCTCATCTAGTGTTCAATCTTCTCTCCCCCCTCATCGGGTGTTCACTCTTTTCTCCCCCCTCATCGGGTGTTCACTCTTTTCTTCCCCCTCATCGGGTGTTCACTCTTCCCTTCCCCCTCATCTGGTGTTCACTCTCCCCTTCCCCCTCATCCAGTGTGCACTCTTCCCTTCCTCCTCATCTGGTGTTTACTATCCCCTTCCCCCTCATCCAGTGTTCACTCTCCTCTTCCCATTCATCTGGTGTTCACTGTGACGGGCCGAGAGAGGGTTGTGAACTCAAAGGCAGGAAGCAATCAACTGAGTTCACAACCCTCTCTCGGCCCGTCACATTGGTGACCCCGGAGTGACACACGGTTGGTACATGGCTCCCCCTCTAAAAATGACATACTGAACATGTTAAATAGGTGCCCTGAATCTGGAGAGGTAGTAGTAAAAACTGCGCCGATTAGCGGCAGTGAGTGGCTGTAGAAGTCGATGGTTGGGGTGCGAGCGAGTGGTGGATGATGGGTGGCTGTGTTGCCGCTCCAGCTCGTCACGGGGTAGGCGAGTGTGTCCTACGGCATTCATAGGCGTGTGTGTCCTACAACCCTTCTCTAGGCTCGTCACATTGGTGACCCCGGAGTGACTCGCTCCTCCCGCCTTCCCCCCCCCTCCACCTCTCACCGTTACTATGACGCCGTCAACGCATACCTTCTGCAGCAGTACTCGCCGTCGCCAGCCGCCCGTATAGCAACGCCTTTTCAGCTCTCTCAACAACCATTGGGGGACCAAAGGGCTTCGCTCACCCTCGGGAAAATGACCAGTATCACTCGTCTGCAACCTGCCGCAGACAGCTCTCCTCGTGAGGTTAACCTACTTCGTGCCCTTATGGACAGCCACTTCATGACCTTCAAAACCTCCATCAACGCCTCCACTCGTGACGAAGAGGACACCTATTCAACTTCAACCGAAGCTGACGTGGTTGCTGTAGGACATACACGCCTATGAATGCCGTAGGACATACACGCCTATGAATGCCGTAGGACACGCCTATGAATGCCGTAGGACACACGCCTATGAATGCCGTAGGACACACGCCTATGAATGCCGTAGGCCTATGAATGCCGTAGGACACACGCCTATGAATGCCGTAGGACACACTCGCCTATGAATGCCGTAGGACACACACGCCTATGAATGCCATGTACCAACCGTGTGTCACTCCGGGGTCACCAATGTGACGGGCCGAGAGAGGGTTGTGAACTGTGTGTCACTCCGGGGTCACCAATGTGACGAGCCGAGAGAGGGTTGTGGCTCACAACCCTCTCTCGGCCCGTCACATTGGTGACTCCGGAGTGACACACGGTTGGTACATCACTCTTCTCCTCCCCTTCATCGGATTTTAACTTTTCTCTTCCCCCTCATCGGGTGTTCACTTTTCTCTTCCCCCTCGTCGGGTGTTCACTTTTCTCTTCCCCCTCGTCCGGTGTTCACTCTTCTCCCTCATCGGGTGTACACTTTCCTCTTTCCCTTCATTCTGTGTGCACTTTTCTCTTCCCCCTCATCTGGTGTTCACTCTTCTCTTCCCCCTCATCCGGTGTTTACTCTTCCCCCTCATCCTTTGTTCACTCTTCTCTTCCTCCTCATCCGGTATTCACTCTTCTCTCCCCCCCTCATCCGTTGTTCACGCTTCTCTTCCCCCTCATTCGGTGTTCACTCTTCTCTTCCCATTCATCCTTTGTTCACACTTCTCTTCCCCCTCATCCGGTGTTCACTCTTCTCTTCCCCCTCATCTGGTGTTCACTCTTCTCTTCCCCCTCATCTGGTGTTCACTCTTCCCTTCCCCCTCATCTGGTGTTCACTCTTCCCTTCCCCCTCATCTGGTGTTCACTCTTCTCTTCCCCCTCATCTGGTGTTCACTCTCCCCTTCCCCTTCATCTGGTGTTCACTCTTTTCTTCCCCCTCATCTGGTGTTCACTCTTCTCTTCCCCCTCATCTGGTGTTCACTCTTCCCTTCCCTCTCATCTGGTGTTCACTCTCCCCTTCCCCCTCATCCAGTGTTCACTTTTCTCTTCCCCCTCATCCGGTGTTCACTCTCCTCTTCCCCCTCATCCTTTGTTCACTCTTCACTTCCCCTTCATCCGGTATTCACTCTTTTCTTCCCCCTCATCCGGTATTCACTCTTCTCTTCCCCCTCATCCGTTGTTCACTCTTCCCTTCCTCCTCATCCGTTGTTCACTCTTCCCTTCCTCCTCATCCGTTGTTCACGCTTCTCTTCCCCCTCATCCGGTATTCACTCCTCTTCCCCCTCATCCGTTGTTCACTCTTCCCTTCCTCCTCATCCGTTGTTCACGCTTCTCTTCCCCCTCATCCGGTATTCACTCCTCTTCCCCCTCATCCTTTGTTCACTCTTCTCTTCCCCCTCATCCGGTATTCACTCTTCTCTTCCCCCTCATCCGGTATTCACTCTTCTCTTCCCCCTCATCCTTTGTTCACTCTTCTCTTCCCCCTCATCCGGTATTCACTCCTCTTCCCCCTCATCCTTTGTTCACTCTTCTCTTCCTCCTTATCCGTTGTTCACGCTTTTCTTTCCCCTCATCGGATGTTCACTCTTCTCTTCTCCCTCATCTGATGTAAACTTTTCTCTTCTCCCTTATCCGCTGTTCACTCTTATGTGTATTATCTTTTCTTCCTACTCTTCCAGTTTTTCCTCCTCTCCCTTTTTCCATATTTTTTTATCTTTCTTCCTGTTTTCCTCATCACCTGGTCTTCTATCTTCTTTTTCTCCTTATTTATTTTCCCTCGTGTTTTTATCTGTCACTTCCCCGTATAGACCTACTTCTTTCGTCCCCCTTCCCTTCCTTCTGATTTTCGAGCTCCTCTTGTCTTCCCACTCATTTCCTCTCCCCACATAAAATCTTCCCACTTCTCTTCCCCCTTCGTCCGGCTATCCCTCTTTTATTCACCCCTTCTCTTCACCTTCCCCCGGCTTTCTACGAAGCCTCCGATATAAAGTGTGTCGTCCAGGAAGCGGGAAACATAGATAAGTAAAGAGAAGTCTCTCTCTCTCTCTCTCTCTCTCTCTCTCTCTCTCTCTCTCTCTCTCTCTCTCTCCAGGATAGGCTGAATGCCATTATGTCTCACCTTTAAGGTAATGGTGTGAAATAGAGTGATACTTATTTGATGGCTGCCGATGCGTTGGCTGGGAACTTGAGATTGATCGATTCATTAATTTGTATGTGATGCAGGTTTTATTGGGTTCTGTATTTGCCTATTTTTCAAAGGGAAAATAGATGATGTCTAGTGATTGGTACCATAGTTTATGGTGCGTGTTTATTTAAGAATCTCTTCTCTTTGTGGCCTTGACGTGTTTATTACGAATCGGTTCCCTATTCTGTCTCTTCGTGTTTATTTAAGAATCTCTTCTCTTTGTGGCCTTGACGTGTTTATTACGAATCGGTTCCCTTTTCTGTCTCTTCGTGTTTATTTAAGAATCTCTTCTCTTTGTGGCCTTGACGTGTTTATTACGAATCGGTTCCCTTTTCTGTCTCTTCGTGTTTATTTAAGAATCTCTTCTCTTTGTGGCCTTGACGTGTTTATTACGAATCGGTTCCCTTTTCTGTCTCTTCGTGTTTATTTAAGAATCTCTTCTCTTTGTGGCCTTGACGTGTTTATTACGAATCGGTTCCCTTTTCTGTCTCTTCGTGTTTATTTAAGAATCTCTTCTCTTTGTGGCCTTGACGTGTTTATTACGAATCGGTTCCCTTTTCTGTCTCTTCGTGTTTATTTAAGAATCTCTTCTCTTTGTGGCCTTGACGTGTTTATTACGAATCGGTTCCCTTTTCTGTCTCTTCGTGTTTATTTAAGAATCTCTTCTCTTTGTGGCCTTGACGTGTTTATTACGAATCGGTTCCCTTTTCTATCTATTCGTGTTTATTTAAGAATCGCCCTTTTCTGCCTCTACATGAATATTTTTTTTAATATTTTCAGTTTTCTGCCCCTATATGTTTATTAAAGAATCTCCCTTTTCTGCCTCTACATGTCTATTTTTTAATATTTTCCCTTTTCTGCCTCTACATGTTTATTTTTTAATATTTTCCCTTTTCTGCCTCTACATGTTTGTTTGAGAAATTTTTTCCTTTTCTGCCTCCACATGTTTGAGAATTTTTTTTCCTTTTCTGCCTCTACATATTTGTTTGCAAATCTTTTTCCTTTTCTGCCTCTATATGTTTAAGAATCTGTTCCCCTTGTCTGCCTTTACATTTTGAGTATTTATAGTACAGTAATGTAAACATTCCAATGTAATTATTTTTGTTTTTGTTTACACAAACTCCTACATGTCATCATATTGCCCCCCTCCTCTCCCCCTTCCTCCCCCCTCCCCTCCTTTCCCCCCTTCCCTCCCTTCCCTTCCCCTTCCCTTCCCCTCCCCTCCCCTCCCCTCTCCACCCCCCTCCACCCCCGTTTCTATCGCACGTTGCGTCGATGTGATTTTCATTTTCATTATGGGTGACTGGGTTTTCAATTATTCTAATCCCCTCATGTCGCAATCTTTGAAGGTCGTCGGCGGGCGTTTGCGACCTCGGTGCCTGTTGACAGTTACGTGACATTCCGAATGCGATATTGGATAAAGCGCTTCTTGCTTTGCTTTCAGGAGGATCCCTTTTTCCTTAAAGACAGGCCTTTTATTCTTGCTCCGATGATTGTAGTAAATCTCGTCGTTATAGTCACAGCACATATTGTACATAGTTCACTATTCATAACGTATTAAATGAAGTAATTTCTAATCTAGATAGTAAAGCTACTGAAAGTCTAGTAGGAAAAACAATTTGGAATCCAAATGTATAAATACATTTTGAATATGGTTGGTAAAACAATTTTGGATTAGTGGGTAATGTAATTTAGAATCTAGTAGGTAAACTTTAAATGCTAGTAGGTATTTTTTTTAGTGTAGTAGCCTATCAAAGTCCAAGGTAATAAAAATTAAAATGTAGTTGGCTAAAAAAATTCAAATTAGTAAGCAAAGTGAAACCATTTTTAATTTAAAACGAAATACAATTTAGAAATAGAAGGTTGAATCATTTATGATCTCTTGGTAAAACAATTTGATATATTATGGGTAGAAAATACTATTTTCCGTAATATTTTTCAGTTTCTTTTGGTGGCGAGTTAGATCCATGTTCATTCTATTTTCATGTTTATAAAACTGTCTGCAAATTCTGTTTATAACAAGCTCGTTTATTTCCCAAAGATAATTGCATCAGAAAACCATTTTATTTTTTTACAGGCATTTTTTTTCTTGTTTTAAATTAAAGTTTTAAAAATCAGCGCTGGGAAACATTTTGCCCTTTTTTTGGTTAACTGACAACAGCTCCTCTTCGTAATGTATCCAATTGCAGCGGAGTGCGACGAGCTGGGATTGATCCTAATACACAGAGTAATTTGCTTTTGTCGTCTCTTTGTATCGAAACGCTGTCCGAATGCTGCATTTGGGGGTAAATTGGAGCCGCAATGATCGAATAATGGATTTCCAGGGTTGTGGCCGATGCGGTAACGTCCCTGATTGGTGTACGCCAGATTCGTTAGTTCCTTTGGTCGCTGCAACCTCACCATCCTTGTGAGCTAAGGATGGGGTTAAGGGGGGAGCCTATAGGTCTATCTTCTGAGTCATCAGCAGCAATTGCTTGGCCCTACTTGTCCCTAGCATGGGTGCTGATCATATGAATATAGCCTATGGTCACTCTAGGGCATTGTCCTGCTTGATAGGGCAATGTCAGTGTCCCTTGCCTCTGCCATTCATGAGTGGCCTTTAAATCTTTAAACGGCCAACGACCCATCATACATTTATTCCACGTGATTAATACAGCTATGATATTGTGTGCAAAGATGAGGGTAGTTTTCACTGAAAGTGAATGCTTACTGGTTATTAAAGGGGAAGGTATATATCGAATAGTTTTATGATATTAAATATCATACCATTTTAACTCTATTATTTTTATGAGAAGATTTGTAGGCAATGTTTTCTGGAATTAAATCTCCATGCATTATGACCCCGTATTATTTTTATTAGAAGATTTTTAGCAAATTGTTTCGGGAATTAAACCGCTTAGCATTATAACTCCGCATTATTGTTTATTAGAAGATTTATTTGAACTTATTTCTAGAATTTAAATCGCCTAGCATTATAATTCCATATTATTTTTATTACATGTTTACAAAATGGTTTCTTTAATTAAATCGCCTAGAATTATAACCCCATATTTTAATAGAAGATGTATAGCAAATGCTTTCTGGAATTAAATCGTCTAGCATTGTAACTCCATATTTTAATAGAAGATGTATAGCAAATACTTTCTGGAATTAAATTGCCCTGCGTTATAACCCTGTTTTATTTTTCATTAGAAGATTTATAGCAAATGGTTTTCGGAATTTTATTACAGCTCATGACGACAGCAACATTTCCACTAATCTGTTCTTCATATTTTAATTTTACCTGGCTCTTATCAATTGTTTCCATTCTACTCTATCTGTGTTTTCGCGAATGATTAATTATGTGGCTCATTCCAAAGCACCTGTCAGTAGCACTAGTTATATTGTTCAGAAAATTCGATAAGATTTAGTATCAGGACTTGGCTTGGGAAAAGTAAGAGTGGCTTGTTGGAAAATATTCATGGTTGAGACCATTCGCTCAGTACATGACATTTATGTTGATGTAAACGGATTTTGCCAATTTATAAAGATTTACAAGTGGAAATATAGTAAATATACTTTTCTCAGGATTTAAGTTGATTAAACAAAATTAAGGGTAACTAATAATTGGCCCATGATCCAAATGAATAATGATTTTTTTTTTTTATTAATCACTCAATAGTGTATTTTTTCAGTAGTCTCATTGGCGAGTGGTATCTGTATTGCAGTTCCCAGGTGCAAAGAGTCTGACAGTATTTTAACCATAAAAACATGTTTTTAGCGATTGTAATGTTTTTAAACTAGAGAGAGATTTATGTGTTGGTAAGGAACTTTTTACGAGATGTTATCGGACTCTGAGAATTTCTCCCCAAGATTTTGACATTTTTAAGAAACAGATTTTATGGGTCAGATTTAAAGTTCAATTTATCACAGATTTCTCTCTCGATTTATTTATTGTATCTACCATATTTACTGTATATTATCTTTATTTATTTATTAACTATACTATAAATATATTTTATCTTCCCGAATTCAATCGGTCAGCTATGTAAGAGTCGAATTTGTCCTATTTGGCTGGATAATCTCCTCTCTTTAATAGTAATAAAATACAGTATCTTGAAAATGTCGTGTATAACTTTACATATTTTTGTTATTTTCTCCAGCAATAAACTCTGTCTGAATAGGAAAATGTCGCCTGTTATTACGCTGTGCTAGTAAGAAATTTTGATTTACCTTCATTTTTTTCTGATTTTCTTACTAGATTTCAAATGGTTTTAACTACACGATTTGAAATTTAATTGTTTACCACATTTCAAATGGTTTTACTTACTATATTTTAAATTTTTTACGTACTATATTTGATATATCCTACCTAACAGATTATATATCTTACCTAATAAATTTGCGTTCATTATGTAAACTAGAATCGAAACTATTTTACCTACCAGATTAGGAAAGATTTTACCAGTTGATTAGAATAAGTTTTAACCTGCTGAATAGAACATTCTTTACCTACTAGATTTGAAAGTCTCTAACCTATTTAATTATCGTAGGGCAAATTTGTATATACCCTTTTATGTATGTTTTTCATTTCAGTATTGCTACCTTCATGACTATTAGAGGCAGGCGATTCGCAAACGTAATTAGCATTTGCAGTGAACCGAGAAGCAGTGACGTGTACCTAAAGGCAGTGTCTCGATACATATCATGGCAGACGTGTTCATTAGGTTAAATTAAGGATAATTACGGGAATCGCTTAGTTATTGCGAAGGATTTCATGCTCTATGAATGACACTGAGGGCAAAATTTATTTGCATTCTGAAACAGGGAATGAGATTGTGTCTAATTAAGCAAAGTGACTTTTTACAATGATTTTAGGAGTTATGGCATATATATATATATATATATATATATATATATATATATATATATATATATTATATGTGTGTATATATATGTATATATATAAATATATATATATATATATATATATATATATATTTATTATGTATATATATTATATATATATTTATATATACTATACATTTATATATATATATATATATATATATATATATATGTATATATATATATATATATATTATACATATATAATATATATATATATAATGTATATATATATATATTATATATATCATATATATACTATATATATCATATATCTATTATATATATTTATGTATATATATTATATATATATTTATATATATATTACATATATTTATATATATATATATATATATATATATATATATATATATATATATATATATATTATATATATACATATATATATGTGTATATTTTTTCATTAAGCGGTATGTGTGTTGACTTGTCAAGACCCCTTAACTTATCCAAGAATCGAATTGATCTCTCTGAAGGGAAACAGTTTGGGGGAACTTTGCAATTAATGGTAACACCCTGTAAACAAAAGCTATTAATAGACTCATCCTCTTAAATCCAATAATAAAATAGCGTTGTAACTTGGTACAACCCAGTTACCAATTACCTTTTTTTTTATTGAAACTAGGAATTTACGAAAAAAACATTCTACCTTTTTTCCTGCTATTGAATGTAGAGACGAGAGTATAGTTGGCACAGAGACTTTCCCGTTTGTTAGCCACCTTTGTTTGCGCGGGCTCCTCGAATTTCTGGCAGGCCTCGGTGTCTGGTGTCAAGCCGAATCATTTTAGTGTCCTGTTGGGACGAGTGTAGCTTCAACGGCAAAAGGAACTGGCCGTTGATGAACGATTGTTTGCTCTGGAATGGAAACCCTGAGAGTATTTCGCCTGGATGTTTTAGTTTCTCCCAGAGTCTATTCACCAACGTTTTTGTTATTATTATTATTATTATTATTATTATTATTAGTAGTAGTAGTAGTAGTAGTAGTAGTATTTTTATTATTATTATTTTATTGTTATTTTATTATTCTATTTTATTATTTTATTATTATTATTTACTATTTTATTATTATGCTATTATTATTTTATTATAATTATTATTTTATTATTATTTTATTATTATTATTATTATTGTTATTGTTTTATTTTTATTATTATTATTATTTATTGTTATTATTATTTATTATTATTATTATTTATTGTTATTATTATTTATTATTATTATTATTATTATTTAATTATTATTATTTAATGATTATTATTTAATTATTATGAAAATATTTAGTATGCTCATTCTAAAGTGACTAGAGAGAAATATTGACAGCTGAGAAATGAACAAGCAGGATTTAGAAATGGTAGAAGTTGCACTGACCAAATTGTCATTTCAAGACATTGGTACAGCAATGTGTAGAATATAGCAATCCACTTTTGATGGCATTTGTGGACTAGGAAAAAAACCTTAGATAGTGTGCACCGGCCAATTTTGTCGAGAATCCTGCGATATTATAGTTCCGCTTGAATATGAAAATTTAATCAAGACTGTTCTTGAGCATAGCGAGTGCAGAGTTAATGTTAGTGTAGTCCTATCAAATGAATTTCCAGTGAACAGTGGAGTACTCCAAGGGAATGTGTTGTCACCTATGTTGTTTATTCTCCTCATGGATTAGTAACAAGAAATTAGCGGAACTAGAGTACGCTGATGACGCTGTCCTTATTAGCAGAACACACCAGGATTTGCAAAGCTTGCTTACCAGAATGCATGAAATATCATATGAGGTTAGGCACAAGATAAGATAGAAGAAAGACAGAAATGATAGGAACGGAATATGCAGTGGAAAATGAAAATGCATTGGAAGGAGAAAGGATTAATTAGGTGGATTCATTTAAATATTTAGGAACTATGATCTCTAATACAGGATCTTTAGAATTGGAGTCTAATGGAAGATTGACAAAAGCAAACCAGACACTGGCTAGGTTAGGTAAAATTTGGATATGAAATCGCTGAAATTACATATAAAAATCAGGCTATATATCAGTTTAGTGAGATCTGTGTTACTGTATGGACATGAATCGTGGTATAAGAATGAAACACTATCAAGCAGATTTTGTAGATTTGAGAACAAAACCCTCAGAAGAATATTGGAAGTAAAATGACATGACAGGATTAGAAATGAAACTATAAGAGAGATTACTCGAGTGCCATAAGTGGTTGATATCATGGTGAGCGGCAGATGGAGTTGGTTTGGACATGTTCTTCGCACGCCCCAAGTTCACCAAACTGTAGCCCAGATGAAGACCCAGACCTACATGGCTAAGGACTATGGAGTATGAAGTAGATGATGATGAATGGAGAAGTTTTGATTTAAAACCTCAAGATAGATACGACTGGCCAAATATAACCGAGGCCCTTTGCGTCAATAGGCGTAGTAGGAGATGAGAGAGAGAGAGAGAGAGAGAGAGAGAGAGAGAGAGAGAGAGAACACCAGTCGTTTTACCCTGATGGAGGGCAAGGTAAACCTCAAATCTAAATATATTGGGTAAACATTTCGTTGCTCATCAAAAGTGGTAAAGGAGATCTCTTATTGTTCAAGTGAAGCATTTTTTTTATAAGTAAAATTCTATAGTATGTATAGCAGATTGGTTACAGGTCCCGCCAAATGAAAGAGGTTTTGATAGTATAAAAGTATTTTGTAAATTATGTCTATATGTATTTAAAGGCCTGAGCTTCATCTCGTATGATTATAAAAAATAAGTATAATTCTTAACGTGTTTTTGTCTAGTACTGTATAAATATTTATTTTATATTTTATAAATAATTTCAATTTTTAGTTTCTTTAGTCATATACTTTAATTAGCTTAATAAACTTTAGTGGAGAAAAAATATTCCCTTTGTAGGGGCATTTATCGTTTTGGGAAATAAGTTAAATTTCGACACGCGTCCAGAATGCAAAAGCCGAAACCGAAGTTTCACTTCTAAACTTTCAAAACTTAATTATCCCTTCCGTGAAATATAGCTTTCCATGAAATCATATAAAAAATATGTATCAGGAAAATATGTGTTGCCATTTTCGCGAATAGTATTAATTGATTCTGGCCAACGGTTTTGACTGTGCGAATATATTTCATTGCCCTTTGGACTTTACTCGTCGGCTAAAGCTTCATATATAGAGCTGAATTGGTTTATGAAATATATCCATTGCGATAAGATTTTAATCCTTATATACTACTATGATAGATATCCTATTTATGGAAGGCACAGTTATATGCATATAAGTCTCTCGAATTGTGTTAATAACATGAAATTATGAAAGTTCATAGCTCTCTCTCTCTCTCTCTCTCTCTCTCTCTCTCTCTCTCATTAACTATACGCCTTTGTAATGACTGTTCAACTCCTTTAAAATTGTTATTTGTCCCATAAAGTAAACTTTCTTATAATAAAAACTTGACATAATTCTAATTGATTTAGAAACTAAACCCAAATCAAGATGATCTCCAGCGAGAAAGCTTTCCAGCCAAAAAAACTGCAAGTCCAACAATCGCATCTTCCAGAATCCAAAATAAGGTTTTCAAACCTATAAATCGTTTGAGGAGTTTTACGGATCACAAATGGAAAGGGAGCTTCAATCTCGGAGGATTTTGAATATCCTTAAGAAAACATCTGTTTGTGCGCTCTTTTGATAGAACTTTCCTCTCTTAACAAAGGGTGGCGATCCTTTTTTTTTTCTATTGTCCCCTAACTACACAAAGTATTTCTCATAAGCTCCCGAAATGAGAACAGCCTTCCGTATTATTCTCGAAAAAAAGCGGGCGAAAATATACGCAGCATTCTCAAAAGAAAAAGAAAATAATGAATGATTCAACTTTGAATGCGTTATTGATGGTGGGGGTGGGGTGGGGTGGGGGGGGGGGGGGTGGAGGTAGGATGGAGGTTGAGGGTATTCCCTTGTAATATGGAGAAAGTAAGCTCTATTTTTTACGCACCATCGTCTGCTGCAATTATCGCTTCATTTTCTCGCAGTTGTAGAATTTTTTTTTCAGCAATATTTTTGAAGTGTATTTTTTAATATTTCCTCTCTGTTCTTTTTTTAAATCTCTTTTATATACTATTGTGTAACATATGATTAAAATGTGTGTATCAGAGCTTTATGAAGTTCCCTTTTATAATAAAAAGCGTGTCGTGTTTTTTATACACACACACACACACACACATATATATATAATATATATATATATGCATGTATCTTTCTGGTCACGCTCATTGGCAAGAGGTATAACTACTCAGTCTCTCCCCGTCCCTAGGGTAGGGGGAGAGGAAGTAGTCATATCCAGGTGAGAGAGGTGGTAGTTAGGAAAGGTGGAGGGAGATAGAAGGGTTGAGTCTGTGCGTATGCATATCTAAACATTTAGCAGTCATTTTTGACTGGTTGCGTACACTAGCAAATAAATAAGTAAATAAATAAAAGCAATCCGATGGAACTATGCAAAGGAGATTTGTCGAAATTACGCGTGGCCAAATATCTATATTAAAAAAAAAATAAAATGAAATGCGCTCCCTTTGGCCAACATGGATGGCACTCGTTCAAGCTATATTGAATCGGTATATCAATGTCCCCTTGGCGATGGAATATCCTTTGCAGGAATATGCTCGAATTAATTAGGTTCTTTTTGAGAACCAATGACCCTCGAAAGAACATCAAAGCGCTCGAATTAGAAAGAGGACATTTCTCCTGAAGGGCGTGGCCGAAGGGAAGAGGGACAGAGAAGTGTTTTATCCTCCTAACGGGTCTCATTAGCTGCGGAATGACGCAGGTTGTCGCAAAATTAAAATTGCTAGTTGAACTGATTAGAATAACGGGATTGATACCGTATGCTAACGTCCGTCTCTCTCTCTCTCTCTCTCTCTCTCTCTCTCTCTCTCTCTCCATTGTATTTCCTTATTTCTTATAAGCTCCCGAAATGAGTGCCACCTTCCTTGTTATTCTCAAAAAAAAAAAAAAAAAAAAAAAAGGCCGGCGTTTAGATTTTTGTCGACCTAACTTATTTTATTTTTCTTTATTGATCTATTGTTACTGTTCTTTGAATGTTTTATCTTAATTGTTGATTACTTCTCTTGTAGTTTGTTCATTTCCTTACTGAGCTATTTTTCCCTTTTGGAACCTTTGGGCTTTACTATCCTGCTTTTCCAACTAGAGTTGTAGCTTAGCTAATAATAATAATAATAATAATAATAATTAGCTATTCCTTGCTTCACCTTTTCGCGCAAGGGGGTTCTATATATTGGATCACTCTGGCTTGTGGTAAATTAGTCTGCCTTTTCCAGACGGTGTAGTAGCCTGTCTAGTAACAAATAATAATAATGTGGCCTTGCACGTATGTACCCAACTCCTGAACGCAAGTGTATACAAACAAGGATTAAAAAAAAAAAGTAGTAGTTACGGAGAGGAGTGGAGACTTTGTAGTTATCCTGATATCGATTTGGAGAGAGTTGTGGATCGAAGCTCGTTATAACGCTTCATGAATTCGCATTTTGTTTAGCGTTAATGAGGGATGAAATTGCACTAGATTTCTCTCGGTATTCCTCTGCTTGTAATTCTCTCTCTCTCTCTCTCTCTCTCTCTCTCTCTCTCTGCAAACTTTCCGATGCAAGCCTGCTAGGGGGTGCGCCATTTGCGTTCTGCTGTATGTGTGTGCATGCATATACATTGTATGTATGTATGACATTGAACACAATAAACTTGTTAAATATCTCTCTCTCTCTCTCTCTCTCTCTCTCTCTCTCTCTCTATTTCTGATTATATCTCTCAGAAAGACTTCATTTCCATATTTATTAATAGACTTTTTTTCAGTGGAAATGACGTAACTAATACAGAACTACATTTTTCAGTACTCTCTCTCTCTCTCTCTCTCTCTCTCTCTCTCTCTCTCTCTCTACCTTTTTTCTATTTCTGATTAAACCTCTCAGAAAAACTTAATTTCCATATTCATTAATCGCCTTTTTATCAGTGGAAATTACGTAACCAAGACAGCACTAGATTTTTCAGTATTCCACTAGTTGTAATCTCTCTCTCTCTCTCTCTCTCTCTCTCTCTCTCTCTCTCCCCCATATATATTAATCTAATTTTTATGAATTTGGTATGGCTTAACCAAAACATCCCTAGATTTCCCAGTATTCCTCTGGTTGTAATCTCCTCTCTCTCTCTCTCTCTCTCTCTCTCTCTCTCTCATATATATTAATCTAATTTTTATAAATTGATATGGCTTAACCAAAATAGCCCTAGCTTTTCCAGTATTCCTCTGGTGGTAATCTCTCTCTTCTCTCTCTCTCTCTCTCTCTCTCTCTCTCTCTCTCTCTCTCATATATATTAATCTAATTTTTATAAATTGATATGGCTTAACCAAAACAGCCCTAGCTTTTCCAGTATTCCTCTGGTGGTAATCTCTCTCTCTCTCTCTCTCTCTCTCTCTCTCTCTCTCCCATATATATTAATCTAATTTTTATGAATTTGATATGGCTTAACCAAAACAGCCCTAGATTTCCCATTATTCCTCTGGTTGTAATCTCTCTCTCTCTCTCTCTCTCTCTCTCTCTCTCTCTCTCTCATATATATTAATCTAATTTTTATAAATTGATATGGCTTAACCAAAACAGCCCTAGATTTCCCAGTATTCCTCTGGTTGTAATATCTCTCTCTCTCTCTCTCTCTCTCTCTCTCTCTCTCTCCCCATATATATTAATCTAATTTTTATAAATTGATATGGCTTAACCAAAACCGCCCTAGATTTCCCAGTAGTGAACCCTCGTTTATCGCGGTAGATAGGTTTCCAGTCGCGGCCCGCGATAGGTGAAAATCCGCGAAGTAGTGACACCATATTTACCTATTTATTCAACATGTATATTCAGACTTTTAAAACCTTCCCTTGTACGTAGTACTGTTAACAAACTACCCTTTAATGTACAGAACACTTAATGCATGTACTACAGTACCCTAAACTAAAACAGGCACAAATATTAAAGGTGATTTTATATCATGCATTTCCTAAACATGCTAAAAAGGACGATAAAAAATGGCAACCAATGTTTTCTTTACATTTATCTCTGATCATAATGAAGAAACAAACTGGAGGTAGAGCTTTGCTTATTACCCAGACATATTTCCCATACTTTTCCCTTAAAACTACATCACATCTTCCTACTTTAGATATATATATTATATATATATATATATATGTATATATATATATATGTGTGTGTGTATATATATATATATATTTATATGTATACACATATACATACCTACATATATACATAAATACATGCATACATATATATATATATATATATACATATATATATATTACTGTATATATATGGGTTATGGAAAAAAATCCGCGAAGTGGTGAATCCGCGATGGTCGAACCGCGAAGTAGCGAGGGTTCACTGTATTCCTCTGGCTGTAATCTCTCTCTCTCTCTCTCCTCTCTCTCTCTCTCTCCTTGTTCTATTTCTAATTCAATCTATTACAAAAACCGCATTTCCATGTTTATTAATCGACTTTTTATCCGTGGAAATGGCGTCACCAAAGCAGCCGTCGTATTGCAACGCTGCCCTGGAGGTTCAATATGCACCTTAACGCATTATGTCTCTTTAACAATTGCATCTTTAAGCATAGTCGGTATAAATTCCAATCTGTTGTCTCGTCC
>NC_090742.1:24784886-24797386 GCF_036898095.1 Palaemon carinicauda
AGCTTCCTGGCCACAATTTTAATTGTAATGAACCTTTCAGTGATTATTCTTAATATTTTCTTTATACGTTCTTCTTCCTTTACTCGACTTATCCTCTTACTGCGTTTTGATATCTAAGAGAAGGTTGCTTTGATAAGAACTACCTCCCCATCCTACATCTCAGGCAACAGAGAAATGTATCGTTAAAATGTATAATTTGATTATGATATTGAGATTGAAAGCAATGCTTTCATACATATTTATGATAAAAACCATATGTGGTACGAAAGAATTAAGAGAAAATGCGTTTGAAATTAGAAATCCATACATAATATTACGGGGAAACATGGCGGTCCAATATCCAGATTAATGAAAACCAATGACACGATTTAATGAAGACCTGCCAGTGCATGTCAGACCTCAGTTCTCATTTTCAGCATATCCTAAATCTAAATAAAAATTATTATGTATAATGTATTGTATATGTCAACATTATCATCAGCAGTAGCTAGTGTTACCATGTACATTAACACTTTTTCATTTAATTTACAATCCAGTTAGATTTTTTGCAGTGTTTTTTTACGCTGTTTATTGTTAATTATTAGTTTGTATTCATTTCTGGTGTCGTGGGTTAAACAATATTCAATAATTACTGTTAGAAACCTTACATTTTTTGCAGTACAGAATTATATATATATATATATATATATATATATATATATATATATATATATATGTAATATTTTATATATATGATATATATATATATATATAATATATATATAATGTATATAGTATATATATAAATATTTTATATATATATAATATATATATACAATGTATATAGCATATATATATATATAGTGTATATACATACATACATACATACATACATGCGTATGTATGTATGTATGTATGTATAGACTATATATATAGCGTTGGAATAAATATCTATGTTTGTATGCATCATATATTGCATATATATGTATGCATGTATACAGTATATCTATATATAAAATGTAAGAGTATATATATATATATGTGTGTATATGTATCATACACACACACACACACACACACACACACACATATATATATATATATATATATATATATATATATATATATATATATATGATCCACCCGGCTTCCTTCGTCGAATGAAGCCTTCATCATCCCAAAGCATCAATCGATCAAAGACCCTGAGGAGAGGAGTGATCATCTCGCTGGCACTCCCATCGAGCTCCGTGAGATATCTCTGACACTTTATTAGAGTCCTTTCGGTTTATCTTCCTTTTCGGTGTCGTGTTCAGCTCTGGCTGGTGTCTAGGGCTTCTGAAACAAGTGAACCTGTCTCGTTTCGGTTTCAAAAGGATGATGGGTTCTTATAGGTTCAGGTGGGTGTCTTCTTTTGAATATTCATAGTTTCTGGTACGAGCGTTTACCTGTATTATGATAATGGTGATGATTATGATGATTATTATGATTGGGATGTTGACGATGGTGATGATGATTATGATTGTGATGTTGAGGATGATGATGATTATGGTTGTGATGTTGAGGATGAGGATGATTATGATTGTGACGTTGAGGATGGTGATGATTATGGTTGTGATGATGATGATGATGATGATGATTATGATTGTGATGTTAAGGATGGTGATTATGGTTGTGATGTTAAGGATGATGATGATGATTGTGATTGTGATGTTGAGGAGGATGAGGATAGTTATGATTATGATGTTGAGGAGGATGATAATGATGATGGTGATTTGATATGAGGATTGTTGTTGTTGTTGTTGTTGTTAGCTAAACTGTAACCCTAATTGGGAAAGCAGAATAGTATAAGCCCAAGGAATCCATTAGGGAAAAATTTGCCCAGTGAGGAAAGGAGATAAGGAAATTAAAAGACAAGAGAAGTAATGAACAATTAGAATTCATAATAAGGATATTCAATTATCTTTACATGTAACTTGTCATGATCATTAAACACGGTAGTATATGTAGTATTATATAATATTGTATTAGAGTATTAAAGTATTATATATCATTAAAGTATTATATAGTATTATGTAGCATTCTATTCAATTAAGAATATCTTTGGATTAAATGAAGTATTTATCATATTGTGATATCAAACTCATTTTATCATGTTCTTTAAGTTTTCATTATAGCTTGATGATTGCTTAGCTAATATTCCCATATCACATTTAGCAAACATATAAATAGGGTACTACTCCCTAAATTATTTAATTTTAATTGTTCATTACTTTTCATATAGCTTATTTGTTTACTTATTTCCTTTCCTCACTGGGGTATTTTTCCCGATCGGGTTTATAGCATCTTGCTTTTCCAACTAGGGTTGTAGCTTAGCTAGTAATAATAATAATAATAATAATAATAATAATAATAATAATAATAATAAGGATGACAATGGTGATAATGATGACAATGATAATAATAATAATAATAATAATAATGATGATGATGATGATGATGATGATAATGATGATAGTAATAATAATGCAAATGTGTTCCTGTCGACGTGACATATGATGATGATGATAATGATAATGATGATAATAATAATAATGCAAATGTGTTCCTGTCGACGTGACATTAGATGATTAATGAAATATAAGGAATATTCTCAACTGTTTTATATTATTATTATTATTATTAGAAATGATAGAAAAAATATATAGAATATTTTTAAGATCCGAAAAAATATTTGAATAGATGTCATATAAAAACGAGACTTGTCATTTGCAACAAGTTTGGGCTTCTGATGTTCAAAGGCATGAATAAATGCAATATGCGAGTGCTAGCAAATATGAATATTTAAGTTCACGAAAGAAAAGAGATGATAAAAGGAAAAATTTCATCTGAAATGAGCATCCTAGGAGGAAAATAAAGCTTTGCCATCTCCCTTTCATTTCTTTGAATGTGTTTGTTTGCAGGTTTCAACTTAAGGGAAAACAAAATTTTTTTTTTTTCATATATTTGTTGGCGTCGATTCTTCCTAGAAGGCTGGACTGGAAACACCAGTGCAAAGGACTTGTTTTTTTAGCATGGCTTTATTGAAGTCGTTAGTGTAGCTTTAAAGACGGCAATAACAAAATATTATTTGGAGTTTTATAAATCGGACCTACATTCTACGGTTTCGATCTCTCTGTAGAATGGAGGTTTTTATAGTCTGTTTTTAGGCATGGTGAATGTTGCACATGCATGCGTGCGTTCACACTTGATTATTTATCTCTCTCTCTCTCTCTCTCTCTCTCTCTCTCTCTCTCTCTCTCTCTCTCTCTCTCTCTCTCTCTCTCTCTCTATATATATATATATATATATATATATATATATATATGCACACATATGTATACCGTATATATAAATTTTATATATATATATATGTGTATATATATTAATATATATATATATATATATGTATATATTTATATATATATGTATATTAATATATATATATATATATATATATATATATATATATATATACATGTATTTCTTTTAACCATTTTAGTTTTATTTCTTCCTTCAGGGTAAATAAATTCTCTCTCTCTCTCTCTCTCTCTCTCTCTCTCTCTCTCTCTCTCTCTCTCTCTCTCTCTCTCTCTCTCTCTCTCTCTCTGTAAATAGAAGCTATTATGGATATTAGATTGTCTTGAATTCGACCTTAATAGATCCACGCATTTTGTAGATATAAGCTGTGAACGCGAACTCTCGTCCGTGCGTGTGTAAACTCCCACACCTCAGAGAGAGAGAGAGAGAGAGAGAGAGAGAGAGAGAGAGAGAGAGAGAGAGAGAGAGAGAGTCTCTCCTCTGAGGTTATTATTGGAGGTAAAGTCTAGGAAAGCACGGACTCTCCCAGTTTAATATGTATGAGATGCTTCGGTTACTCTGTTTTGGGCTAAATGGACCTCCTTGATTTGCATGCGAAGCGGAAAACTTCATCATTAATAGTATTAATTTGATTAACCTCGCATACCTAGACGCTAACTGTCCTTAGAAATGTGTTTTCCAGACATTGAACAACGAAGGAATAAATTCTCTCTCTCTCTCTCTCTCTCTCTCTCTCTCTCTCTCTCTCTCTCTCTCTCTCTCTCTCTCTACGTAGTGAGTCATGTTTACAACCAGTGTTTCCTGTCTTAGAAAAATAGGAAAGGGGAATGAAAATATTATATCGTATACCTAAACTGTTGCATTTATAGATCAATACAGCCATTTATGATCCTATAATTGTTAAATAACCTATATATCTGATAAGTTGAAAAGGTAAATGTACTAAAAATGGTCAGTAAAACATGAAATATAGCGCACATAATTGATAAATAACCTATAATTCTAGTAAGTTGAAAAATAAATGCACTAGAAAATATGAGTAAAACTTGAAATTCAGTACAAGTCGATTTCGTACTTCGAGAGGTCTTACGTCATCCATTAGGCTCGTGACCGAGCTACAAAGGGATTGACTTTCTTCTAACGGCGGTGCCACATTTTCCATCCCGCCTGTCAGTCTTTGATCCGAGATTACCTAAGGTACAGGGAGATATGGCAACCCCGCTGAAAAATTGCACATCCCTCAGCTTATCAGGCTTTTCCTTGGAAAGAGAGGAATTGGGGTAGGAAAGTTTGGCAACAATACTTTCTTTCACCTCAACCCCTTGTATATGGCCTGTACAAATACGTGAAGTTGTTTGCAAAGTTGCATATGGCTAACTTTGTTTACACAAGAGCTGCCCAGATTTTATATAAAGTTTCTTTACTAATTTCTTTGAACTAGGTGGAATGTGTTTTTCGTGTAATTTGTGGGAGATGATTGGATTGTCTTGTTAAAATATTTACACGAGAAATTGTAAATTAAATTCTACCAGAATTTGTCTAATTAAGGGTCTCCTAACTGGCAGCATTTGTTTGGTGTTTGAGCGAAAGATATGAATGCAACTTTCAGGATCATGGAACCTTTTCGGAGGGAGGGAAAATGAATTTTACCGTTTCAGAAATAATTCCTTCAAAAAGGAATTTGAAGTCAAATGAGGTCAATACATACTAAAGAAAACTTAATTAGACATCATATATATATATATATATATATATATATATATATATATTTATATATACAGTATATACACACACATATTTCCTTGTTTCCTTTCCTCACTGGGCCATTTTCCCTGTTGGAGTCCCTGGGCTTATAACATGCTGCTTTTCCAACTAGGGTTGTAGTTTAGCAAGTAATGGTAATATATATATATATATATATATATATATATATATATATATATATATATATATATATATATAATGTACAATAGGTGCCAGTTTAATAGGACAGTTGAAAACCATCTGCATATTCTGAAGGCATGAGATCTGGCATCTATTTTGTATTTTATTGCCCGTTAGAGTATTTAAGGTTTATCACAGGAAATGGCGATTGTAATGTCACAGACACGTTATTTATCATTATTAGTCGTTGGTATTGTACTGCAAGACAAAGGTCTCATATGTGACCTTCAACGTGCGCCTGTTTATGGTTTTTACCAGCAAAGTTTATTAGCTCGTAAATCTATCGTCTTCTCTTCACCTTCTTTTGCAATCGATAGGAACCTATTCTATTATACTTAATGTCCGTGTACACTTAAAAAGCCACATAATTCTAATCCGAAATAATTTGTAAAATACGGGCATCCATAATTTTTACCTTACTTAGTTAATATCTTTTACGGGTTGGTGACCGTATTAACAATTTTTTACATCAGTATATCCGTTTTAAAACGGTAAATGCCTGGGAGATTCTGAGCACTGCTACGCCTGGGGCTGGGTCCCATTCTGTCATCTCTTTCCATTGACTGACTAAATCCATGGAGGATGCATTTGCTAGATTCATCAAAGGATAGCCAGTTCTTTGTGATGCGCGATGCCTATCTAACTAAGGCAATCGGCCCCTGCTGGGCCATACTAATTCCAGTAAGATCAACCGCCAGGCACCAGGTGTAAAAGCTGAAGAGACAGTTCGTCTATCGCCTTAAACCCAGTAAGTCACCCTGCTGCCAGTGACTTCATCGGGACTTAGGGGGCCATTTCCTCCACACCCGAAGTTCTCATTACTCCGCCAAATTGCTCATCCGCTTATACGAGTATAACCATTGGCAAACGTGGATTGCTAAGATATACCTCCTAGCACGATATATATACCACCTAGCACGGTATATATACCGCCTAGCATGGTAGGTATACCGCTCAGTACGGTTATATACTGCTCAGCACGGTGGATATACCGCCTAGCTTGCTTTATGCTCAGGGGGAGAGGCAGTAGTCATTCCTCTTGCTTTATTTTCTTTAATGAATGTTTGTAGAAGATATATTATCAAGACTTACGAACTGTAACACTGCAATCCAAACGCTTAATAGAGATTAATTGAAATGGGTTTTTATCAAAGTTGGTGTTCGAAGAAGAGTTTGTCAGTAGTATTTATATCATTATGTAGATTCTAGATGAAAATCTGCAATAATGTCCAAGTATTTTATTTATAAACCGTAAAGTTTAATCAAATTATGCAAAATTATAGCCTGCAGTCGTTCGTCTGAATCGTTTTTAGCATTTTTTGGTATTTTCGAAAAATATGGAATAATGCAGTCAGGGAAAGGAATGGACCTCATGAGACGGCTGGGGGCTATAAAACTGAATCATTGTTTCAACTTTCTTCTCAGACAATCGAAACTCCTCCCATTATGTAGACGAACCTGAAATCGCCTGCAGTTCTTCCAGACTTTCTGCCAAGTCTTAAAGATTTAAGTTTCCTCTTGGTGCAGTGCATTTGTGGGGTGGGATGGGGGTTAGTATCACCATTGCGCCTTAAGCGCGGAGGACTGTAAGCATTAATTGGGGGCCTTTGCAGCGTACCTTCGGCTTCTAATTTAATTGCACCCACCTTTTACATTAATTTACCCACTTTTATTTTCTTCGTTCCAGGTTTGTTTCGTCCTTCATTTCACCTAGGTACACAATGGTGCTGAATGGGCTCTCGGACCCAGCCCTGGCCCCATATGACCCTAATTCAGAGATCCTTTCATGAATATATTGTTCTTATTTATTTTTATTTACTTTTGTCATCAACCGAAAGGTTCAAAGTATTTAAAACTGGTAGCAGGTGGATTGTCCGTTATAATGCTGAATAGATCCTGCTTATTAATTATGTCCGGAACATTGAAAATTATCAATAGCAAAATAAATAGGTTCAGGATTTCGTATTGGTGTCCTTATGATCTATTAAACTCTTTGGAACAATTTAGGGTTGTGGTAGTCTTTTGCAAACGTCCCTGCTTGGCAATCTGCCGGACTGGGGTTCGAGTCACGCTAAAGTTAGATAGTTTCTATTTGTGTTTGCAACCTCACCATCTTTGTGAGCTAAGGATGGATTTTTTTCTGGGGGTATCCTACAGATCTAACTGCTGATTCATCAGCAGCCATTGCCTGGCCCTCCCTGGTCTTAGCTTGGGTGGAGATGGGCCTTGGGCGTTGATACGGTATATACGGTCATTCTCTAGGTCTAGGATATTGTCATTATCCCTTGCCTCTGCCATTCATGGGTGGTCTTTAAAAGCTATGATTACCAAGACTTTTTTCCTGTTTGTATTTCATATTTATGCGAACGCTTATGTTATCAACAATAGATAAGTTTCTTTATTCCTTCCTACGTTCTGCCTTTAACCCATGCAAGTAACATTTTTAATTACGCACTCTTCAAGGAGAGAACGACCATCGTAATCAAAGTTTATTGCAAAAGGGAAATCTAATGAAATCCTTTTCCATTGAACCCTCTGTTTCTCGACATCAATCAACGCATGACGCTCGTCACCCGAAACGCAGCGTAAAAGAGTTGCTTCCAAACGAGTGTTAATTCCAAACAAGTGTTACCTCCAAAAAAAGTTACTTTTAAAAGAGTTACCTACTAGAAGAGTTACTTCTAAAAAGTTACTCACAAACTAATGACTTTTTTGGTCCCTTGTTAATGGCAAAGGCAAGGACAGTGACAGCGCTCTAGCTAGCAGAACAATGGCCTAGTCGCTGACCATATATACGTATGATCAACACCCCCACCCCCCGGCTAGGACCAAGGAGGGACAGGCAATTGTTGCGTGGTTTACATGATGGAGATTCAAAGATTAATTATAGGGATTCCCTTTGAAACCAACTTATCGGTGTATGAAATTTTATGTACCTGATCAATTCAACGTTGTTACTGATCTTATATTTTATTACTCATTATATTATATTATTATTATTTCTCATATGCTGCATAGAATATTCTTTACTTCACTCTTTTCCAGCGCTGGGTTGCTTTCCTTGTTTAAGCCCTCGGGCTTGAAGCATTATGCTTTTCTAACTTGAAGTTTGTAGCTTGGTTAATAATAATAATAATAATAATAATTATTATTATTATTATTATCATTATTATTATTATTATTTATAAATACACATTGTGATATATACATATTTATTAGAATTTTTTTATTTTTTTATCATTATAAATGTAAAGACTCTTGATATACCCTGTCACCAATCCCAATCTACAACCCTCTACAGAACGGTCCCCAATTCATCATCTCCCATCGCTGGTGTTCGGTATATCTAACGCTTCGTTCTTTACCATCTACCATCATCTCCATTTTTCTTCTCGTATCTCCTATTTTTTCGCTTCCTTCTCTCTCTCATTTTACTATTTTCTGAGGCCTTTGTGTGGAGACACTAGATGCTCCATGAATAGGATGGTGGAAGGGGGTGGGGATGAAGCTCCTGGAGCTGAGGATTTATCAGACTCATTTCTTTGTGGTAAAGAGTCTTTAGGCCGAGCCGCTTCTCTATTGTGCCTTCGTATAGGGCTCTCTCTCTCTCTCTCTCTCTCTCTCTCTCTCTCTCTCTCTCTCTCTCTCTCTCTCTCTCTCTCTCTCTCTATCTCTCATTTAAGATTTCATGTGGTTATATGCAAATTTAAGCTTCCGGGATAAATTTTGGTTAGTTCCTAGACATTAGTGCTTCACTTTCTCATCACAATATCGGCTCAAATTTGACGGTCTCCAAAAATTATATTTTTCTACAGTATTTCTCATTTCGTACGCATGCGCAGTAGGCAGTGAATGACGTATTCGTGACGCAACCATTAATTGGCTTTTAGTGACCACGTCATGAATCAGAACGAAAGCATTATTTAATTGTTAATTGACGTTTATGTGTGGCTACTGGGAAGGTGAGAGGAATACCTTAATTTCAGAAGAAATTATTTTACGTTGGAAATCTATTATTATTATTATTATTATTATTATTATTATTATTATTATAATTATTATTATTACTAGCTAAGCTGCAGCCCAAGGGCTCCAACAGGGAAAAAATTGGCCCAGTGAGGAAAGGAAACAAGGAAATAAATAAACTACAAGAGAAGCAATAAGCATTTAAATAAAATATTTTAAGAACAGTAACAACATAAATTTGATCATTCATATACAAGCTAAAAAATAAAAACCAAGAGGAAGAGAAATAAGATAGAATAGTGGGCCTGAGTGTACCCTCAAGCAAGAGAACGCTGCCACAAGTATGAAACTATCTAAAAGCACAACCACCCATTCACTCCAATCCGGTGTTGGTTATCTTGGTGTCATTTAAACCGTAGCTTCATTAATATTATGCTTCGAGAATACTGCCGAAGTCTTCATTATATGAAGTATTGTCGACAAAATTACCCCACTAGGTACCATCCTGTACGTAGTACTAGGTAAGCAACTCTTATCAGTCATGCCTTCTCCATCGTGAGGCTCAATACTACACTGTATTCTAGAAATTTCATTCCCACCTGTGACCAAATTGTGGAATGATCTTCCTAATCGGGTAGTTGAAACGGTGGAACTCAGAAATTTAAACTTGAAGCGAATGTTTTTATGTTGAACAGGTTGATATGAGTCTGTTTTCCTAGTTTATATTTGACAGATCTGTTTTAAACGTTGTTACCGATCTAAAGATATTTTTGTTATTTTAATTACTTTCTCTATAGTTTATTTATATCCTTATTGCCTTTCCTCACTGGACTATTTGTCCCTGTTGGAGTTCCTTGAGCTTATAGCATCTTGATTTTTCAAGATGTTATAATAATAATTTTAATGATAATAATAATAATAATAATAATAATAATAATAATAATAATAATAATAATAATAATAATAATAAAATATCATCATCATCATCATCATAACGACAACGATAAAGATATTAATAAGCAAACTGAGAAAGACTAAGAGCATTCTCGAAGGATTTATACTGAATTACATTAAACTAAACCTGCCAGAAGGATGAGGGATTGAACGATATCAACAAAGAAACCCAACCCAATAGAATTTAATTTGATCCATGGGAGAAACAGCTATTTATCATCTTGAATTGTCTTGGAATAGCCACGCCGTTCATTCTATGAATTATTTCATAACTGTAAGGCAGTTATCCAGAGTCTGATTATAGTTATAGATTCTAGCGTAGAGTTTTGCTATAATCATGGACACTTGAATGATAGATTATATTCACTTACATTAAGATATATATAGTGGGACAATTTGGTTGGTTGGTTTCAGATTGTAGAAAACTCGGGCTTTTGCTGTTTAGCAGTCCGCAAGAGGAATATCAATTCGATGAATTAATATAAACGAGAAGTATTTAGCAAAGGACCATCACGACAAAGAACTGTTTTCTCTAGGTGTTTATGATAAAATGTTGGCCAAGGCACTAGCCCACCCGTTGAGGCACTCCCATTATAGAGGGTTATTGGGTCCTTTGACTGGCCAGGTATTACTACATTGGATACCTCTCTGGTTACGGCCCATTTCCCTTTGCCTGCACATATACCGAATAGTGTGAACTTCTTTACACATTCTCCTCTTTCTTCATACACTTAACACTCAGATAATCGAAAAATTCTTCTACACTATAATTGTTGAGGGGCTTCTTTCCCCTTGTTAAGGGTAGAAGGGACTTTAGCTATGTTAAGCAATTCCCAGGAGGACACTCCAAAATCATACCTTTGATCTCTAGTATTGGGTAATGCCATAGCCTCTGTACAGTGGTCTTTCACTGCCTTGGGTTAGAGTTCTCTTGCTTGAGGATACACTCAGGCACACTAATCTGTTTCCTTATTTTCTTACCACACTGGCCGATTTTCCCTGTTGGAGCCCTTGGGCTTATAGCATCTAGGTTTTCAGCTAGTGTAGTAGATTAGGTGATAGTAACGAGGATGATAATACAAATACTACTACTACTAATGTAAATATATATGTATATATATATATATATATATATGTATATATATGTATATATATATATATATGTATATATATATATATATATGTATATATATATATATATATATATATAAAACCTTTATATAATTTTTTTCTATATAACGAGTGGCCACTGAGAAGATGCAAAACAAATAGATTCTTCAAGTTGCCTTTTGGTTTGTTAGCAACATCTGACGGATATTTCTGCATTGCTCTGCGAAAACTGAACGGGAAATACCAGTCAGAAACATATAAGGATGGAGATAAATATAAAATATGTAGTGAAAAAACAACAAATAATGTTGATTTCAAAACCAAATTACTTCCGTTCCGTTGAGGCTCTAAATCACGGATGTATTTTGTAGTCTGAAATTTGAATGAGAACGAACGTTCCATTGGATCTATATCCTTTCATCTGGTTCATACTTCTTCACCTGGTGACTCATTAATTGTCTGGACGCCTTTGTTCCTGAAGTCAACTAATCATAAAGGGAGTTATTCCTCTCCATGGCTCAATGAGAACGCAAAGCATAACTTTTAAATAGGAGATAACAGTCAAAGGCAGTTCAAACGTAAGAGATACGGTTATGAATTACAGATTTCGTATGAAACAGACTTGAATTCTGTTTTGACTGATGAATTTCAGATCTCGTATGAGACTCGAATTCTGTTTTGACTGATGAATTACAGATCTCGTATGAAACTCGAATTCTGTATTGACTGATGAATTACAGATCTCGTATGAGACTCGAATTCTGTTTTGACTGATGAATTACAGATCTCGTATGAGATTCAAATTCTGTTTTGACTGATGAATTACAGATCTCGAATGAGACTCGAATTCTTTTTTGACTGATAAAATACAGATCTCGTATGAGACTCGAATTCGGTTTTGACTGATGAATTACAGATCTCGTATGAGACTCGAATTTTGTTTTGACTGGTGAATTACAGATCTCGTATGAGATTCGAATTCGGTTTTGACTGATGAATTACAGATCTCGTATGAGACTCGAATTCTGTTTTGACTGATGAATTACAGATCTCGTATGAGACTCGAATTTTGTTTTGACTGATGAATTACATATCTCGTATGAGACTCGAATTCTGTTTTGACTGATGAATTACATATCTCGTATGAGACTCGAATTCTGTTTTGACTGATGAATTACAGATCTCGTATG
>NC_090742.1:24802386-24807386 GCF_036898095.1 Palaemon carinicauda
TTATTAGAAAATCCTACGGTTATTGCACATCATAATTAAGTCATTATTGTGGGTTATTACGTTAATCTGTTTGCGCTAATTTTTTTTATATTAATAGATAATGTTTAGGTGTAACTAATACTTAATATTAAATTTTAACACCTTGAAATTATTTCCTTTCTGAGATGGGACGCTTTATTTTTCAATTGCAACATACATATAGGTTAGAGTGATTCAGCTTCCAGCACAGAAACATGAAAAGGCCGTCGCAGAATATTTTGGAAAAAAATTTCTTTCATGTTCACTTCCAGAAATTTCGTCCCTTTGGGCAGAATGATACAGATAGGAATATATACACTAAAGATGTTTTCTATAAAAAAACGCTAGTCTTTACGCTTAATAATTTAGGTATCAGGTTTTCCCAAATGTTTTTACGGTAATCCTTCGTTATATTTACATGCTTAGACGTTGCTACTGTTTAATATTGAATAACATTACCTTTAAAATATTTATTTTTAGTAAGCGAGATGCTTCCTCGGTGTTGGCAAACATTTCGGTGAACACGAGACACTGATAAAGAAAAAATGTCGGAGAAAGTTTATCTTCAAAGTATCGTGGGCATACCATGTTTCATTTGGAACTCGGAGCAGACAGAGACGCTGCTAAAATGTTTCGATTTCAGACCAAATGAAGAGTGAGTAGGTGGAAATGTATCGCTCGGAAGGTAGTAAAGAATATTCATAGGAAGTAGGTTGGTCAGGGCACCAGCCACCCGTTGAGATACTACCACTAGAGAGTTATGCCGTCTTTTGACTGGCCAGACAGTACTACATTGGATCCTTCTCTCCGGTTACGGTTCAATTTTCCCTTTGCCTACATATACACCGAATAGCCTGGCCTATTCTTTACATATTTTCCTCTGTCCTCATACACCTGACAACACTGAGATTACCAAACAATTCTTCTTCACCCAAGGGATTACTGTACTGTAATTGTTCAGTGGTCACTTTCCTCTTGCTAAGGGTAGAAGAGACTCTTTAGTTATGGTAAGCAGCTCTTCTAGGAGAAGGACACTCCAAAATCAAACCATTGTTCTCTAGTCTTGGGTAGTGCCAGAGCCTCTGTACCATGGTCTTCGACTGTGTTGGGTTAGAGTTCTCTTGCTTGAGGATACACTCGGCACACTATTCTATCTAATTTCTCTTCCTCCTGTTTTGTTAAAGTTTATGTAGTTTATATAGGAGATATTTATTTTAATATTGTTACTCTTCTTAAAATATTTTATTTTTCCTTTTTTCCTTTCCTCACCGGGCTATTTTCCCTGTTGGAGCCCCTGATCTTATAGCATTCTGCTTTTCCAACTAGGGTTGTAGCTTACCAAGTAATAATAATAATAAGAGCACATGATGATGATGATGAAAAACAAAAGCAGGGTATTAAAGAAAGCGAAACTATAAACGACATTGAAAATTGCACAGGATAGGTTATGATTGTAACTATGGCAAGTAAAGTTATATGGCCTAAGAGATGAGGTACTGTATTAGAAAATTTCTTTATGAAATAAGATGACTTCTAAGTGGAGAAACTAGGATAGTTGGTTTTTGTATGCCCCTCTGGTAAGTCTGTAGATCGTGTTAATTCTATTATGAGAGGGGGGAGTTACATAAACACACTTTTCATGAAAGACGAACTAATATATGAAGATGATTATCATGATTTTAATCTCGTAATTTTCAGTACTGACCTATAATAAATAAAAGAAATCCCAGTGAAAGAAAACCTTCATTACCTCATTGTTTTGCGATATTAACATCGATGGAGAGAATGAGTTGAATTATGAGAGGAGAAGAAAAATGAATATAAGAAGATTTTAATACACTTAAAAAAGCTAATTTTAATCGAAAATTCTCAGTAAAAAAATGTACTGTTCTCGTCCGTCTTTCAGTGAAATACAGGCGACCGTTATTTTACCTTACTTTATTATCTTTCACGGGTTGCTGACCGTAGTATCACTCCTGAACGTCAATATATCCGGTTTTAAAACTGTAAAACTCATGGTATAATTTTTGCCAGGCATTTACCGTTTTTTACGGCAAATGTTTAAAAGTGTGTATTGATACGAATTAAGTTAGAAAATTAGTATTTTGAGTGTTACCGTTATTCCAATTGGCTTTCAGTACAACTATATTATGAAAGTTGCTTTACCAATACAAGCAATCACAAAAGAAAAATTGAAAAAAAAAATAAAGCTTGGCGTTCGGAATGCCATTAATGGAAAAAACGTCACGAGTATACGTGAGGTTGTAAACACAGGTCTCTCTCTCTCTCTCTCTCTCTCTCTCTCTCTCTCTCTCTCTCTCTCTCTCTCTCTCTCTCTCTCTCTGTTTATAGACCAGTCTGTCGTTCTTCCTATCAGTAAATAATTTTGTAATTGTAAGTCGATGAACTCATGAATAGTTAAAAAAACTCAATCCATACGCATACCAGATTTGAGTTTTGTTTTCATATTTTATGTAGTCACAGATACAACGCCAAAAAGCTAAAAATTCAGACTATTTTATTTCAGCTTCGTATTTAAAGTTATCAATGACAGTAACTACGAAAAAAGTCGTGGGGTGTCCTGGGGTCAGGTGAAAACTTGTTGGAGGAGTTTTCGTGAAACTATTTATTTTGACGAAAAGTTGGCCCATTTCCTAGAAGATTAATTAGGCTTCTGTTGACCCAAGCACTTGATTATGCCAATGGTAGTTAGTTGTAAATGGCAAGGAAACTTTGGTTAAGTAAACGGTAAGCAACGGTTTATCAAGTACATATTTGTCAAGTAAATGAGAAGGAAACTTTTCTCAAGTAAATAGCAAGGAAACTTATGTTAAGTACATGGCAAGGAAAAGTTTGTCTATTATGGAGTATGACAAGGAAATATTTATCTATTGAATGGCAAGGATGTTTTTTCAAGTGAATCCATAATTTACCTTGCTCTCACTTATACTTTTACAATTTGAATACTGAATAACTTGTTAGACTAAATTCATAATTTCAAATCAAGCCAAAAAAATGGCAAGAAAAAGTTTGCCAATTAAATGGAGGGAAAACGATAGAGTAAATGGCAAGGGAATGTAGTAAGATGACCAGGAAGCTTTTATTAATTGAGGACTCAGGTAGGTCCTCTTTCCTTGCACATCACAGCTCCATAACGCTTGCAAATGGACCGCCACTCCAGCCTGTTTAGTTTTCGGGTGCAATTAGTCTCTTGCATTACGGAGAAATTGCACCCTGGGGATGCAATTATGCGTCGCGTATAAGACGAATATTTTTGCTAAATTATTTTTATTGAAAAATCTGTTTACGGAATTCAGAGAAGTCTTGAATAATTACTGGAGAGAATAGAATACTTTTGCAGTTTTTGGATATTTCTTTTTCATCATCATTAGTGAGACTAGTTAGACTTCATATAAATCCTCATTAGATCATCCAACGAATAGTGTGTTAACACATGTGGGTTTTTGGAACCCTGTCCTTCTTGAAAATATAATTTTAACAAGCGTAAGCACGCGTAAACACATACATACATACATACATACACACACACACACACATATATATATATATATATATATATATATATATATATATATATATATAATATATAGCCATTAAGAGAATTGTTAAAACTTGAGTGGAGTAAGTACTATTTACTAGTATTGATATTATCGAACTCTTTTCAACAAGTCGTAATTACTAGCCCTAAACTTTCCTTTCGTGGCTATAATACATATTTTATGCTTATCACACGTTATCTGTCGTGATTTCTACATACAGACATACATATATATATATATATATATATATATATATATATATACATATATATTTATTTATTTATTTATCATGGATATGTCTTAGGAGTTATCGTATGTTTGTTCATTAGTTCTACCAGTAACATGAGTATGAATGTATTCCTGGCTACTGCTCGGGGCTGCAAAAGACCGTTGACAAACTACCACTATATAGTTATTGGTCCTTTAAGGACTTCCCTAAGAGTTTGCTATTGGATCCTTCTCTATAAGCGGCTTTTTTCTTTACCTACACAAACGCCGAATATTCCTTACACATACTTTATTTTCTTCACCTTACACACAGCCTAACTTTGTTAGTTACTATAATTGCTTAGTGGCCATTTACCCACACGGTAAGAATCGGTGAGGTTTTCCTGGAGCTGATCTCGAAGGACACTCCTTAATCTAGTTAATGTTCTCTAATCCCGGCGAAATATTAACGCTAGAGAGTTATCAGGTCCTTTGACTGGCCATATAGTGTACTACATTGAATCCCTCTCCGGTTACAGGTCATCATTGCTTTGCCTTCACGTTCACCCAATAGTCTGGACTAATCTTTATACATTTTCCTCTTTCCTTATACACCTGACAACACTTAAGATAACTGGAAAATTCTTCTTCACTGTAGGGGTTAACTACTGCACGATTAGTGTGGAGTGGCTAATTTACACTTGGTAAGGATAGAAGAGACTATAGCCTCTATAGATTGGCTTTTCACTGTCTTGAGGCTGCCTTTAAGAAAACTTTTCTGTCGGTTTACTTTGCTTGTTCTTTTTGCAGCCTATCAATAGAATGACCAATAACACTTTGTGGTGTATCAAAAGCTCGCCTTTTCTTAATTCTTTTCCTTTCATTTTCATGGTTGAATTTTCTTTTTCAAAACCAGCAATTATGTTCTTTGTATATTCCGTAGTTATGTTTATACCGTTATTAGTGTGTATATATACATGTGTAGACATATATATGTATATATATGTGTAAATATGTGTATATATGTATATGTATGTGTATATATATATGAATATATGTATATGTATATATATATATATATATATATATAATATATATATATATATATCCTAATTTTTTCCCTTGTGCTAGTAGCATTCTTCTTTTCCAACTAGATTTAATAATTATATTACTAATGATATATTTTACACAACTGTGATAAAATCCATTGGATTC
>NC_090742.1:24812386-24814886 GCF_036898095.1 Palaemon carinicauda
GAGATGATGATTTGATAACACGACAAATGTTGAAATATTTACGTAGGATTTGATGCATAACTAAGACTGTAATTGCACGTATTTAATAACATAGTCAGTGGAGACGATAAATCAATAATCGTATGATTAAATGAACAGTAGCAATTTAGGTTTTAGCTTAGATATCTTAAGACAAGAACATTAAAGGAGGCTATTTACCGAACTTTTATATATTTTATAACAAAATATCATTTAAAAATTTTGCATGATTCAACCTACAGCAGATTTTCTTGATTTAACTTTTATATATTTTTTAACAAAATATCATTTACAAAATTTGCATAATTCAGCGTACAGCAGATTTTCTTGATTTAATTAATATAATCAACTACACCTGTAAATATTATATAAATCAAACTAATAATTAATGTATTTTTTGTAGTATTCAACGTATAAGCCACAATACATAAATGCCATCCCAAAAAGGATTTCATATAAGGTGGCATGCAGATAAAAACTTTTCCAGAACTCTCCCATAAAACTACTTTTAATTACTGTTCATGGAAGGTTATGTTTATGATTGGTATGACAGGTAATGAATGGTAATTAGAAGAGCATTTGTATTTGGGTCCGGGGAAAGAAGTACAGTACTGTACCTTGATAAAAAAAAAGAAGAAAAGACGAGAGTAATGATAAAGAGATGAGCGTGTATCTTAATTCTCTTATCACGTATTTATGGCGTAGTATGAGTCCTATAAGCTGATGCGACACGTAATTAATTCTCTCTCTCTCTCTCTCTCTCTCTCTCTCTCTCTCTCTCTCTCTCTCTCTCTCGCGACTTTTGTTTATAAAAGGTACACTGTTAAAAAATTGCATTAAAAACGGCAAATACCGGGCAACATTTATTCCATGATTTTTACCGTTTTAAAAAACCGGTATATTACGGGTCACCAACCCGTAAAAGATAAAAACAAAGTAGGGTAAAAATTACGGTCGCCTGTATTTTACTGAAATACAGTTGAGGACAGTATATTTTTACGGAGAATTTCCGATAAAAATTACGTTTTTTTTTTTAACAGTAAGTATTACTTAATAAGGGAATTCTAAACTTCTATTCTATCTATTTCATATTGACTTAAATTCCAAATATTCTACTTATATCCCCAACTCTGTTACACCGTAAATGACGCAGATATCCATCCCGAGTAAACTAACCTGAGAACAAACGCGAGAAAGATTAATCTAACTTCCTGATATCTTTAGATCTGCTTGGAACAGAAACTGACTGACAACAGCAAAGTTAAACTCTTGAGTTCTTTCCGGTTCTCGTCGCCATACCTCACGTTCGCGTAAATATTATGACACATTTACACAAAGGCATTGGTCTCGTACATCCAAACGAGGAAATCTGGTACCAGGAATGTCTTGGCACGTGTACGCCTGCGATCACAGGATCGTCTGTGGCACATAGGATTTTATGTGAGAATGGATTATTCGATCCTTTTTATGGGTGTTTATAATACAAAAATATTGTAGTAGGTTGGCCAGGGCACCAGCATCCCCTTGAGATACTACCGCTAGAGAGTTATGGGGTCTTTTGATTGGCCTGACAGTACTACATTGGATCCTTCTCTGTGGTTACGGTCCATTTTCCCGTTGCCTAAACACACACACACCGAATAGTCTGGTCTATTCTTTACATATTCTCCGCTGTCCTCATACACTTGACAACACAGAGATTACCAAACAATTCTTCTTCACCCAAGGGGTTAACTACTACACCGTAATTGTTCAGCGGCCACTTTCCTCTTGGTGAGAGTAGGAAAGACACTTAAGCTATGTTAAGCAGCTCTTCTAGGAGAAGGGGACTCCAAAACCCAACCATTGTTCTTTAGTCTTGAGTAGTGCCATAGCCTCTGTACCATAGTCTTCCATTGTGTTGGGTTAAAATTCTCTTGCTTGAGGGTACACTCGGACACACTATTCTGTCTTATTTCTCTTTTTCATGTTTTGTTAAAGTTTTTTATAGTTTATATAGGAGATACTAATTTTAATGTTGTTACTCTTCTTAAAATATTTTATTTTAACTTGTTTCCTTTCCTCACTGGGTTATTTTCCGTGTTGGAGCCTCTGGCCTTATAGCATCCTGCTTTTCAAACTAGGGTAGTAGCTAAGCAAGGAATAATAATAATAATAATAATAATAATAATAATAATAATAATAATAATAATAATAATAATAATAATAATAATAACAGAATTAGGTATTCCAAGGCGCCCGTCAGGCTGGAATGGCGTAAAGGTAACCGAATTTTATTGTCCTAATATGTCGGGAACCGATTTATGACCATTGGCAGTAAGTTAACCAAGTATCTAAATTCTGCGCTTTTGTGATAGAACGCCTTCATACACTAAAGTTTTATAAAGCAAGCACTTATTTATTCTTTCACATGTATTTTTGTGCGTGGTTACTGGTTTTGTGTTCATAAAAATTTATAACTCGAGTATAAGAATAGTTTTGC
>NC_090742.1:24829886-24836448 GCF_036898095.1 Palaemon carinicauda
TACATTGACTTGCAAAACTACCCAAAATTTTAAAGTAATTAATTTTTCTTTCAAGTAATCATAAAGGCCTCGAAAACTCCTATATACGTAAATTTCATAATCATGTCTTATCTAATAATGCCACATTATTTATCTTGGCAATCCTGTTGTTTGATTTCACTTTGACCTTAGAACAGGGGATGTTATTGAACAGGATAGGTGGTTTAAAACTGCCAGACTGCAATGTATTAATATATCTTTGGAACTTTATATTTTTCAAATGCTCAGAGATTTATGTTTTGGTCAGAAAACTTCTGACAGTTATCTGATTTTGAGTATTTTTGTTTTTGAGATTTTTAATGGTTTTAAGAAGCGTAGTTTAAATGGATAAGATTTAGATTATCTATCATGGATTAATTTTGGATCAGTAAGATCATATATATATATATATATATAATATATATATATATATATATATAATATATATATATATCACACACGAATTAATATGGGTCAGCTCTGCAGGAGTCAAGTTTGACCCATTGCGCTAGTAAATCTCCATCCCTTTGATAGTAATTGATTTTCATAATCCATTCAAGACAACTTTGACCTGAAATTCTCGTCCTTTTCCTGACCTCCCAGGTACAGTGATCGGCGGAGGAGGGAAATTCGACTTCACAAAGTTGGCCACTGGACTGCTATTTAATTTAAATTTTCACTGAATATAAAGAATTTCTTACCTTCAACAATAATAGATTTGGGATATTAAATGCAGCGGTGAAGCTCATGGTAACCTTTGTAATTACTAGTTATTTGATTGTATAAAGTTGAGAAAAATTGCTTGCAAAGTGTTAGGAAAAGTCTATCTAGTTGAACCTTCACATGCAAATTAAGTAATAATTCCTGTATCCATCTAAAACAGGGGTTCCCAACCCTGGGGGTCGCGACCCCAATTGGGGTCGGCAAGCAGTTTTCTTGGGGTCGTGAAGACATGGTAATAATCTAAAGGGGTTTAGCTGATATCATTGGATTAAGAGGATTCAGTAGGCTTTACTAAAACCTTTCCCTATTCTGACCTTAGGTGGTATACATAAATCTTAAAAAGAAAGGATAGAATGACCATACTCAAACTGAATGGTTTCCCTTCTTTGCTTATATCTTAATCTGACGATCAACAGGGTCGGTTGTTCACATGTACATGATATTGCTGTCTATTGGCCTTTCTTAGAACATTTTGTACAGAAAACTTTTAATAAGAACCATTATCTCCGTGGAAAGTATTTATATGGCCTTATCCGTTGACTTAACAAATCTGTACTTTATACTTGACCCCATCCATAGTTTTTTTGAATATATATATATATATATATATATATATATATATATATATATATATATATATATATATAGGCCTATATATATGCATATATAATATAAGTATATGTATGTATACATATATATATGTGTATGTATGTATGTATGTATGTATATATACATACATATATATATATATATATATATTATATATATGTATATATATATATATATATATATATATATATATATGTGTGTGTATATATATATATATATATATATATATATATATATATATATATATATATATATATTCATGTATATATGTATATATATATATATATATATATATATATATATATATATATATATATACACACACATATATATGCATATATATGTATATTATATATATATGTGTGTGTATATTATATATATATATATATATATATATATATATATATATATATGTATATATATATATATATGTCTCTGATAATTTTTGGTAATTAAAGAGATTGCATCTGTGTCACTGTGCTACCAGTTTACTTGAACAAACAATGAAATTTATATATGGAAATATGTAGGTATGGCGCATTGTTATATTTAAGATTGTTGTAAATTTCATTATGTAAGTTTATATCCGAGTCTTTTGTTTGTATTCTTGTAATAGAAAGGTTTTGATTTTTTAATTATCTATTAATTATGATATCTAATAAAAACGACATTTTAACTACAGATTAAGAAACTCAAAATAAAATCATATTTGCCGAAAATGTTGACGTTTATAAACCTAAGCTGCTGTAAGACATGCATATATAAGACAGAAATGACAAATGAGTTGTTGGTGATTACTTGAAATGCAGATAAATATTATAGTCTTAAATTCCATAAAAAAAGGTAAATGCAAGAGAGAAGAAGAGAGAAGTGTGTATGTGTATGTATCTGTGTATATGCTTGTGTGTGCGTGTAAACTACAAACATGTATATAAGACACAAATGCAGACACATATTGTCATAGCTATCATTAACAAGTCTTAATTGACTGATTTTAACCTCTCTCTCTCTGTCTCTCTCTCTCTGTCTCTCTCTCTCTCTCTCTCTCTGTCTCTCTCTCTCTCTCTCTCTTCTGTCTCTCTCTCTCTCTCTCTCTCTCTCTCTCTCTCTCATCTCTCTCTCTCTTATTTGTGACTGCTTATTCTTGATAATCGCGCATTACTTTTTTTTTCATCAAAAAAAAAAAAAAAAAAAATAGGATGATTTCTTAAAAACAGATTGATGTGGGAAAATGTCGGTGGTATGTGTACTGACAGTGAACCTTCTATGCTAGGTTGTAGATCAGGGTTTCAACAGAAGGTAAAGAATATTTCTCCGGAAGCTGTTGGAATTCATCACATGATACACCGTCAAGTATTTTCTGCAAAAATATTGCCATAGATTTAAAAACTTATGCAATTAGTTGTTAAAGCAGTTAACTTAATAGTCAAATGCACTGAATAAATGCTTATTTGTTGAAGTGTGTCATAAGAAATGGATTGTAAGCACGAGGTGCTGTTGCAAACTGAAGTAAGGTAGCTACCAAAAGGCAATCCTTTGCATAGACTATTTTAGTTGAATACTGAGGTGAGAGAATTCTTATCTCGGCAAGGAGGAACAGAACTTTTGAGTTTCCTAGGTGATATGAATAATTGGACCAAAACTGTATACTTCGTAGATTTTTTCACAATGTTGAATTCCCTTAATTTTCCACTTCAGGAAGAAAATTCCGGCATTCTTGACTTTGCCGAAAAACTAAATGCCTTCCAAATGAAGCTGGATTTTTGGGAGTAAAAGATGAAAGAAAATTTGTACATGTTTTTCGCACATTAAATGTATTTGTTGAAGAAAATTATACTGATATTCCATTCAAGAACAGTTTTCAAAGTGTGCAGATCTTACTTTTTGGAGACTTTTAAAAGAGGAACTTAGCAAATATTTTCCAGAAAAGCCTCGGTTATCCAATAACTTACCTAAAATAAACCATGGAAAATGTTCCTGAAAGATATCAATAGGAATTTATTGATCTTATTAGATTTGACAGTGCCAAAGCTGACTTTGATTCTCTAACGGAGATTCAGTTTTGGATAAAGTAGTTACGTCGATATCAAAATTTAGCTGAAGGTATGCTTAAAAGACTATGCCCTCTTCTTCGACATATGTGTGAAGTGACCTTTCCAACTTTACTTTTGATGAAGTCGAAGCTGAGAACTAATCTCCATGTTGATGATGAACTACGATGTCTGTATCGAAAACATCACTGCGGATTAAGATACTAGCAATGGAAAAGGAGTTCTAACCATCACATGAAAAACATCACTGTTTATTATCAAGATAATGCGTGTGTTACCCATATCAATAACATTCTATTATGCAGTGTGTGTTATATAAAGAAATTGTATTATTAAATTATATATAAGTCCATTTTTTAATTCTGCTGTTCAATGTTAAACAGTATACCTTAATTATACTTTTCTATTTGAAAAAAAAATATATATATCCTTTTTATTTGAGTGGGGGTCGCAAGAAGTATGGTGAAGCTAAAATGGGATCACCGCTAGAAGAAGGTTGGGAACCACTGATCTAAAACATAATCTATTGGGAATAGAACTGCTACCGATACCCCCTACTTTTATAAACTTTGATTTTAAAAACTATAACTATTTAAATAATATGGATCTCTTTAGGAGAGGAGTAATTCCATCACAAGAATGTAGTGACGTCCGATGTGGCTGAATTTGGAATTACAGCCGAATGTCAAGCCTCATATGTTATGATAATTTCGTGTCAGAACACCCCCCCCCCTTCTCTGTCACACACACACACACATATATATATATATGTATATATATATATATATATATATATATATATATATATATATATATATATATATATATAATCATCATCATCATCTATTACGCATATCGACGCAAAGGGGGAGCTTAGAACTACCGAATATATATTATATGGTGTAGTATATTTATAAATATTTATAAACATATATATATATATATATAAATATATATATATATATAAATATATAAATATACATACATATATATAATATATATATATATATATATATATATATATATATATATATAATATATATATATATATATATATATATATCTTTGTAGGTAGATTCGTTTAGGAATTTAACGCACTTACGATTAGTACCTCGATTATTTACATGGTTCCCCGCACTTTCCTCCTGAAATGTTTAACCAAGGTGATGCTTTGTTTTTGTTCGTGCCGTAGCGTTCTTTAAGGTCGGTCTTCCCTCTGTATAGAACAATAATTTCAACCTAAGGCCAGGTCACTAATGAGTAGAAGCTTTTTTTTTATCTCTTTCGTAGTAGAATATTAAATGATGGCTATGAGAACACTCCTACGGAACACTCAAAACGTTTATTGCTGTTGAGGTATGAATGATTGTGTTTTGTAGTTACATAATTCTTCCTTTATGATTTTATTTATTTATTTATTTAGGTGTTTTTGTAATAAGTTGTAATGGGTAAAGTATTGTGAAATTTTCCTGTTTCGTAAGATAATTTTGATGAAGTATGGTATTATTGTTTTGTTAAATCATGAATCGGTTACGTAATTATAGATATGATTTAAAAAATAATGAATTGATTACGTAATTGTAGTTGGGGTTTAAGAAATAATGAATTTATTACGTAATAATTACGTTTATGAAATAAAGTAATTACGCGATTATATTTTTTTGTGAAATAAAATAATTACGTAGTTAAAAGTTTTGTTTTATGAAATAAAGAAATTACGCAATTTTAGCTGTTTTATGGACTAATGAATTGATTACATTATTGCGTAATTATAGTTGTTTTATGAAATCAGGTAATTACGTAATTATAGTAGTCTTATGCATTTTAATTACATTATTATAGTTGTTTTATGTAAGTTATTACGCAATTATAGTCATTTTATGGAGTAAAGTAATTACGTAATTATAGTAGTCTTATGAAATTTAATTACACAATTTTAGTTGTTTTATGTAATAGTTATTACGCAATTATAATAATTTTATTAAATTATTATATGAAATAATTACGTAATTATATTTTGTTTTTTTATCAAATTATATGTAGTTATGTTTTATGGAATGAAGTAATTAACGCAGTTAAAGTTATGATTTATTATATAATTCCGTTATACGGTCATTATGTTTTATAAAATAATGCTGAAGTAACTGTGTTTTTATAGTTATGTTATATAAAACCATTTTTTTTTTAAATTACGTTATTCAGTTATGGATAGTGAAATAGTAAGTTAATATCCTTATTATAGTTATGATTTGTTGAACGATGTCGAATCAATGTTTTTTTTTTTTTGTATGAAAATTAATAGACATTTTTTATAGGAAATTAACAACGTAATTCTTTTATATTTGTCTTTAGTTATGAATAAAAAATATATAGTTAATGCTTCTCAAGTGATTTGTTGCAAGATACGGATAAAGTAATTTTGTTTATATAGTTGTTTATAACAATGTATGAATTTATCTTGTAATTATATATGATTTATAAAATGTTGCTCAAATAGTCACGTATTTTATTTATGTTGGATGAAGAACTGATATAGCTACATAAACTTTTGTCGGGACCAAAGTATAATTGTTCATAAAACTGGCATTCACTGTGTATTTCAGGTCGCATATAATTAATGTGATCTGGAATTTTCAATAGATAAAAAACGCTTTTATTATGTTTCAACGAGGCAATTTTATTAAACCTGCAGTATAATGTCCAATTACTAATATTGTTACTTTGCAATAATTGTAAATTGTTTCATATATAGCATTGTTGTAACGAATCACTTATTAACAAAAGAGAAATCTCTACAATTACCTTGTTGGATTAAGAAAGTAATGTGACATTTTTGGTCGATATTCATCATTATGATGTGAAAAAAATCAGTGTATAATTCACCAAGTATTTTTTTTAATTATTTTTGTGAGTCATAAATGGAAGTTGTGAATCATAATTGGCTTTCCTTCATACAGGTCATCTTATTCTGGTTACGGCCAATTGAATGTACTTATTTCAATCTTATGATTTATTACAAATGTAGTTTAATTAGTAAACGGGTAATAGATGACTAATTATATATTCCAAAGGATCGTAATAACAATTGAAGTATAAAATATTTTACGTGTTCAATAGATACCATGATACTATTGATATAATTTCATTTTAATAATTAAGAG
>NC_090742.1:24836948-24839448 GCF_036898095.1 Palaemon carinicauda
GGCCAGGGCACCAGCCGCCAGCCACCCGGTTGAGATACTACTACTAGAGAGTTATGGAGTCCTTTGACTGGCTAGAGAGTACTACATTGGATCTTTATCTCTGGTTACGGTTCACTTTCCCTTTGCCTACACATACATCGAATAGTCTGGCATATTCTTTACAGATTTTCCTGTCCTCATACACCTGACAACACTGAGATTACCAAACAATTTTTCTTCACCCAAGGGGTTAACTACTGCACTGTAATTATTCAGTAGCTATATTCCTCCTGATAAGGGTAGAAGAGACTCTTTAGCTATGGTAAGCAGCTCTTCTAGGAGAAAGTCACTCCAAAATCAAATCACTGTTCTCTGGTCTTTGATAGTATAGTACTATAGCCTCTGTACCATGGTCTTCCACTGCCTTGTGTTAGAGTTCTCTTGCTTGAGGGTACACTCGGGCACGCTATTCTATCTAATTTCTCTCTTTCTTGTTTTGTTAATTTTTTATAGTTTATATAGGAAATATTTATTTTAATGCTGCTATTCTTAAAATATTTTCCTTTTCTTTTTTCCTTTCTTCAATGAGCTATTTTCCCTGTTGGGGCCCCTGGACTTATAGCATCCTGCTTTTCCAAATAGGGGTTGTAGGTTAGCGAGTAATAATAATAATAATAATAATAATAATAATAATAATAATAATAATAATAATAATAATAATAATAATAATAATAATAATAATAATAATACCTTCGACTATATCATGGTGTATACCATAAGTTAGCTAATTAAATTTATCCCATTTTTTGCACTAGTTTCATACAAATCGGATATAAATTGACCATGATATAGCAAAAAGACGATTTTGATCTTTCATGACCTTGGCCTTGACTTTTAATAATAATAATAATAATAATAATAATAATAATAATAATAATAATAATTATAATAATAATAATAATAATAATAATAATAATAATAATGTTTATTGGACAAAAACATATTTACATACAAAAATATTTACAAAAAAGACTCGGTTCAAGCCCATGTGGAGCAGAGCTCTTCGGGCATTTTTTTTTTTTTTTTGACCCAATTACCTCTCACAATCTAATCAAACTGTCCTTGGATCATGGCCAATCATCCCACAAAATTTCATGACATTAGGTCAAATAATTTTTGAGTTATGCGAATCCCAAACACACATACAGGCATACAAACAAACAAATACACAGCTAACAAACAAACACACGCCTATCACAGCAAATAACCTTCGCAACGAGGTTAGCGAAGGTAACACGAGATGAAAAATAAGAATTTCTTGTAACCGTGTGTCATGCAGTAGTTCTAAGGTACAAATTACAGGGATTAAGCTATTTCTGGGTCTCAAACGTCATGGGGAGGCTACAGAGAACTATTTTTGATATCAGATCGATGTAGAACTCAGTCTTGGGTCCAATCTTTCCTTGGGGAATATAAGCATTTCACCTGAAAAGCCTGCATGAAACAGTTTCTTTATAGCCGATTTTTATTCTGGCATAGCGAGTTACACAAAATGGACAACAGTACATACATACATACATACATACACATGTCTATATATTATACACACACACACACACACACACACATATATATATATATATATAATATATATATATATATATATATATATATATATATATATATATATATAATATATAATATATACATATACAGAGAGAGAAAGAAAAAGAATGTGAGAAAAGAAAAGAGATAAAGTAAAATGGGTGTAAAAATATTTTGGCGTTACTGGTCAAAATTATACATACATACATACACATGTCTATATATTATACATATATATATATGTATATATATATATATATATATATATATATATATATATATATATATATATATATATATATATATATATAATATATATATATACATATACAGAGAGAGAGAAAGAGAAAGAGAATGTGAGAAAAGAAAAGAGATAAAGTAAAATGGTTGTAAAATTTTTTTGGCGTTACAGGTCAAAATTTAAAGACACTTCCCCAACATCAGGGCTGTAACGATTAAAAAAAAAAAAAAAAAAAAGACAAAATCCAAACTACTATCAAAATTGGGAAGAAACAAAATCTAAAATACATAGATTAATAAGATTAAAAAGAAGAAATTATACTTTAAACAAAATGCAAAACTGAAATATATAAATAAAAAAGGAAAAAAGAACTAAAAAGAAAATGTAAAACAAAAATACATAAGTGAAAAAAAAGTTCATTGTCCGTAAGGAAAACATCGACTTACGATATATCGAAAACAAAAGGAAGAAGTCCAATTGTTTAGCGACGAAATGAGTTGCTAAGTAGTTAAGAGATGACAGAATAAAAAGAAAATATCATTCGGTACTTGGGTAACGATATCAAAAATTACGGTACGAGAGTTTACACATATCTTAAAGTGATCTCTTATTTTAATTTTATTTTTTCAACATTTCCCTACCTAACATTTTGGTTAACCCTTTTACCCGCATGGA
>NC_090742.1:24846948-24851948 GCF_036898095.1 Palaemon carinicauda
AAAGCGCTTATTATTATTATTATTATTATTATTATTATTATTATTATTATTATTATTATTATTATTATTATTATTATCCTGTTGACATGTTGGCAACGTCCTTGCCTGGTGCTCACCAGACTAGGGTTCAAATCGAGCTCAAACTCATTAATTCCTTTGTTCACTGCATCTTTACCATCCTTATGAGCTAAGGATGGGGAGTTTGGGGTGCCTATAATTCAATCTGCTGAATCATTAGCAGCCATTGCCTGGCCCTTATTGGGCGTAGCTTGGATGGAGAGGGGTATTGGGCACTGGTCATATGTCTAAATGGTCAGTCTCCAGGCTGTCTCTTGCCTGTGCTATTCATGAGCGGCCTTTAAACCTTTAAATAGTGTACCCTCAAGCAAGAGACCTATAACCTAAGACAGCGGATGACCATGGTTGGATATACGAGACACTACTCAAGATTAGATGACAATAGTTTGATTTTGGATGTGTCCTTACCATAGCAAAATATTCTATCCCACCGTTACCAAGAGTAAAATAGTCGTTGAAAAATTACACTGCGGTGGTTAGCCTCTTAAGTGAAGAAGAATGTATCAGTTATTTTAGCGTTGTCAGGTGTATGAGGAGAGAGGAGAATGTGTATAAAAAAAAAAAAAAAAAAAAAAAAAAAAAAAAAAAAAAAAAAAAAAAAAAAAAAAAAAAAAAATTGGTCAGTCATTTCCTTAAGTAAAATAGAGCAGGAAATATGGATATATGGATATTTTAAGTATGACTAAATACGTAAAATAACTTTTATAGGCAAAATCCATATAATTTTCCTTTACATTAGAGTATCGATTTTTTTTCCCCTGAACATGACATAAACAGGTTACAGCGTCTGAATCCATTGTAGGATGGTTCTCCTTATTTCCATAAGAATACTACGTTAGTCAGTTTTTTCTTACTTTCTCGTAACTTATGCTGCCAGGCTCAAGGGTGCTTTTAAGAGACTCCGACTGACTCTTAAGTTTTAACCAAGAATTAATATAAAGTTTTACAAAGGGTCTTTTCAATAAATTTTTCTCCTCGGGATCTTTATATTTTTTCTCGTGTTTTAATTAACAGATTTATACTAACTATAACTTGCTAGATAAGATACCAGCTCAAAGCATAAGATGAAACATGTTTCTGTATCGTATGAGAGCGAGTAATAATAATAATAATAATAATAATAATAATAATAATAATAATAATAATAATAATATGGAGAATTGAAAAATAGAATTTGCTAATTCAAATACGAAAAGATTATTAAACATATGGGAAGGGGAGGAATGAAGAATTCGGATAAATAAGTGCAGTAAAACGTTAGAAGTAAATAATGATAATGATAATGATAATAATAATAACAACAAGATGAGAAATACAAAAATACACTTTGATAATCATCGAACATATGAAAAAGGAAGAATAAGGAATTTGGGTAAGCAAGTACAGCAAAGCGTCAGAAGTACTTAAAAGGAAATAAAAATCGAATCCTACGACCTCGTGCAAAGAGGGAAAGGTGTTTGGCGAAATTTCGAGAACAGCATTGCAAACAATGGGAGGATCCGGATATGGACATTTTCGGGTCCAAACAAATAATGACAACCAAAAAAAGATATATAAGTAAATATCACAACCGGCAACTGACACGGTAAATTATAAAATGATTATAAAAGATATCTCCAGGGGAAAAGACGGGCATGAAATGTGTGCTCCAACCAGCAGATGACACGAAAAATTATATAACTATTATAAAAGACATCTCCAAGGGAAAAGACGTCTTTGAAATGTGTGGTAACAGACGCACATGAAATGTTTTCTCCAACCAAAAGTCGACACAAAATATTATAAAAGACAACTCCAAGGGAACAGACGGACATGAACTGTTTGTTCCAACCAAAAGTCGACACAAAATATTATAAAGGACAACTCCAAGGGAACAGACGCACATGAACTGTTTGTTCCAACCAAAAGTAGACACAAAATATTATAAAAGACAACTCCAAGGGAACAGACCGACATGAAATGTTTTCTCCAACCAAAAGTCGACACAAAATATTATAAAAGACAACTCCAAGGGAACAGACCGACATGAAATGTTTTCTCCAACCAAAAGTCGACACATAATATTATAAAAGACAACTCAAAGGGAACAGACGGGACATGAAATGTTTTCTCCAACCAAAAGTCGACACAAAATATTATAAAAGACAACTCCAAGGGAACAGACCAACATGAAATGTTTTCTCCAACCAAAAGTCGACACATAATATTATAAAAGACAACTCCAAGGGAACAGACGGACATGAAACGTGTGCTCCAACCAGCAGCTGACACGGAAAATTATAAAAGAATGGTAAAAGACAATTCCAACGGAACAGAGGGACATGAAATGTGCGCTCCGAAAATAGAGCGGCGGCTGAATTGGACACATGGGATTATATAAAGGAGGTCGTAAACTAAAGGCGGGAGGTTGGTTAAAGGGTAGAAGAACTGCACAAAGTGATTGAAGAGGAAAGGAAGCCTAGATTGGCTGGGTGCTACTTAAGATGGATTTACCGTAAGGAAATAATCGTTATAAAAGTTTTATGAAAGAAAGAAAGGGAAGGTTTGTTATGGTCAGTGATTTAGAGAATGGAACAAAAAAAGGCGAAGAAAACTGAAGATCGTGTATTTAAATAAAGGATACTAATATGTGATTATGATTGAAGAAAAATGTTAATTTACACATTGACATATTGCAACCGTCCACATTTTCTATTCTTTCACTTCAATTTAAGAGTTCCTTTTAGTTTAATAGCTTTGTATCCACTGAGAGATCAATCTTCATGAAAACTGCCTTCTCTAGTCGAACCTCCAAACTCTAAATGTAAAGTCATACGCAGCAATTAATGTTTTTCTTTAATAATTATATTTTTTAACTTTATTCATAACGATTAATTATTAAATTTCAAAGACTTTATTTAGCCCATCCGCGGAGACTCAATTTGTTATTAGGTAGAGCGGTTTAGTTTAAGCATTTACCGTGTTACTGTTTACTGCATCCGCTGGAAGTCTATTTCAATCATTTTCTATTTTGTATGTAAAGAAATTGCCACATTGAGTGGTGTTGTATCTTTTCAATTCCAGTTTGTATCCGTTACATAACATCCACACAATGTTATTCTAGTGTGTTTATTTCATTCATGTCTCATGAAATCGTTCATTTGACGGGGCTGGAAACCATCACTTAAAATGAAAAAACGCATCTCATTTGTTTAATGCTTAGAATAATCAGTTTTCCTTTTTTTTATCATGTAAGAAGTGTATATTTGAGGTGACTTGGCTGTATTATATTTATAAATCGTTGCTATATTTTTCCCTGTAATAGTGAATTTTTTAAGTTAATATGGCATTCTTTGCTACGGGGAAATACTTTAGCTATATGCAGTGAGGCATATGCTATTTTACATAAAATAATTAATCTTTGCTTAAAAATTCAATTGTATTTTTAATCATCTATCAGGTGCTCACTTGAGAGACTTGGCTATTTTATTACTGTAATAAATCGTTGCTATATCTTGTTCCTGAAATGGTGAATTTCAAAATCAATATACACGTAACACTCATTGCTACGAGGAAATATTTTTAGTTCATGTGCAGAAGCATATTCTTTTTTTTAATAATCATTTTTTCCACTATCGGAAATTATTATTTTCCGTAATTTGCGCGTCTTTACGACTGATGTGTCGTACCACAACCTTACCAACCTTCATCTTTAATTTTACTACCATGTAAATGTGAGAAAGGAGATTACAAATTTCAACTTTAGAACTGTCCTTGAAATCCTTGGGTGCCAAGGAATGCAAATCTCCCCCATGCATTATGCATGACTAAGTCGAGTCCATAATTAAGGGGCTGAGAAGATGACCCGAGGATGAAAGGTCAGGAATTCGGCTCCTGCAAAAGTCTGCCGTAAGGAATGCTCCAAGTCTCTCCTGATCGTCACGGCGCCAGAGAACTTCCAAGCAATTAGTCACGGCCAGTGACTGTATCAGGTGTCATCGCAACCGGTTTTTTTCTTTCTTCTTTTTTTTTAAGTTGCCCATGATTATTGTTACATCCAACTATTGTACACGACATACATACATACATATACCATGGCACTTCCCCTAATTTTGGGGGGTAGCCGACATCAACAAAGAAACAAAACAAAAAAGGGGACCTCTACTCTCTACGTTCCTCCTACACGACATAGATTATGCAAAATCTACTCATAAAGTTTACGAAAACAATAGCAAAATATTAACAGCAAATGAAAATGACAGCCAGCATACATGATACTACTGTCTTTATAGTTTTCGATTATGAAGAAGTCTTTAAAATTCCTAGTGATGGTATGACTGGTCTTTATCGTTTTCTGTGATGTGATGATAATGATGATGTGGTTTTTATAGTTTCTTGTGATAATGATGATGTAATTATGATGGCCATTGATGATGTTACTGGTCTTTATCGTTTTCTGTGATGTGATGATAATGATGATGGGGTTTTTATAGTTTCTTGTGATGATGATTTAATTATGATTGCCAGTGATGATGTTACTGGTCTTTATTGTTTTCTGTGATGTGATGATAATGATGATGGGGTTTTTGTAGTTTCCTGTGATGATGATGATGATTATGTAATTATGATTGCTATTGATGATATTACTGGTCTTCATTGTTTTCTGCGATGTGATGATGATGACGATGACGACGTCTTTATAGTTTCCTGTGATAATGACGATGATGTCTTTACAGTTTCCTGTGATGATGATGATGTTATAATTGCAAGCGATGATGCTATTGGTATCCATCGGCAACTCCGATGACGATGTTTACTTTATAATTACTGATGTTGGTCTTGATAGATTCCACTAATAATGACTATGACGTCTTTATAGTCGCCAGTGATAATATTGATGCTTTAATAATAGTCTTTATGATAATAGCGATGTCTATAGTTTC
>NC_090742.1:24861948-24864448 GCF_036898095.1 Palaemon carinicauda
GTAGACCGTATCCTTAGGGATTGATGGTAGGTATCATACTATAGTCAGAGAGGGTGGTAGATAGCAAAATTGGCGGTAGATAGCATACTATAATAGCACCGAATATTTACCTTATCAGTAATTCTTACAATACTTGTTACGTTTGCATGAATATTTCAATGATAAAAATATAAACATTGTAATAGAAGGGAAAGGATAAATCATCACATTGCTGTTTTTACTTACGGACACAAACTAAATTTTGCGCAAACATAGTTAAGCGCATCGCTACCATCCATTAGCAAAATGAGAAATGAGGAGGTTCGGAAAGTTGGGTAAAGAAAAATGAACTTTCTTCATAACACCGAGAATTCTTCACTCCTGCACACGCGTGCGTGTACCCCTGCACTCTTGCCTCTCCCTTTCACTCTGTTTTTGCATATGTTATCCCTTTCACTCTGTGTTTTTGCTTATGTTATCCCTTTCACTCTGTGTTTTTGCTTATGTTATCCCTTTCACTCTGTGTTTTTGCTTATGTTATCCCTTTCACTCTGTGTTTTTGCTTATGGTATCCCTTGCACTCTGTGTTTTTGCATATGGTATCCCTTGCACTCTGTGTTTTTGCATATGGTATCCCTTGCACTCTGTGTTTTTGCTTATGGTATCCCTTTCACTCTGTGTTTTTGCTTATGGTATCCCTTTCACTCTGTGTTTTTGCTCATGGTATCCCTTTCACTCTGTGTTTTTGCTCATGGTATCCCTTTCACTCTGTGTTTTTGCTCATGGTATCCCTTTCACTCTGTGTTTTTGCTCATGTTATCCCTTTCACTCTGTGTTTTTGCTCATGTTATCCCTTTCACTCTGTGTTTTGCTTATGTTATCCCTTTCACTCTGTGTTTTGCTTATGTTATCCCTTTCACTCTGTGTTTTGCTTATGTTATCCCTTTCACTCTGTGTTTTGCTTATGTTATCCCTTTCACTCTGTGTTTTGCTTATGTTATCCCTTTCACTCTGTGTTTTGCTTATGTTATCCCTTTCACTCTGTGTTTTGCTTATGTTATCCCTTTCACTCTGTGTTTTGCTTATGTTATCCCTTTCACTCTGTGTTTTGCTTATGTTATCCCTTTCACTCTGTGTTTTGCTTATGTTATCCCTTTCACTCTTGTGTTTTTGCATATGTTACCCCTTTCACTCTTGTGTTTTTGCATATGTTACCCCTTTCACTCTTGTGTTTTTGCATATGTTACCCCTTTCACTCTGTGTTTTTGCATATGTTACCCCTTTCACTCTGTGTTTTTGCATATGTTACCCCTTTCACTCTGTGTTTTTGCATATGTTACCCCTTTCACTCTGTGTTTTTGCATATGTTACCCCTTTCACTCTGTGTTTTTGCATATGTTATCCCTTTCACTCTGAGTTTTTGCATATGTTATCCCTTTCACTCTGTGATTTTTGCTTATGTTATCCCTTTCACTCTGTGTTTTTGCATATGTTATCCCTTTCACTCTGTGTTTTTGCATATGTTATCCCTTTCACTCTGAGTTTTTGCATATGTTATCCCTTTCACTCTGTGTTTTTGCATATGTTATCCCTTTCACTCTGTGTTTTTGCTTATGTTATCCCTTTCACTCTGTGTTTTTTGCATATGTTATCCCTTTCACTCTGTGTTTTTGCTTATGTTATCCCTTTCACTCTGTGTTTTTGCATATGTTATCCCTTTCACTCTGTGTTTTTGCATATGTTATCCCTTTCACTCTGTGTTTTTGCATATGTTATCCCTTTCACTCTGTGTTTTTGCATATGTTATCCCTTTCACTCTGTGTTTTTGCATATGTTATCCCTTTCACTCTGTGTTTTTGCATATGTTATCCCTTTCACTCTGTGTTTTTGCATATGTTATATGTGGTCTTTGTATGGATTCTAAAACGAGAAATGTACTTGTGTGCAAACACGCTTAGTATATATTCACATGTTAAAGCATATATTCCCTTATTTTAATTTTTTTCTCATTCTTTATGGGGTCTTTGAATTGTTGTAATATTTTCCCTTTATCTTTTCATTTTCGTCTCAAGATTTTATTGAGTTATTCGATTAATTCATCGTGTTCTAAACAGAATAATTATAAATGTATGGGATTGCAAAATTAACGTAAACCAAGTAATCACTTGATAAAACTTAAGTATAACGAATAAATGTAAATATTTGAAAACGAATAAATCGAAGAAAGAAAGTGATGTATTTTTCACCAAAAGAGACATCCCCAGAAAATCTAAAAGAATATAAAGTATAAAGATGGCTGTAGAAATTATATTGATGCCAATAAAACGGTTGCCTCAAAAGCATTAGAAAAAGTGGCCTGACATGGAGCCTTTAGAGGAAAATAAAGACGACATTCCATGAAACTATTTAAGAATCCAGAGCTAGAGTAGAGCACACTGAAGCCGAGAATACAAGATGCTGGAAGGATTTCTGCATCACCAAAGACGTGAATCCAACAAATGGACCGTAACTTCCAGGAGCT
>NC_090742.1:24866948-24875057 GCF_036898095.1 Palaemon carinicauda
CAAGGGTTCCAAAAGGGAAAAATAGCCCAGTAACGAAAGGAAATAAGGAAATAAATAATAATTATCGTATTTCTATGGAAAGATTCAACTAGTATGACTATATTAAAAGGAAGATGCTATAAGTCCAAGGGTTCCAAAAGGGAAAAATAGCCCAGTAACGAAAGGAAATAAGGAAATAAATAATAATTATCGTATTTCTATGGAAAGATTCAACTAGTATGACTATATTAAAAGGAAGATGCTATAAGTCCAAGGGTTCCAAAAGGGAAAAATAGCCCAGTAACGAAAGGAAATAAGGAAATAAATAATAATTATCGTATTTCTATGGAAAGTTTCAACTAGTATGACTATATTAAAAGGAAGATGCTATAAATCCAAGGGTTCCAAAAGGGAAAAATAGCCCAGTAAGGAAAGGAAATAAGGAAATAAATAAGCTACAAGAGAAGTAATAAAAAATAAAAATAAAATATTTTAAGAAAAGTAACAACTCTGAATTAGATCTATTATATATAAACTGTAAAAACTTCAAAACAAACAAGAGGTAGAGAAATAAGATAAAACATCATGCCCGAGTGTACCCTCAAGCAAGAGAACTCTAATCCAAGACTACGTAAAGATTAAAGGTGTCTGGCCTTAGTTCCAGTTTCATCAGTCTAGATACTTATCAGAACGTCACCCGGGCAAGGCCAAGACTCCACTATAGTGCCCATACACAGCATGGGCCTCCCCAGTAAACAGCTTAAAATCCCGGTCCCAGGCTAGGATCGATCTGCTGCCATACGAATGCTAGGCGAACACGTTACCACTGTACTAGCCAGGAGGCATGAAAGGTATAGTCGGTTAACACCGAGGAAAGTTTTCCTTTATCTATTTAAACGTTTGAGTAATTTCGAACGCTAATTGAATTAAGCTTGGACCTGTCCAGAACTGGATATTGGGAAAATGTACCAATTAAGTTGGTTTGATAAATGAAAGACTTAATGATACATCAAAGGAAATTAATTCGTTTTCCATTTGGTGTACTTGATGTAATATACATTTAATTTATATTTACAATTTCTTGACAATAAGCAACATTATCTAAAATAATTTTGGAATATCAACTGGTATTATAGCTAATACGTTGTTGACGATATTTCGAGATTATTGATAAAATTATAAAATATAACTCGATCTTCGCGCTGAAGAATCAAACTTTTAAAATACAAGTTTTAAAAACTGAATTTCAATCAAGTCGCCCTTATCTTACAATTTTACATCACATGTCACCGTTTGATCATTATTTTTCATACCACTATTATGATATTTTTAATGGTTGTTGTTATCTATGACATTTCGGTTTTCATTTATTTCTTCTACCAGAATTCCAGAGATGTTTTCTCGTTGTCTCTTTTATCTGTCAATTGGGATATAATGTTTTTACTTTATATTTATATCATTTCAATTTTGATTGATTGATTTAAGGTTTTCTGGCATCCTGACATCTAAGGTTAATGGCGACGTCGTTTCAGTCTAATTTCAGTAATTCGCGTAAGTCAATGAGGCATTTTTTTAGGGAATTTGTGTGAAAATTAGAAACTACTATAGTTTTTTATGTAAATCTTATGTACATTTTATCTTAGCCAATATGGTAATATAGTTTTGACAAATGATATCAACCCATATTAACTGTTTAATTAAATGGTGACATCATTAAGTATCTATCAGTAACGAAAGACAGTATATATATATATATATATATATATATATATATATATATATATATATATATATATATATATATATATATATATATATATATATATATATAATATATATATATATATATATTATATATATATTTATTATATATATATATTTATTATATATATATATATATATATATATATTACATATATATTACATAAAGACACACATATATATATACATATATATACATATACATATAGGTATATATATATACACACATATATATATATACACATATATACATATATATATATATATATATATATATATATATATATATATATATATATATATATATATTTATATATATATATATACTCAGATGAATACTGGGAGTTAAATGGCCGGAGGGAATTAGAAATCAAACTATAAGTGATTACTTAAGTGCCATATGTAGATGAGATCAAGATGAGGGGTAGATGGAGATGGTTTAGGCAAGCTCTTGCACTCCCCAAGAGACATTAGTTCACCAAACGTTTAACTGAACTCCACAAGGCACTAGAAGAGTTGGAAGACCCAGGCCTACATGGTTGAGGACTATGAAGCGTGAAGACGGAGATGATGAATGGAGAAGTGTTGAATTAAAAGCTTAAGAATGAGACGACTGGCAAAATATAATGGAGGCATTTTGTATCAATAGGCGTAAAAGGATATGATGATGGTGAATGAGATACATACATACATACATACATACATACATATATATATGTATGTATGTATGTATGTATATGAATATGAATGTATGTATATATATATATATATATATATATATATATATATATATATATATATATATATATATATATATATATATACATATATACACATATATACACACACAAACACACACACACACACACACACACATATATATATATATATATATATATATATATATATATATATATATATATATATATATGCCTTTCTGAATGTGTATACCTTAACGTGGGGAACGGTTTGCGTATCGCCATGATCAGCAAAGCTGTACTAGTCAGGGGCACCCATACTAGGTTGGTTTACTGGGAGCAATCAGATGAAAATCTACCACCATCACCAATCCTCAATGGACAGCGTGGTGATAAAAACTAGACAAATCCCAGACATAAATAAGAACACGCCTGAGGCCTTTGTTCTGCACTGCAGTGGATTACAAACGGCTGATTTTGTCATTTTATACATATATATCACGTCATTTATTAAAGAATTTTCATTTGAATTTGGATTTCACATTGGAAGATTGTTGGAAATATAAATAATATGCCTTTGACCGACTATTATTATTATTATTATTATTATTATTATTATTATTATTATTATTATTATTATTATTATTATTATTATTATTATTATTATCATTATCATTATTATTATTATTATTATTATTATTATTATTATTATTATTATTATTATTATTATTATTACTTGGTAAGCTACGACCCTATTAGAAAAAGCAGGATACTATAAGCCCAGGGGAAAATAGCCCAGTAAGGAAAGGAAACAAGGAAAAATAAAATATTTTATGAACAGTAACATTACAATAAATATTTCTTATATAAACTAGAAAAGCTTAACATAACACTTGGAAGAGAAATAAGATAGAAGAGTGCCCAAGTGTACCCTCAAGCAAGAGAATTCTAACCAAGACAGTGAAAGGCCATGGTACAGAGGCTATGGCACTATCCAAGACTAGAGAACAATGGTTTGATTTTGGAGTGTCCTCCTAGAAGAGCTGCTTACCATAGCTAAAGAGTCTCTTTTACTCTTACCAAGAGGGACAATGACATTGCAGTAGTTAATCCCTAGAGAGAAGTAGAATTGTTTGGTAATCTCAGTGTTGTCAGGTGCATGAGGACAGAGGAGAATATGTAAAGAATAGGCCAGACAATTCGGTGTAAGTGTAGGCAAAGGGAAAAATTAACCGTAACCAGTGAGAAGGATCCAATGTATTACTGTCTGGCAAAGGACCACATAACTCTCAAGCGGTAGTACTCAACGGGTGGGTTGTGCCCTGGCCAACCTAGTACCTACCGTATAACAATTGAATAACACAGCAAAGAAAACTTTATTCTAACTTGCATTTAGTCTAAAAGATACACTGTTATGCAATTCCCTGCCTCTGTCGAAAAAGTCTCTCCGGTGAATAATCTCTTTAATTAAAGTTGAAAATTGAGGCTCTTCCCCAATCAAGCTGCGAGTGATTTTTCTTTCATCGGGGGAAACTTTAGGAATAGTTTGAATCACCTTCTCCAAATAACAACACAGTTCGTATTTAATTAAATGCGCTTCTTACAGGACTGGATATCCAGCAACAACAGTCTATTTTGAGCTTTTGAACGAATACAAGAAATATATGGGATATTTTTAATGTATTTCATATGCATAATTCATTGTTTGAGGATACCATTCATTTACCTAACGAAGCAGAATGTCTGTAAAGAAGAAAATGAAGATAACTACTACTACTACTACTACTACTACTACTACTACTACTACTACTACTACTACTACTACTACTACTACTACTACTACTACTACTATTTTCTGATAATGGTGATGTGCAAACCCTTTCACCGAGTTGTGTGTGTAAATGTGTATATATATATATATATATATATATATATATATATATATATATATATATATATATATATATATATATATATATATATATATATATTTATATATATATATATATATATATATATATATATATACACTAGTGTATAAATCCTCGTATTAGGATAACACCAATTTTCTTATGAAAGTCGAATCCCTATAAAGAAGAAAAAAAAGAAAAAAAACTACTACTACTACTATTACTACTACTACTACTACTATCAAGCATTTGCTAAACGTGACTAATTACAAATTATTTGTCCACAGAATTAATCATAGCTACCATTATCAACATCATCACCACTAACAAAAGACAAGGCCTCCATCAGGAAAGGTAGTGGCGCCCCCCCCCCCCCTCCAAAAAAAACTGAAATAAATGTTATTTCTGAGATTTTGACAACCTACATATACAGTATTCCCGTGTGGCTCCTTCTCCCGGCTTAACTAACCATTAGTGTTCCTCTTGACTGTTGTTAGCCTCTTCCTCTAAACCTTGTTCTTCCTTAATGAGTTTGATGATCCCTTCATCTCCAATTCTAAGACGCTAATAAACTGGAGGCTTTACGTATTCGAGGCATGAGAACTCGATCATACTCGCATACTTTTATACTAACTGTGTGTGTGTGTGTGTGTGTGTGTATGTGTGTGTGTGAAGAAACTAAGAAAATACGATGATTCCTGAAGGAAACACGTGGATGCCGCTAAAAGGAATTGCATTCTAAGAAAATTCCATTAGAAGAACGCTGTGTCCCAATAGCGAGCGCGCGCACACACATACATGCATGTATGTATATACACACAAGTATATATACATATATAGATATATATGCACAGTTATGTATATATGTATGTATGTATGTATGTATGTATATACAAAAAATATATACACAATTACCCATATATACATAATGTATATAAATACATATATCCATATGCAGATATACAAACATAGTTATGCGTGCATATATATACACACAAATATATATACACATAATTACTCTTATATACATAATGTATATAAATACATATATCCATATGCAGATATACATACATAGTTATATATATATATATATATATATATATATATATATATATATATATATATATATATATATATATAAATGTGTGTATATACCAGAGAGAGAGAGAGAGAGAGAGAGAGAGAGAGAGAGAGAGAGAGAGAGTGAGAGAGAGAGAGAGAGAGAGAGAGACCAATCTTGTCTTTCTCCAATAACTAGGCTTAAGGAGATGGCGTTCAACGTGGAAATCTGACTACTAAAAGGGAGAATGAATGAGTGAGAGATATTCTGGGCCTCCGTCGCCGACAATCGAATTCTAACCCTTTACTCCTCTTGGCTGATGTCTCCTAAAGAGATAGAAGGAGATAATGAAGATAATGAAGATTATTCTCACTGACAACGTACCAGAGCCGAATTCCAATACTTTTTCATTCTCGGAGGAGAGCTTAAAGTATTCTAATTTGATTCTACTCGACGCTGGGTCGATACTAAGCATTGGCAGCTTAAAGGTTTAAAGGTCGCTCATGAATGGCAGAGGCAAGGGACAGTGACATTGCCCTAGCAAGCAGGAAAATGCCCTAGAGACTGACCATATTACATATGATCAGCGCCCAAGGCCCCTCTCCACCCAAGCTAGGACCAGAGAGGGCCAGGCAAATGGCTGCTGATGACTCAACAGATAGACCTATAGGCTCCCCCAAAACCCCCAGCCTTAGCTCACAAGGTAAGGTTGCAGGCACTAATGGCACTAACGAGACTGAGCGGGACTCGAACCCCCGACTGACAAACACCAGGCAGAGACGTTACCAATCAGGCCACAACAATATTTGTTTTATTTTTATTTTTGCCTTCGCCGTAATCTTAGATTTTGTGAATAGTAAGTATTCACCCCCGTCACTGTTTATTTGTTTGTTACTTTACACAAATATTACTGTACCGATTTAGACCAAACTTGGTAGTAATGTTGAGTGGTACCCTTGGATGAATATGTAACGTTTTGGATAATGTACATCGAAGCACAAGTACGCAGCAGTACTATGAAAATCATCACAACGTTAAATATTATTATTTTTTTTTTTTTAGAACATTGCGCAAAAACTACTGAACCACTTTAAACGAAATTTGGTAGACAAGTGGGCTATGACCCAAGGACAAAGACATTAAAATTTTAAGGAAAATGCGTCGAAGAGCAAGTACACAGTGGAGTTATGAGCAAAATAAGATTGCTTGGCGTGGCGAAGGTATACTGAATGCCCCTCTACTTTTACCTGATTTAGGCGCACTGATTATATAGCTAATCTATTTCTCACACGATGAAGAAGAGAAAGCACTGTCCTCGAATATTTTGGAGTACCTGCTTGATCTATTTCTCACACGACGAAGAAGAGAAAGCACTGTCCTCGAATATTTTGGAGAGTACCTGCTAAATCTATTTCTCACACGACGAAGAAGAGAAAGCACTGTCCTCGAATATTTTGGAGCACCTGCTTTTTCTAATGTGTTGGGAATCTTAAATAGCAAAAGCTTCGACGAAAGAGTGCATCAGGCAACCGACCCCTAAGATTGCTTGGCGTGGCCAAAGGTATACTGATTGCCCCTCTACTTTTACCTGATGTAGCCGCACTGATTATATAGCTAATCTATTTCTCACACAACGAAGAAGAGAAAGCACTGTCCTCGAATATTTTGGAGTACCTGCTTTTTCTAATATGTGTTGGGAATCTTAAATAGCAAGAGCTTCGACGAAAGAGTGCATCAGGCAACCAACCCCCTTAATGTAGTGATAACGGTGGGAGAGAAGGTTGGAGGGGGACGCATCAGGCAACCGACCCCTTAATGTAGGGATAACGGTGGGGAAAGAAGGTTGGAGGGGACGCATCAGGCAACCGACCCCTTAATGTAGGGATAAACGGTGGGAAAGAAGGTTGGAGGGGACGCATCAGGCAACCGACCCCCTTAATGTAGGGATAATGGTGGGAAAGAAGGTTGGAGGGGACGCATCAGGCAACCGACCCCTTAATGTAGGGGATAACGGTGGGAAAGAAGGTTGGAGGGGACGCATCAGGCAACCGACCCCTTAATGTAGGGATAACGGCGGGGAAAGAAGGTTGGAGGGGACGCATCAGGCAACCGGAACCCCTTAATGTAGGGGATAACGGCGGGAAAGAAGGTTGGAGGGGGACGCATCAGGCAACCGACCCCCTTAATGTAGGGGATAACGGCGGGAAAGAAGAAAAAGAGCTTCGACAAAATAGACGTCCGAAACTCGAGGAAATAATGGTAGAGAGGAAGAACATGACACGTGAAATTCTTGTTCTTCTTAAAAAATATCATTCACAGTGACAAACAAATTGATAACTAATAACGCACAGGCAATTTTAAGTAATTAGTCTACTGTAGATGAATTCATTTTTACTATTTCAACATTGTGATCAAGAAAATACATAATAATTTATAATGTACCCGCTACAATACATTTTCCATTACTGCAAAATAATTTTAATGAGGCGGTATTTTTATAATGTACATATTACACTATATGTCCTATGATTGCAAAATCATTTTAATGATGCGGTTCCTTTTAGGTTACAGAAATAACATCGTAGATTAATAAATTAGAGCGAGCAAATAAGCAATGAGTAAATGTAGGCTTGCTATTAACAGAAGTATCAATTATGAGCCAAATGACTTCATATCAATTAGCGATATCACAAAGATATGA
>NC_090742.1:24875557-24890557 GCF_036898095.1 Palaemon carinicauda
GAAACGTTTTCATGGCATCAGTTTTGCAGTGATTTTAGAAACGTTTTCATGGCATCAGTTTTGCAGTGATTTTAGAAACGTTTTCATGGCATCAGTTTTGCAGTGATTTTAGAAACGTTTTCATGGCATCAGTTTTGCAGTGATCTTGGAAACGTTTTCATGGCATCAGTTTTGCAGTGATTTTAAAAACGTTTTCATGGCATCAGTTTTGCAGTGATCTTGGAAACGTTTTCATGGCATCAGTTTTGCAGTGAATTTAGAAACGTTTTCATGGCATCAGTTTTGCAGTGATTTTAGAAACGTTTTCATGGCATCAGTTTTGCAGTGATTTTAGAAACGTTTTCATGGCATCAGTTTTGCAGTGATTTTAGAAACGTTTTCATGGCATCAGTTTTGCAGTGATTTTAGAAACGTTTTCATGGCATCAGTTTTGCAGTGATTTTAAAAACTTTTTCATGGCATCAGTTTTGCAGTGATTTTAGAAACGTTGTCATGGCATCAGTTTTGCAGTGATTTAGAAACGTTGTCATGGCATCAGTTTTGCAGTGATCTTAGAAACGTTTTCATGGCATCACTTTTGCAGCTAATTAAAAATGTTATTGTATCACTTTCACAGTTATTTTAGAAACGTTTTCATGCATCACTTTTGCAGCTAATTAAAAATGTTATTGTATCACTTTCACAGTTATTTTAGAAACGTTTTCATGGCATCACTTTTGCAGCTAATTAAAAATGTTATTGTATCACTTTCACAGTTATTTTAGAAACGTTATCGTGGCATCGCTTGCAGATATCTTAAAAACTTTATCTAGGCATCACTATCACATTTATTTAATAAATAGTATCAATCACTTGGCAGTTATTAAAAAGGTTACACACGAATTAATATGGGTCAGCTCTGCAGGAGTCAAGTTTGACCCATTGCGCTAGTAAATCTCCATCCCTTTGATAGTAATTGATTTCATAATCCATTCAAGACAACTTTGACCTGAAATTCTCGTCCTTTTCCTGACCTCCCAGGTACAGTGATCGGCGGAGGAGGGAAATTCGACTTCACAAAGTTGGCCACTGGACTGCTATTTAATTTAAATTTTCACTGAATATAAAGAATTTCTTACCTTCAACAATAATAGATTTGGGATATTAAATGCAGCGGTGAAGCTCATGGTAACCTTTGTAATTACTAGTTATTTGATTGTATAAAGTTGAGAAAAATTGCTTGCAAAGTGTTAGGAAAAGTCTATCTAGTTGAACCTTCACATGCAAATTAAGTAATAATTCCTGTATCCATCTAAAACAGGGGTTCCCAACCCTGGGGTCGCGACCCCAATTGGGGTCGGCAAGCAGTTTTCTTGGGGTCGTGAAGACATGGTAATAATCTAAAGGGGTTTAGCTGATATCATTGGATTAAGAGGATTCAGTAGGCTTTACTAAAACCTTTCCCTATTCTGACCTTAGGTGGTATACATAAATCTTAAAAAGAAAGGATAGAATGACCATACTCAAACTGAATGGTTTCCCTTCTTTGCTTATATCTTAATCTGACGATCAACAGGGTCGGTTGTTCACATGTACATGATATTGCTGTCTATTGGCCTTTCTTAGAACATTTTGTACAGAAAACTTTTAATAAGAACCATTATCTCCGTGGAAAGTATTTATATGGCCTTATCCGTTGACTTAACAAATCTGTACTTTATACTTGACCCCATCCATAGTTTTTTTGAATATATATATATATATATATATATATATATATATATATATATATATATATATATATATAGGCCTATATATATGCATATATATATAAGTATATGTAATGTATACATATATATATGTGTTGTATGTATGTATGTATGTATATATACATACATATATATATATATATATATATATATATATGTATATATATATATATATATATATATATATATATGTGTGTGTATATATATATATATATATATATATATATATATATATATATATATATATATATATTCATGTATATATGTATATATATATATATATAATATATATATATATATATATATATATATATACACACACATATATATGCATATATATGTATATTATATATATATGTGTGTGTATATTATATATATATATATATATATATATATATATATATATATGTATATATATATATATATGTCTCTGATAATTTTTGGTAATTAAAGAGATTGCATCTGTGTCACTGTGCTACCAGTTTACTTGAACAAACAATGAAATTTATATATGGAAATATGTAGGTATGGCGCATTGTTATATTTAAGATTGTTGTAAATTTCATTATGTAAGTTTATATCCGAGTCTTTTGTTTGTATTCTTGTAATAGAAAGGTTTTGATTTTTAATTATCTATTAATTATGATATCTAATAAAAACGACATTTTAACTACAGATTAAGAAACTCAAAATAAAATCATATTTGCCGAAAATGTTGACGTTTATAAACCTAAGCTGCTGTAAGACATGCATATATAAGACAGAAATGACAAATGAGTTGTTGGTGATTACTTGAAATGCAGATAAATATTATAGTCTTAAATTCCATAAAAAAAGGTAAATGCAAGAGAGAAGAAGAGAGAAGTGTGTATGTGTATGTATCTGTGTATATGCTTGTGTGTGCGTGTAAAACTACAAACATGTATATAAGACACAAATGCAGACACATATTGTCATAGCTATCATTAACAAGTCTTAATTGACTGATTTTAACCTCTCTCTCTCTGTCTCTCTCTCTCTGTCTCTCTCTCTCTCTCTCTCTCTGTCTCTCTCTCTCTCTCTCTCTCTGTCTCTCTCTCTCTCTCTCTCTCCTCTCTCTCTCTCTCTCTCTCTCTCTTATTTGTGACTGCTTATTCTTGATAATCGCGCATTACTTTTTTTTTCATCAAAAAAAAAAAAAAAAAAATAGGATGATTTCTTAAAAACAGATTGATGTGGGAAAAATGTCGGTGGTATGTGTACTGACAGTGAACCTTCTATGCTAGGTTGTAGATCAGGGTTTCAACAGAAGGTAAAGAATATTTCTCCGGAAGCTGTTGGAATTCATCACATGATACACCGTCAAGTATTTTCTGCAAAAATATTGCCATAGATTTAAAAACTTATGCAATTAGTTGTTAAAGCAGTTAACTTAATAGTCAAATGCACTGAATAAATGCTTATTTGTTGAAGTGTGTCATAAGAAATGGATTGTAAGCACGAGGTGCTGTTGCAAACTGAAGTAAGGTAGCTACCAAAAGGCAATCCTTTGCATAGACTATTTTAGTTGAATACTGAGGTGAGAGAATTCTTATCTCGGCAAGGAGGAACAGAACTTTTGAGTTTCCTAGGTGATATGAATAATTGGACCAAAACTGTATACTTCGTAGATTTTTTCACAATGTTGAATTCCCTTAATTTTCCACTTCAGGAAGAAAATTCCGGCATTCTTGACTTTGCCGAAAAACTAAATGCCTTCCAAATGAAGCTGGATTTTTGGGAGTAAAAGATGAAAGAAAATTTGTACATGTTTTTCGCACATTAAATGTATTTGTTGAAGAAAATTATACTGATATTCCATTCAAGAACAGTTTTCAAAGTGTGCAGATCTTACTTTTTGGAGACTTTAAAAGAGGAACTTAGCAAATATTTTCAGAAAAGCCTCGGTTATCCAATAACTTACCTAAAATAAACCATGGAAAATGTTCCTGAAAGACTATCAATAGGAATTTATTGATCTTATTAGATTTGACAGTGCCAAAGCTGACTTTGATTCTCTAACGGAGATTCAGTTTTGGATAAAGTAGTTACGTCGATATCAAAATTTAGCTGAAGGTATGCTAAAAAGACTATGCCTCTTTCTTCGACATATGTGTGAAGTGACCTTTCCAACTTTACTTTTGATGAAGTCGAAGCTGAGAACTAATCTCCATGTTGATGATGAACTACGATGTCTGTATCGAAAACATCACTGCGGATTAAGATACTAGCAATGGAAAAGGAGTTCTAACCATCACATGAAAAACATCACTGTTTATTATCAAGATAATGCGTGTGTTACCCAGTATCAATAACATTCTATTATGCAGTGTGTGTTATATAAAGAAATTGTATTATTAAATTATATATAAGTCCATTTTTTAATTCTGCTGTTCAATGTTAAACAGTATACCTTAATTATACTTTTCTATTTGAAAAAAAATATATATATCCTTTTTATTTGAGTGGGGTCGCAAGAAGTATGGTGAAGCTAAAATGGGATCACCGCTAGAAGAAGGTTGGGAACCACTGATCTAAAACATAATCTATTGGGAATAGAACTGCTACCGATACCCCCTACTTTTATAAACTTTGATTTTATAAAAACTATAACTATTTAAATAATATGGATCTCTTTAGGAGAGGAGGTAATTCCATCACAAGAATGTAGTGACGTCCGATGTGGCTGAATTTGGAATTACAGGCCGAATGTCAAGCCTCATATGTTATGATAATTTCGTGTCAGAACCCCCCCCCCTTCTCTGTCACACACACACACACATATATATATATATGTATATATATATAATATATATATATATATATATATATATTATATATATATATATATATATAATCATCGATCATCATCTATTACGCATATCGACGCAAAGGGGGAGCTTAGAACTACCGAATATATATTATATGGTGTAGTATATTTATAAATATTTATAAACATATATAGTATATATATATAAATATATATATATATATAAATATATAAATATACATACATATATATATATATATATATATATATATATATATATATATATATATATATATATATATATATATATATATATATATATCTTTGTAGGTAGATTCGTTTAGGAATTTAAACGCACTTACGATTAGTACCTCGATTATTTACATGGTTCCCCGCACTTTCCTCCTGAAATGTTTAACCAAGGTGATGCTTTGTTTTTGTTTCGTGCCGTAGCGTTCTTAAGGTCGGTCTTCCCTCTGTATAGAACAATAATTTCAACCTAAGGCCAGGTCACTAATGAGTAGAAGCTTTTTTTTTATCTCTTTCGTAGTAGAATATTAAATGATGGCTATTGAGAACACTCCTACGGAACACTCAAAACGTTTATTGCTGTTGAGGTATGAATGATTGTGTTTTGTAGGTTACATAATTCTTCCTTTATGATTTTATTTATTTATTTATTTAGGTGTTTTTGTAATAAGTTGTAATGGGTAAAGTATTGTGAAATTTTCCTGTTTCGTAAGATAATTTTGATGAAGTATGGTATTATTGTTTTGTTAAATCATGAATCGGTTACGTAATTATAGATATGATTTAAAAAATAATGAATTGATTACGTAATTGTAGTTGGGGTTTTAAGAAATAATGAATTTATTACGTAATAATTACGTTTATGAAATAAAGTAATTACGCGATTATATTTTTTGTGAAATAAAATAATTACGTAGTTAAAAGTTTTGTTTTATGAAATAAAGAAATTACGCAATTTTAGCTGTTTTATGGACTAATGAATTGATTACATTATTGCGTAATTATAGTTGTTTTATGAAATCAGGTAATTACGTAATTATAGTAGTCTTATGCATTTTAATTACATTATTATAGTTGTTTTATGTAAGTTATTACGCAATTATAGTCATTTTATGGAGTAAAGTAATTACGTAATTATAGTAGTCTTATGAAATTTAATTACACAATTTTAGTTGTTTTATGTAATAGTATTACGCAATTATAATAATTTTATTAATTATTATATGAAATAATTACGTAATTATATTTGTTTTTTTATCAAATTATATGTAGTTATGTTTTATGGAATGAAGTAATTAACGCAGTTAAAGTTATGATTTATTATATAATTCCGTTATACGGTCATTATGTTTTATAAAATAATGCTGAAGTAACTGTGTTTTTATAGTTATGTTATATAAAACCATTTTTTTTTTAAATTACGTTATTCAGTTATGGATAGTGAAATAGTAAGTTAATATCCTTATTATAGTTATGATTTGTTGAACGATGTCGAATCAATGTTTTTTTTTTTTTGTATGAAAATTAATAGACATTTTTTATAGGAAATTAACAACGTAATTTCTTTTATATTTGTCTTTAGTTATGAATAAAAATATATAGTTAATGCTTCTCAAGTGATTTGTTGCAAGATACGGATAAAGTAATTTTGTTTATATAGTTGTTTTATAACAATGTTATGAATTTATCTTGTAATTATATATGATTTATAAAATGTTGCTCAAATAGTCACGTATTTTATTTATGTTGGAATGAAGAACTGATATAGCTACATAAACTTTTGTCGGGACCAAAGTATAATTGTTCATAAAACTGGCATTCACTGTGTATTCAGGTCGCATATAATTAATGTGATCTGGAATTTTCAATAGATTAAAAACGCTTTTATTATGTTTCAACGAGGCAATTTTATTAACCTGCAGTATAATGTCCAATTACTAATATTGTTACTTTGCAATAATTGTAAATTGTTCATATATAGCATTGTTGTAACGAATCACTTATTAACAAAAGAGAAATCTCTACAATTACCTTGTTGGATTAAGAAAGTAATGTGACATTTTTGGTCGATATTCATCATTATGATGTGAAAAAAAATCAGTGTATAATTCACCAAGTATTTTTTTTAATTATTTTTGTGAGTCATAAATGGAAGTTGTGAATCATAATTGGCTTTTCTTCATACAGGTCATCTTATTCTGGTTACGGCCAATTGAATGTACTTATTTCAATCTTATGATTTATTACAAATTGTAGTTTAATTAGTAAACGGGTAATAGATGACTAATTATATATTCAAAGGATCGTAATAACAATTGAAGTATAAAATATTTTACGTGTTCAATAGATACCATGATACTATTGATATAATTTCATTTTAATAATTAAGAGGTTAAGTTATAATTCATATGAGAGAGAGAGAGAGAGAGAGAGAGAGAGAGAGAGAGAGGAGAGAGAAGAGAGAGAGGAGAGAGAGAGAGAGAGAGAGAGAGGAGAGAGAGAGAGAGAGGGTGTTCACAAGGGGATAGCGAAAGAATTGTGTTATTTGATAGGTCATTATAAAGAAAATAATACATGTAATTAGAGAGAGAGAGAGAGGAGAGAGAGAGAGAGAGAGAGAGAAGAGAGAGAGAGAGAGAGAGAGGGGGGTGTTCACAAGGGGATAAAGAGAGAATTGTGTTATTTGATAGGGCATTATAAAGAAAATAATATACGTAATTGGAGAGGAGAGAGAGAGAGAGAGAGGAGAGAGAGGAGAGAGAGAGAGAGAGAGAGAGAGAGAGAGAGAGAGAGAGAATTGTATTTGATAGGTCATTATAAAGAAAATAATACATGTAATTAGTGTTTACAAGGAGAGAGAGAGAGAGAGAGAGAGAGAGAGAGGAGAGAGAGAGAGAGAGAGAGAGAGAGAGAGAGAGAGAGAGGAGAGAGAATATCTGGTTTCCTTAATTGAAAATTAGGGAGCCTTTGCTGACTGCAAGGATTTAATGGAAGTTATTCTTTGAAGGTGGCATTTTCCCGTTTTCTTTTTCTTTTTGCGTCTTTGATATTTATGGATATTTCAGCCGATCTTAAGAGAAATTACTATGGCAACAAAAGACTCTTTCGAGACTCATCTGCTGCAGTGTTCACGGGTGTTTCGTTTATTACGTAGGACCTCTTATAGGATGTTTTCTGTTGGTCAATAACTTCTTGAAGGACACGTCGAAAGTTTTCCCTGATTTCTTTGAAAAGGAGTGAACTAAACTGGTCTTGCGCAAGCATGGTTTCTTGCACAATGGCGGCACGTATATTACGGGTTTGTTGCGGACCACCGGTCTGGGAAAACCAGCAGACACCAAACCCAATTTTTCGCTCGTTTTGATATATATATATATATATATATATATATATATATATATATAAAGTATATATATAAATATATATATATATATATATAAAGTATATATATAAATATATATATATATATAAAGTATATATATATAAATATATATATATATATAAATATATATATATAAATACATATATAATATATATATATATATATATATATATATCTAATATATATATATATACACACACATTTCCTATCATGCATATATACAAACAAACATATATCTATAAATAGTGTGAGATAATTTTATCTTTCAGCATTAATTACCCAGTAGGTTGATTAGTTCCGTCAATAAATACCATAATATTATTGATATAATCTCTTTTAATGATTAAGTGATATTCTGTGCAATTTTGCAGTCTCATATCCAACCTGACGACGGTTGAGCTTCAGTTAACATGTGCAAAGAAATAGGTGGTTTCTGATAGGCTGATTAATATACTATAATCGCATACCACTTAAGGTCTTTGGGCTGGAGGTGATATTTGAGTGTGCATTTAATGAACGCTGTGGAGAAATCTGGCTGTCTAGAACATTAGGAACAATTGTCACATACACTCGTATGTGTGTATGTCTATTTATATGTGAATAAACAGGTATATATATATTATATGTACATATATATATATAATATATATATATATAATATATATATATATATGTGTGTGTATATGTATGTGTGTTTGTGTGAATGTGTCATCATCATCAGTCGTAACTAGTTCACTGCAGGACTAAGGCGCCTGATATACCTTTCCACAGAAAAAGAGCAACATGGATACGAGAGCAAGCTAAAGTAAATAATATTTTAACATATGAATAAAAGAAATGGACATGGGCAGGACATATAATGAAAATGACAGATGATAGTTGGACATTAAGAATAACAGAATGGGTCCTTAGAGATTGGAAAAGAAGTAGGGGAATAAAGAGAATACGATGGATTGACGAACGTAGAAAATGTCTGACATAGACTGGCTAATAAAGACCATATGTATTCGAGTATATATTTGTATATATGCATATTATTATTATTATTATTATTATTATTACTAGCTAAGCTACATCCCTAGTTGGAAAAGTAGGAAGCTATAAGCCCAAGGGCCCCAACTGGGAAAGGAGCTCAGTGAGGAAGGAAACAAGGAAAAATAAAGTATTTTAAGAACAGTAACAGCATTGAAATAAATATTTCCTTTATAAACTATAAAGCCTTTAACAAACAAGAGGAAGAGAAATAAGATAGAAGTGTGCTCGAATGTACCCTCAAGCAAGCTAGCAAAAGTGAGAGAGAGAGAGAGAGAGAGAGAGAGAGAGAGAGAGAGAGAGAGAGAGAGAGAGAGAGAGAGAGAGAGAGCGAGGTAATAATCCTTTTCGAACTAATAATTGGGTTATTATATCTTGTTGTTAAGAGGCATATAGCATCGTAAGGAAAATTGCGGAAAATTTGAAGCATATGCTATAATCTTAGATGGCTTGATGTTAACCCACGCAACGCATGCCTTGTTTCATTTGTGGTAAAGAATTGGCATAACAGATTTTTTTTTTTTTTTTATTTTTTTTTTTTTTTTATTTGTACCCTTTAGGGGAATAGTGTTAGTAAAATGAGCCATATTGAAACCATAGTTGATCGAATGTTTACATCATTATGTTTAAAACTATTATAAATAAAATGCTGATCGTCCTATTATTTTCATCAAGAGAGAGAAGTTGAATATACTGAAGACGGAGAGTCATTTCTTGTTTACTGATTTATTTTATAAGTATATACAATTAGCATAGCCGACAAGACCATGAATAAAAACATAAACGAATTCCTTGATATTTTTTAATAAGTTACAGCTTATCATTATCAGGACTTTAATTTTTTTTTAAATGATAAAATTTGTTATTTCCAATTTGGTTTTAGCATTCCAGTATGCATGCAACAACCAACCAAATCCTGGGTGTTAAAATTATGCTGTTGGCCAGTGTTCGCAGCATGGCCAGATTCTCGTATCTGATAAAAGCCCTAAATAAAGACTGGTAACGACCTCTTAAGAGGTCTTAGAATAGAGGCTGGTTTCGGAAAGAGAAATCAATAAGTCCGCGTCCGTCGTCTTTCTCCTTTCATTCCCCCTTTTTTTTCCAGTTTCACGCCGAGCGAGACTTCCACATTTTTCAACCTGGAAACTTGACCAAATTTCTAGTTTTGTCCCTGAAATTGCGTTTCTTTCGGTCCATCCGGTTCTTCCCATTGACCTTTACAGTGCAGCATTTATCTGAATACAAACATAGTCACCTTCCGACAGCAACTTGTCGTCATAGCAACGGCTTGTGCAGTAAGCATTCGCTCCTGCCCCTCCATCCATTTCCCATCCCGTAATGGGGGGGGGGGGGGAGAAATTCCCGTTCATTTATTAATTCTACCAACAGATTTGTATTGATTACCGAATTAATTCTCGTTACATTCTTATCTCTTTCTCCGAGAGTAAATGATAAGCTCGAGTTTAATTTCCCGTGAACGAAATTACAAGGCGACTTGTTTACGTCACCATTCAATTAACGGAGGTTTCAATATGGCTATAACATTTTCACATAATAATCCTAAGTTCATGATATATTTTTCACGACGTTGTCTCGTGTTATTTATTTTCCTATATGCGATCTCATTATATTTCAGCTATATTAACTAGTATTTCATTATGAGGTCCCTCATATGATATATCTTACGCTATTGTGTCTCATGGAGATAGTAGGTTGGCCGGGGCACCAGCCACCTGTCAAGATATACCACTAGTGTTATTGGGTATGGCTGACCAGACTACGTTAGATTCCTCTCTCTGGTTACGGTTCACTTTACCTTTGCCTATACATATGCCGAATAGTCTGGCCTATTCTTTACATATTATCCTCTGTCCTCATATACCTGACAACGCAGAGATTACCAAACGATTCTTCTTCGCTCAAGGGGTTAACTGAAATTGTTCAGTGGCTAGTTTCCTCTTGGTTAGGGTAGAAAAGACTTTGTGGTAAGCAGCTCTTCTAGAAGAAGGACAGTCCAAAATCAAACAATCGTTTTCCAGTCTTAGGTAGTGCCTTCTCTCTATACAATGGTCTTCCACTGTCTTGGAGGGAACAGTTCCAGTTCTCTTGCTTGAGGGGACACTCGGCACAGTATTCTATTTTATCTTCCGCTTGGTTTTTTTTTTTTTTGGGGGGGGGGGCCGGTTTTATAGTTTATATATATGAAAGATTTATTCTAATGTTGTTACTGTTCTTGAAATATTTTATTTAATTTTTTCATTACTTTTCTTGTAGTTTATTAATTTCCTTTCCACACTGAACTATTTTTTTCCTGTTGGAGCCCTTGGGCTTAAACGTTAGCATCCTGCTTTTCCAACTAGGGTTGTAGCTTAGATAATAATAATAATAATAATAATAATAATAATAATAATAATAATAATAATAATAGTCATCATCATCATCATCATCATCATCATCATCATCATCAAAAAGGAAAAAGAAATACTTAAGAAATTCTTTGTTTTTAAGAATTCTAGTGATCAATCTATCTTGAATGATGTCTTAATTCTTTCATTTTACCATGTTTCGAATATTGTTCTCCTGTCTGGTCTTCAGCTGCTGAATCTCATCTTAATTAGTTTAATAAACTTCTTATTCCTGATCTTGATATTGATAACAGGCACTGTCGTTCAGTTAGTTCTTTATGCATGCTGAATGTTTTTTTTTTCTCGTAATTATGGGCATCTTTTGCATTCAGTTCTACCCATCATGTGCCATCCTGTACGTAGCACTACTGTTAAAAAAACCTAATTTTATCCGGAAACCCTCCGTAAAATTATACTGTTCTTAGCCGTATTTCAGTAAAATACAGGCGACCGTAATATTGACCATGCTTGGTTTTCATCTTCTACGGGTTGGTGACCGTAATATCACTCCTTTACGTCAATATTTCCTTTTTTTAAACGATAAATGCCCGGCAACATTTATTTCGGGAGTTTTACTGTTTTTTACGGCAAATTTTCAACTGTAGGTTTGTAGTTATTTCTAACAGTCTTGCCTTCTACATCATAAGGTTCAACACTACATAGCATTCTAGAAGTTTTATTCCAGCTGTGACCAGATTATGGAATGATCTTCATAATTTACCAGTTCAGTTGGTGAAATTTCAGAAATTAAAACTTACTGTGAATATTTGTATGTTGAACATGTTGACATGATTCTATCTTCATTGTTTATAACTAACAGATTTATTTTATCGTTGTTACTGATCTTAAGATATTTCAATTTTTTACTAATACTATATACATACATACATACTTCCATACATACTTTCATCCTTTCCTCACTGGACGATTTACCATGTTGGAGACCTTAGGCTTGTAGCATCCTGCTTTTTCAACTAGGGTTGTTGGCTGGCTAGTAATAGTAATAATATGGGGTCTTGTGATAAATCGTATCTTCTGTTATGAGGTCCCATGTACTATATCTTTTCTGCCATTGGGTCTCATGTGATATATATTCTGCTAATGGGTCTTTTGTGATATATATTTTGCCAAGGGGTCACATGTGATGTATTTCCCACTATGTGATCTTATGTGATATATATTGTTAGTTATTTCATGAGATATATGTAATATATCTTCGTGATGTGATCTTGGGATACATATCTTAAGCTATCTGATCTCGTGAAAAACGTTCAGCTATGTGATCTCATGTGGTGTGTATAGCACACTCCGATAGCGTGTTAATCTTCCGCTGTGTGATTTCAAGTGATATGTCATCCGCTATGCCATCTCGTGTCCTTGTTTATTGATCCGAGAAGAAATAACCTGCAGGAGGGGGACATTGTTTCTATAAAACGCTTCCCTCCACCTGTTGGCTGTTTGGTTGCTTTAGATCTGAACGTGACTCTTTTTAAAGAGTGATACAAATGAATTTCTCTTTGTGTTCGCGTTTCATTTCATTCAGTTCTCCTCCTGCTTCCTGGGTTGTTTGCGAGAGCTCAAGGATGTCGACCATTATCCATTTAGTATTTTGTCTGTGTTCTGGAGGTGCTGAATTCTGTCTGATACAAAGGAACTGACAAGGTTATGCATTTTTTTTCTTATGGGGCAGGTTTCAATATCTTTGTTATTTGTTTTTTCTTTTTAAAAGCTTTTGTTCATTTTAGTTTTTTCAACTACTTGAACTAAGTTGTAGTGGTTTGATGTACTAATGCATTCGTACGCATAAATACAGATGTATTAATATTTATCAATAGAATTCATGCAACGACCTTGAACGAAAGTTGAGTTATTTCATTTCCGGGAATTCTGATGTATAGAAATTTTAGAAATTAGTAATTCTATTAGTTAAATACTGGCTTTTAATGTCCATCAATCAGCATAACAGAAAAGTATGAACTAGATGTCGACGTCAGGAAGAATTTTCTGTTTCTCCCTCCCCCAAGGAAAAGCCTACCTTCTGGCAATACGAAACGTTAAGTTTACTGAAGAGGCTAATGAAGTGTGAGAACCGGAAGAGTGAGTATTTTGTCAAGCGTTTAAGAAGCTCAGCACTTACTTGGCCGGGGATATAAAAAAAGATTATCCTGTAAAACTAGTGAACTGAGACAGGCTATAGTGTAGTTGACGCGGTATTATTCTGTTGGGAATATCATCATTTGAGAATTTTTTTAAGCGGGAATTTTTCTCAAAATATTGTACCCGGAAAAAGTGATAAGTTCGTCATGTTTTATGATAACAGATTCTGTTAAATTTAATACAATGTTTTAGTATATCAATTGATAGATTGACAGTAAAGAAAGAAATGAAAAACTATAGTTTCCTTATTTCTGATTATCCGAAGATAAATTGGGTTCAGTTTAGAATTTCGTCTGGGCAAAATGAAATATATTCTTTTACTTTTGTTATGTAGGCCTACTGTTTTTGCTTTATTTTGAAGACATCCGATTTCCCATCCCCAGAGTTATCTGGAATTTTTGGGAAATCAACCAAGTTATTTTTACCCCTGCTGAAGAATTGATAACATTACTCCATTGTTATTGTATCCTTGGCAATGTTGAAGACCGTGTTAATGTAAGTAGGAGAATGGATTATGAAAAAGATAAATAAAAGACAAAAAAAAAAAAAAAAAAAAAAAAAAAAGACAGGTGAAAGGAGGGAAGCTAGATTTTTAGGAAGAGGAGAAATAACCAGTTCTATACGGAAGTAAATGTACCTCAGTATATAGGACAGTTATTGAGATAAAGGATCTCAGAATTGAGGACGCTTAATGGGCAAATGGTGTTGTAAGTCCTATATTATCCAAAGACTTTGGACGTCTGTTAGCAAAGGATTTAAATGCTGTAAGAAATCATCTGTTCCTGAGTGTCCTGCTTGGCTTTCGCAAGGACCCTAGGGGTGCTTTCGATGCTCCGGGTGTATGTATGATAGCGGCCACCTGTATGTTTGATTACAGCTAACTTAGAATACGGCAGTGTAAAGTGAGTCGCAGGGGGGCTTTAGCCCTCTTGTTAGGAAAGTAGGTAAGGACACAGCTTGGAGGTTAGGTGAGGGGTCGGAAAGTTGATGTCCATTTTTAATCCACGGGAGGAACTGGCCGCTGATATACAAAGGCCCCCGATGCTCTTATGATTTCCCGTAAACTACAGAGATCTGTAGATGCTGGTCATGGAGTTCGTTGATTGGTCTTATTTGCTGCGTTAGTCAATATTAATCATGAAACCCTTTCTTTTGGAACATCCAGATCGGAGCTATTGAACTATTTCTTAGTAGTAGTATTGATAGTAAAGTAAAGTAAAGTAACAAAGTAAGATGGAATCTGCTGTGACGTGACTACCAGAGAATAAGTCTAGTGTTCCCCAAGGTAATGTTCTTGTTCCTTTACTTTTAATTTTGTATATGCAAATGTGGTTTGACCTTGAAAATAAACTTTTTGCTTATGCAAATGTTGCTACTCTAACTCTCTGTATAGATCCAATTCCATGAGAATTGCTGATTCTCTAAACAGAGATCTAGATAGAATTATTGCCTAGTGTA